>NC_143190.1:42407500-42726875 GCF_051530095.1 Phoenix dactylifera
TCTCGTAGGAAGACGGTCCCAGACCACCTTCCAAAGGAACAAAGCTACCCTCGGGTGAAGCTCCAATCGCCAGATCCAGACACAATATGGGCCAGGCTTGTACTCCCGCCTAAGGATGCGGGAGAGGTCGCCCATCCTGACCCTGGATCTGGACGAGGACCTCCACACACGTACATCAGGTCCACCACTCTGTGGGAAAGAGAGTGAACGGACCCGCTCCGACAAATGCTGCCCGAAGTAACGGGCCAACTGAATCTCATCCCAGCTAGCCGCCCCGGGAGTCATGAGATCACAGACCAGTAGACCCTCCCCAGCCTGGACACTAACCATAGTCGGCCAAAGCCGCAGAGGAAGGCCATCGACCCACGGGTCCCCGGCCACGTCGATGCTACGCCCGTCACCTATCAGCCATCGGGTGTGACTCGACACTAATGGGAAGTACCTCGCTATCTCACGCCATAGAGAGAAGCATCTCCGCCCTCCCCGGGCCCAGCCCTCTGGGCCTGCCCCCCCATAACGGATAGTCATGATTCGGCTCCAAAACCCCTGCGGCTCCAGGATGAAGCGGGAGGCATGCCGGGAAAGGAGCAGCTCTCGTCTCTCCAGGAGAGACACCACCCCAAGACCACCCTCCCTGAGGGGGAGGCAGATACTCTCCCAAGCCACCAGGTGCACCCCACGACCCCCACCCAGTGAACCCCATAAGAAGCCCCGAAGGAGTCGCTCAATCCTCACTAGAACAGACCTTGGCACCACCGTATTTGCCATAAGGTAGATGGGCATGGAACCCAATACAGATCGAATCAGCATGACTCTGCCCATCATAGATAGGGACACTGCCCGCCAACCCTTTAGTCTGCTCTGAACCCTTTGCACCAACCCGGTGCACTCGGAAATCCGCAATCTCCTACCCGAGATCAGAACACCCAGATAGGTCCAGGTCTCGTCCTGCTCAGGCATCTCCAGGATCCTCCGAATCCCCCGTCGAACCCGGATTGACGTACTTGGGCTGAAGGAGATGGAGGATTTCTGGACATTCACTCTTTGACCGGATACAGTACAGTAGACGGCCAAAACCCTCCTAATAGCCTGAGCGTCCGCTACGCGAGCCCGGGTCAGGAGGAGGCAGTCATCGG
Organism: Phoenix dactylifera; assembly: GCF_051530095.1. NCBI lineage: Eukaryota > Viridiplantae > Streptophyta > Magnoliopsida > Arecales > Arecaceae > Phoenix > Phoenix dactylifera. The sequence goes on from NC_143190.1 coordinate 42,408,637, forward strand.
CTAAGAGTAAATGTGATATCGGCTGGGCCCCTGGAGCTGGAACATAAGCCTCCAGCACTCCGGAGGCGCACGCCGCCCGCAGCGACCGAGACAAGACATCAGAACAAATGATAAACAAGTATGGAGATAGCGGGCATCCCTGCCGAAGCCCCATAGTAGAACTGAAAAAAGGGGTTGGAGAGCCGTTGACCAATATAGAAAACCTTGGTCCCCGAACACACCCTAGAACCCACCCAATCCATGTCTCATGGAACCCCAGACTCTCCAAAGCTAGCCTAAGAAAGCTCCACCTAATTCTATCATAAGCTCGTTCCATATCTAGCTTGACAGCCATCAGGCTTCGCCTCTTCGAGGCCCGTTGAAGATCCCACATCATCTCTTGGGCCACCATGACATTATCGGAAATACTCCTACCTCTCACAAAAGCACCCTGCTCCTGACAGATGATGCCAGAGAGGAGGGGCTTCATACGTTCCATCAGTATCCTAGCCACAACTTTGTATAAAGTTGTGCACAAACTGATCGGCCTAAAGTGGCTCGGCTCGGCCGCATCCTGACGCTTAGGTATCAGCGTGACAAATGTGGCCTTCCAGTCGTCAGGCATCCCAGCTCGACTGAAGAAACACAGGACAGCTTCCACCACTGCAGTCCGGACGATACCCCAGTATCTCCGGAAGAAAAAAGGTGGGAAGCCATCTAGATCAGGAGCCCTATCCTCGCCCAGAGCCCAAATAGCCTCACGCACCTCCCCCTCATCACTGGTCGAACCAACATAGCGTTCTCGGTCATATAAATTTGGGAATCAGCCCTCGGGAGCTGGCCAGCTGTATCAGACCCACTATCCTCCATCCAGCGAGATCGAAAGAAATCGAGCAGGATATGGCTAATGGCCGAATCACCCTCCACCCGGTGGCCCTGCACATCCCGCAGGGATCGAATCATATTTCTCTGCCTTCTGATAACCGTAGAGCGATGAAAGAAACTAGTGTTTCGATCACCCTCTCTGACCCACTGAATTCTAGATTTTTGTCTCCAGAAGATCTCATGTTGACGCAAGATCGAGTGCCTCGGGGAGCACACCCATCTGATCTTCACTTCTTTGGAGCTCAGCAATCGCGGCCTCCACATCCTCCAACTTCCTAAAGATATCGCCCACTACCTCACGATTCCAGCGTCGTAGCCGTCGCTTAGTCAATTCCAATTTACGTGATACCCTCTGCATGGCATCACCGCGAACTGGTAGACTCCAAGCTCCTCGGACAATGTCCCAGGATTGAGGGAGGGACAGCCAAACCTTCTCGAACCGGAAGGGGCACCAGTGACTAGACACCGATACCATCGACATCAACAAAGGACAATGGTCCGAAGCAATCCGGGGTAGGTGACAAACCCTGTAGGAAGGAAATCTAATGAGCCAGTCGGTGGAAGCAACAACCCTATCAAGCCGCTCCCACACCCTGGCTCGACCGGACTGGTTGTTACACCAAGTGAATTGCGGGCCGGAGAAACCTAGATCTACTAGGCCGTTACGCGAGAGAAAATCGCGGAACTCCCTCCTATCCATAGAGTCAGTGAACACTCTACCTCCTCGTTTCTCACTCCCCTCCAAGATGCAATTGAAATCACCCACTATCGCCGTCGGAAGACCCTGAGCGAGTAAGTGGGTGAGCTCATCCCACAAAACCCTCCTGGTCCGATGGTCAGTACTAGCATACACACCACTCAGGACCCATGGAGCAACATTAGGTTCTGAAATAATCATTAGGACCTGTTGGGAGCAGTTATGGAATACATCGACTGTGGCCACACCCCGCTTCCATAAAGCCACAATGCCCCCGGACAACCCTCGAGACTCAACTACATATGACTCCCAGTCAACCTCAAATCGCCGCAAAATGCGACCCAATCCTCTACCGGATAGTCGTGTTTCATAGAGAAGGCAGATCTCTGGACTGTGGATCTGAACCAACCTCCTAAAGGATGACATGAAGGCCGGCTTCGCCGCCCCTCTACAATTCCACGCAAGAATCCTCATGCGGAAAAATCCGAGAGGTCGGCCACAGGCACATCCACCCTCTGGGCCGCAGGGTCCATCACCACCTCGTGATAAGGATCGTCCCGCTGACCCTCATCCACACTGACCCCAGACACGACTCGCAGCACTGCCGCCTTCACCCGTTGAACAACCGTCGAGTGATCTGCGGACCAGCTAATCGCCCCCTCAGAACCACTCGGGTCACCTACCCCGTGCTCCACAAGTGCATGTGCGTCCTGCCCCTCCAGAGAGCCCGTCATAGGACAATCTACACAGACAGGGGGCCCACTATCCATAATCGCGTCGCCCAAATCGGGCCAGCTCGAGGCACCATCCCCCTGTCCCACATCCAACTCTAGAGGGCCTAGAGTAGTAAAGATCTCGGACGGTGGAACCACACTAGGGACCTGGGCCATAAACTGGAAACCAAGCGCATTGGGCCCCATCCGCTCGGCCAGCAGATCGGGCCCAATGGCGGGCCCCGTAGAGCCCAAACGGGCTGTGAACAGTGGAAGGCCCCCGCCCACGGGGGCCTTCCCAGAGTCCTCCGCACGTGGCCCAGCCAGATTGGGCCACGCGCTACCCGCCGCGCGACGGGCCTGGGAACCCATCGCACGGTTCACCGCATGCACCACGCGGGGCTCACGAGCCCCGCGGACTCCCCTGTGGCCCGCCTGTCCCCGACCTAGGGTGCGACCCAGATCCAGTAGCGGCCCAGCGTTTCTGGGCTACTTCTTGGACTATTCCTTGTGCTGGCCCACCAAGCCCTCACTTGGCCCGGCCTGAACAAACTGGCCGGCCCAAACACCAGGCGCCCCAATCCTTCCCCCCACCAACTCCGGGTCACCCTCTTCCTGCCCGCCGGAATCCAGGGCCCCTACCACCACCGGCGGGGAGTGGCGACGGACCACTTTGGTTGGCTTTTGCCAACCCTCCAGGTCCGGCAGGGACACCGAAGGGATGGGCGAAGCAACCGGCGAGGACGGCCGAGAAGGGGGCAAACCCGCAGGGGGCTCGGCACCCGGCGAGGGCGATCGAGGAGGGGGTGACCCAGCTGCGGGCTCACCCGCCTTCCTCGACTGCGGCGGCCCTTGCTCCCGCGGCTGCCGGGCGCAAGATGTCACCAACCACGGGCCATAGATCGGCCCGGGGACCGCCTCCCCTAGTAGGCTAGCTCCCGTCGGTGCCGGAACCTCGAACTGGCACCCAAGCTCGAGGTGTCCAATTCTACCGCACCGAAAGCATAGATCCGAGATGCTCTCGAATACAAACGGCTGCCAGAGGGCCTTCGTCCTCCCGAGGATCCGGATTCCTAGGAGGAGGGGAACGGAGGCGTCAATCGCCACCTTGACACGCGCGAAGCCCATGGCTCGGCGCCCCTCTGTGACTCCATCCACCGCCAACGGCCGCCCTGCCTTGGCAGCGATCTCCAAAATGGTCAAGGTCGACCAATATTCTGGAGGAAGCCCGGGTGGCCGTAGCCACATCACCACCGTTTTCACCGGAGTATCCCTGGGTAGAAAGTCCGGCGTCCACAGCTCCATGGCTAACATTTGCCCCGCCACCACCCAGGGCCCCTCCAACAGAGCGCGGTCCCGGACCTCCGGCGACCGGAACCGCAAAGCGAAGTGGTCTTCGGCTAGGGTAACCGCCACGACCTCCCCTGTTTTCTTCAACCGGGCAGCCACATCCTTTGCTACCCACTCGACCGGCACCCGCCGGTCAAGGCTCCGACCGACCACAGCAAGGCCTTCCCACTCCCGGCGGGCTACCTCGATAGGCTCCCCCGGGAGCTCGACGATCGACGAGAAGTGGAGGCTCAAACGAGCCACCTCCGTCTCCGTCAGTCTGTGAGTCACCCAAGGTCCAGGTCGCACCCGGCCAACCGGTCGCTCCCCTTTCCACCCCGAATTCGTACCTTTGCCTTGAGCTGCAACCTCCGCCCACGTCCTCATCATCGGCACCGCGGGCAGCACCGTTGGTTCCTTGCCATCCGCCGTCGACGACCCCGCCACCTGCTCCCCTGCCGAGCTTGTCGACCCCGCCATCGGTTGCTTCCCCTTCTTCCGGGCCATTTTGCTGAAACGGCAAGCAAACAACAGAGCCAACAACCAAGGCCCACTGCGATCTCCACCATCCACCGGGCAACAACGGAGCTCTCGCCGGCAACCGGCAAAGATAGCTGTTGGGTTTGACAGACTTGCTCTCTCCTTAGAGTTTCTCACTCTAAAGAGCCGTTCGCTGTTCCTCTCTTTCTTTTGCCAATTCTCCCAATCCCCTTCCCCATAAAAAATTTCTAGTTCCGCCCCATGGAAATTGGTACCGATAAACATGTCTCTTATCTCGATGTTCATTACATTTGAAAAATTGAACCACCAAGAAACGCTCACCACCGAGCTGGATAAAAGTAAATTAATTAACTGACATATTATTTTTTAGATAAATTATACTTTTAGTGCTCCAAACTTAAGTCAGATTTTTAATAAATTTTTAACTTTTTTAAAAAATTAAATATGGTCCTTATTATTTTGTTATTATTTTAATATCGTCCTACCTCCAATTTCGATCACTTCCTCTCACCATAAGTTTCTGTTGGTATTAACTGATGATTATGTGGCCGACTACGTGGCATAAACTACTTAGATAGATAATTATATAGTCGATTGACAATGATGTAACATTTTTTCTTATTGGCACCACTATCAGCATATGGGTGATGACATTGTATAATAGTTGAAAAGTTTAATTTTGATGATGTGGCATATGGATGATGATGTGGCACATAGCACGCACTATAGTAAATTTACTATTCAAAAGTATCCGATCATTGAGTGCCACATCATCACCCATATGTCATGTCATCGCCCATGTAGCATCAAGTATGCTTTTGATTCTCTCTCTGAGTTTCACAAATATTTTACATGTTCCGTATAGTTTAAAAATCTTTAATCAAGTTCTTTGATTTTCAAGTATGATTTAATGTAGCCTTCCCTCTTCTCTTCCTCCTCCTGCACCTCTCTCTATCTTCGGCGCCCAGCTCCTTTATCCTCCTCCTCCTCCTCCTCGGCTCTTGACGACAATCAAGCCCCCACCCTCGTGACAATCGAACTCCTTTTGGCTTCGCCTTCACCGTGGTACTATGTCCACTCCGCCTCAACCTCCTCCGCTAGGTCCTAGCCCTTGCTCCATTGTCGAGTGTTGGCTCGAACCTTCCATCACCTCCTCTCACTCGAGCTTACAATCGCGCGACTATCTTTCTCCCCCTAATTAAAGATTTTTAAATTATGAGAATCATATAAAAATATTTGTAAAACTTAGAAGATAAAAAAAAATAATTTATGGTATATTAGTGATGATATGATTTATAGGTAATGACGTAGCATATGGGTGATGATGTGATACTTAAAGACCGAACACTTTTGGTTAGAAAATTCCACTTTAACACATGCTATATATATGCCTTGCCAATTTGAAAAGTAGGGAGAGGGTTACCCACCCAATAATTTGAAGAGTTTTGATGATATCATCGATCATCTTCATGCTAAGATTCCAAGCAATCAAAGTTCAAAGAGTTGAGTCCATGTCCATTTGCAAGAATGTTAACAACCTTGAAAGAATATGATGCAACTCAAGATTAACTGTGTGATTACCTTCTCAATAAATAGATGAGCTCAACTAATCTTTCGAATTGAACAATGCTGAGTTCGGATCCTCCGAAATTCACTTAAACTGCAGGACTAATGCGAAATCCAAATACACAGGCCATAAACCAAATTAAGCCCTGTATTTTTGAACTCTCTGTTGCATCACAGTTCTCCAACTCCAAAGAGAGATGATCATCTCCTGTTGCACCAGAATTCCATTGAGGAAACAAGAAAACAAAATGTTTATAAACCACAACAACTTCACCTGATTTCGTTGGTATATATACATATATATCGAAACCCAAATTTAGGAAAAGCGAAAAACCAACAAATAAAAAATAATTATAAATAAAACAAGCATCACTCACACAGCTTCCTCTGTTTTTTCAGTTTTCTTTCTGATCCCAGATAAAAAGAGGGAAAACAAACCACTCTTCTACTTCATATTTTCCTTCTTAAGTTTCTAGCGACAACTCAACAGTTTACTTGTCCACGGTAATACACAAACTCTCTCTCTCTCTCTCTCTTCCTCCTCCTTCCTTTAGTGGCTGCCGCGGCTGATCATATCCAAGTAGTGCTTGAACGACTCCTGCCGCTGGAGCCTCATCTCCTCGTTGAACTTCTTTATGAACGCCTCCACGCGCCGGTTGAGGTCGTCCTGCCCCAGCGACGGCTCCCTTCTCAGCCGGCCGCCAGACGACGACGGCGACGGCGAGGACGAAGCCGCCGGCGACCGGCCAGCCCGGTTGTTGAAGGTCTCGGACTTGCGCACCAGCGGGGCCGGGGACTGTTCGTTGTGGGAGGCGCGGCCGTGGGTCTCCCACGTGTCCGACTTCTTGAGGTGACGGGCGAGGGGGACCGGACGGCCCTCCGTGATGGTCCGCCACGTGCTCTCCAGCGTGTCGTTCCGCTTCGGCCTCGCCACCCGCAGCGCGTTCCCTGCAATAGAATCACCATTTTGCCATCGCCGTTAATAACGCCGTTATAACTTCTGACGGCTGTTATCCTTTTATCTGATACTTTAAATAAAGGAGAAACCAAATCTTTATTTTATTTTGAAAAAAAAAGTGCGCCGAAGCGGCCGAACCGTGGAAAAAATATTTTAAAAAGGAAAAAACAGCGGCGAAAGCATAGTTCAGTTTCGTTACCGTACCTTCGGGGCTGGGCTTCACGTTTTTTCGGTGACCGAACCTGACGGAAACCAGAGGTTTCTCTGTCACGGCCGAATACTCCATCGCCGTAGCCGTCTCCCTCGACACCCTCCGCTTGGGCGACCAGGTCGATCTCGATATCACGAACTCCTCCTCGCCTTCCACCTCCTTTGCCGCCTCCTTCGCCACCGCCGCCGCCATCTCTACTCCTGAAACCCCCACCTCCTCTCCTCCGTACACCGCCGGCGCGACTAATTCGGGCCGCACGCCCTCCGCGACCTTCTCCACGTACTCCGTCGGAGGCACGTACTCCGGCGGCTGGATAACCGTCGGATTCGCCAGCGACGGCGCGGATCCCACCGGATCGGGGACCTCGGGGGCTGGCTTCTGGAAGCGGGAAGAGGCGGCGATGGAGATGATGATACCGTTGATGACGAAGTAGAGGTAGGGCGGGGTGAGCCAGGAGAGCAGGGAGAGGTACATCCGGGGGAACTCGGAGGCCAGGAACTTTATGATCGATGGTCCCGAGAGGCGGAGCATCAGGGCCGTCGATAAGACGCCGGCCGAGACCACCACGGCTTTGAGAGAGAAGACCCACGCGCTGCAGCTCGAGCTCCGGTATCCCATCGTCGCCATCCGTTCCACCCTGTGAGAGATTAGAGCCGTCCGATTCCTCTCTCTCTCTCTCTCTCTCTCTCTCTCTCTCTCTCTCCCCGTCTGGCGTGTGGCGGATGCTCTTCGCGAAGGAGAGGAGCGGGGGAGGTGGGAGATATATAGATGGGGTCGGGAGATGGGTTATGATGATGAGATATCAGCCGTTGGATTCAAATAGATCTCGAGACTTACAAGAAAATAAAATTTAAAAAGTTTCTCATTTTACGACATTTTCCAGATACTGCTATTCCGCACATACCCTCGTCTCGATTCGAGCTACTTCCATCACTACCGTAAGAAAAGTGGAAAAGCTTCAAAATATCGTTTCGTTCCTCCAACGGCAAGGAAAGGTTATTTCTGGAAGACCCGGCTAAAATAAATGGCCAGATAAGAAACTTCAACTGATTTTGTTGTTTTGCGGAAATTCTAAATTCCGGAAATACCCTGCTCATCCAATAAGAATCAACGGACAGGATCTCTCGTTTGGAAATATGTCCTTTACAGATCAGGGTAGAAATGTCTTTTGGCATTCAGTGGAATTTAATTTTGGTGTAGTTTATTGAAAGAGCAGGAGCGCAGCACTTAGTGGGAGGAGTGGAGGGCAGAAGGGTGCTCCCAACGGTCAAAAATTGGACCGTTATCTACGGAGGGGGTGACAGGAACCCAAGTGGCGGGACCCATAGAGGGCCATCTCCTCGAGTCGAGCTATAACTCAGCCACTAACCGACCAGCCATGCCCTTGAGATTCTTGAAATATTTAAAAGCGAGCGAGCGAGAGAAAGAGAGAGAGAGAGAGAGAGAGAGAGAGAGGGCGGGTGGAAGGTGGCTGGGGTGATGAGAGCTTTGATGCCATTACTCATGGTGTTATTCTCATCATCCAAATTTCCAGACGACTCAGTTTGGAAATTTCCAAACTAAACTATCAAGCTCATAATGGGCTAGGAGGATACTTTCTATTTTCTAATTAGTTGCTGTCTACTTAAGTAAGCAGGTTTGCAGCTAACCACTGGATTTTTAACATGTCATTTGACAGGTGCACCTGTTATGGATGGTATGAAACCCTTTCAAGGAAGTGAAACCTTTAAAATTGTCAACTGGTATTAGGTTTGGACTTTTAGTGTAGAACAAAGACTGCATCCCTTTGTTTTGGTCGAGCACCAATTATATGGACTATCATAATGTTATGAAAAGAATAGATGGTAAGAAGAAAGAACTTATCGAAGCGTGACGTCACTGTGTTGAATTAAATCAAATATTTCGAAATTTGAAAACCAAATATTTGACTTGGTCAATGGCCAAGTGGGAAGCATCCATGCACAAGCAAGAGAGCAAATATGAAAAGATCCCCAAAAAAAGCAGGTCATAATAAGTGTCATGCATCCACGCATAAGAGCAAGTATGGAAAGGCCCCCCGAAGAAGGAAGGAAGCATGGCCGGCCATGATGTAACAAGCCGCATGATCAAAGGAGCACTATAAGACACGTCATCAATCTACGGAAGGAGAGCATGTTTTTTTTTACGCGTTTGAGCCTATATAAAAGGTTCTAGGGATCATTTCAAACACAATAAAAAATTTCTCTTCTTCCTATTCCAAGAGCATATATAAAAAGTGCTCTAGGGATTATTGGGGAAAAAAGAAATGAAATTTTTTTCTTCTCCTCATAATATTTCTAAGTTTCTTTTGAGCTACCTGCAAGCGTGAATGTGCTCTTCTTTCTTTCCTGGAGGCGCGCTGACGGAAAAGATATGGTTCTGTACTAGATCGTCATATCTCTAGGGGATCTGTGCCAGCAGATCCGTGCGTGGGGGGCATAAACTTTTCTGGGACAACGCATCAGCGTGCTTCGATCTACAGGCCATCTTCTCTCTCTTTCTTCATTTTATTATTCTATTATCAAGTTAATTATTTGCTAGTTTATTCTTCTTATTTATTATTTTTGAATATTATAAATATTTAATTATTAATTTATCAATTATATTCATGCATCTAGGCTAACACACTGTCCTTAAAAATAGATCGCGCCCCTCGGAGAATAAATTTCGGTGTAGCAGGTAATGGCGGCCTATCCTCTAGGATACAACAACCGGATCACTCCAAGCGTACATTAGCGAACAGCCCAGAATCGCTCAAGCCCAACTCCCGCATCCGCATAGGGGGGCCCCCCTGCGTGCGATGATCGAGCGCGACGCGCCCAGTTAACACGTTTCCAAATCGAATCTGCCAATTTTGCCTTGGACCTCCTTTGGGCTCATGCATGCATGGGCTACTTACTTTTTTTACTTCACCAGGTTAAAAGGTTGAAGACTATATAAAGACCTTTTGAGTTTCATTTCTTTCCAATGTGGGATCAAAATGATGTCTTTGAGACTATGAACCATTTTTAGGATTAGTGAGTATGACATACAGTACTTTGGTGAAATATAAAATTTCTATGAACCAAAAGTCTTTCATATAAATCAGTGACCCATAGATCACATTGATCTCTCAAGTTCTGGGCTTGTTCTAATGGGTTGGTGCAAATAAGCCATGCACCTTACCTGGATATTCATGAGTGCTTTTAGAGATCTGCCTAATTCTCGTAGGAAGCGGCCCCACTCTCACACCCATATAGGTGGATCCATCAAGTGTGTACTGCAGGTAGACACACTATTCAAAGAGAACTATGGTATCCATTAAGAACTTTACCTCATCCTCATACACTGCAGTTTATACTAATCTAGATAAATCCAAAGAAAATATCTAAACATTCAAAGTAATCAAAATCCAGATAAATTAATTCTAAGAAAATATTTTTTGAGAAATACAAAAGAGATGCTATCACCGTTGAGCTCGAGTATTGGACATCTCTCAGTTGAAGAGGAAAGCTAACACTGAATTAAGATTAATTACAATGCTAATATTTAGATTTTTTATACATTTATTTAATTTTGAAAATTTTAACATTTCTTTGACAATTTATTATATGCAAAGAAAAATTTTAGAGTTATGCAAAACCATACTTTTATAATGGTGAAGTTGCAGAATTAATCCACACTCTCAAAGTCGAAGAAGAAGAAGAAGCAGCAGCAGCTTGCATAAGACACGTTGGTGCCACCTGCATGAGAATTGTTCTCGACATAGTTAGACATATGATAGATCTCAAAGACCAACTAAAAATAGTGTTAGTCTTAAGCTTCTCCACCAACCTCCTGATATATTTTCCTGAAAGAAAAATACTGGATACGCCTCGGCCTCGTGCATGTGATCTAGGAAACATGTACACGTGAAATGTGGAGCTTCATCAAAACTCTCCTCGCAAAGTTTGTGTTAGAGTATGAGAGACATGAGTAGGTGAGATGTAGGTAGGATAAATTTGAAGGCTAGTGGTAGCAACAGATTTAAACAGACACAAAAGAAAACCTTTTCTATGCATGCATCTGAAAGACATCATTTTGCATTGACCTAGAAGTGCCCCTATATATCTTGCTAGCTAGCTCACTTAATCAAAACTTAGGCTCATAGATTAACTATTATCAATTTAATCTTTTAGGGCACTGACGAAGTTTTATATCACAATAATAGTAACCCTCAACCACATGTGAGAATGAAAGAGAAAATTAAAAAATAAAGAATAATAAAAGAGCGATTTCTCTGTTCGAATAACTCCTTAGAAAAATCACTAACATTACCAAGTTAGACTTCACATTGTTGCTATACAAAACAGAAGAAAGGAGGGCCACACAATTAAAATTAGAGAGAAGAATGAAGTAGAAGCAAATTGTAGAAAGAACTCTCATGTTTGTAACCACGGCCAAACGTAACGATGGTCTCATGCCACATAACCATGCATCGTGTGGTCATTTTGCTTGGGCCTAACAGACACGGCAGTGCTATCCGAGCACAGTCGTAGAAGAGAGAAGAAAAATGGAAATCAAAGAGAGAAAGACGGCGTCGAACACCATCATGCCAACCGACCACTTTGGGGAAGGGTGGAGCATGCGTAGGCCTTAAGGAAACATCAGTTGACATAGAAAGATAGGAAGCAAAGTGTGACACATTTATCTTATGCTCAGTTTTTTGAAACAATGTGAGAAATTCACATTTCACCAAGGAGACTGTGTTGGCCACGTTTCAATATAGCCCACATCATTAAGTTGTTAACTATCCACTAAATGTAGTTATGCCTAAAGTATTTTTCTTGATGGAAGAAAACTGACGAGGTTTTGATTATGATAAGGATCTCTAGTCTAGCCTATTTATTAACCTATGATATTCATCGTTTTTATGGCTTTTACGGAGGCATAGGTTAGAAGACTCTTTCTTTTTTTAGTCTCTTGTGGATAGATTTTAATCAAATACTTGAACAATTATGGCTGAAGGTACGTCTCACAAATATCCTCGCTGCATATTATTATTAGTAATTGAGATAGTTTCTAATAGACTGCTCCAAGGGAAGCCAATGACAATGACTTTGTTTGCTTGTGTGGACCAAATTTAGCTATGCTGAAGTCTGGTCCACTCATCTCTCCTAAAAAATGTATGGGTGTTAGGTTCAAGTTTTGACTATGCTAAGTCTAACTTTACAATGAAAAGTTTATATTTTGGTGAGCTAATGTTTGCGTGTGTCATGCAGTATCTCTACCACCCAAAGTTCATCATTTCAGTACCAGATATTATACTGGTGCCGTACTAACACTGTATCGACATGGTACGGTACAAGATCTTTTTGGTATGTCGAATATCGGTACACCTCCCATACAGGATATTAGTACCGAACTAGTATGGTATGGTAAAAGATATATCATCCAGTTCATCTCGATACAGCAAACTCTACTGCCATCTGTTAATTTGGCCTAAATACTTAAAATGGTCAGTGTCTTCTATCAAAAGACACTTTTATAGATATCGAGGAGCATTAACACAAGGGTGTGGATGCAAATGACCATAATCATCACTTATTATGACATCAAGTTCTCCGACGGCATAACGTGTTTTGCCTTTCACCGTTTATCAAGCACATAAATCAATCAAGGGGCATAGATACACATAGCTAACTCCAAAGTGGAAACATAGAACTTAAAAATAGTTCTTCTCGCAATTATTGAAGGTTGGATATCTGACTTTTTCTTTGCTATTAATTTCTGCTAAAGATAACTATATTGTTGCTGCAACTAATTTTATACGTTTGTTATCTGGTTCTTTTTCCTACTTGTTCTGTTTAATATTTGTATGCGAATTTAGATCTTCTTTGCATGGCCATCAAGTTTTTTTTTCCTTCTAATTCATAGACCATTTTGATCCATTTATATAACTTTCTAGGTCCATAAAATATGCTACTTTTTTTCCTTCTTGACTTTTCCATTTTCCTAATGCCACATGCACTCACTGTTGATACCAACACACAACTGCAACCAAAGAGGGTTGAATTGAGCTGTGAGAAGTGCTTGAGGGGTCAAGGGCAACCGCAAAAAGAAAGAAAAAAAGAAAAAGAAGGTTGAATTTTGGAAGTAAGTTGGATGTGACTCGAGCCCTTGCAAGCTATATGACACATGCTGAACCAACCTCTCTATATATGTGATATTTGTCCTTTTATCTTGTATTGCTAGAAGGTAAGGGACAAAAGAATAAGTTCCCAATTAGCTCCGACCAAATGTTGCTGGTGTACATAAGTACAGTTACTGATGCTGATGTTTATGGGATTTCTAAGCATGTGATACAAAGTTTGTTGGCGGAATAGCATCTAGAAATTGCTATTTTTTCTTTCTGCTATTTTTTTCTTTCAAATAAAAAATTAAATTAAAATTTTATATCTACAAAAGTTTGAGAATCAATTGATTGAAAGTTTGCTTGAATTGAGGTATGTAGAACACTATCTGGTTTGCATCCTATGTGTGGCTTTATGGTAATTTGATCCCCAAGGTACAATAACCAACTCAGTTCTATTCTCCTCTAACAAGTATGATTGCTGGGAGGCTTAACCCGAATGACTCCTTAGAAAATGAAGAAAAAGATGGAAGAAAATTGGAAAAAGAAAAATAGTAGAAGCAAAGTGTTTGTCTCGAACGCAATGCACCGTTAGAGCCAGAATATCATAGAGGGAGTGGATATGATGTGTTTGAATTATTTAATGATTGAGGTGAGATGATGGTTCTAAAGTTATGCAATGTTTCAACTTTCAATTCTCTTCCGAAGAGTTGTAATACTTCGGAAAAAGACTACGCCGAGCTGAGCGCATGTGTGGTCACCAACTCAGTTTCTCCAAAGCCTGGCTTAGGCTTCATAGGAAGGAATTTCCATTTAAGCAAGAGTGCATAGCTTTCAACGTGTGAATAAAAAAATATTTAACAAGCATATTAACATACAAGCGAGGTAAATATTAAGCAAACCCTAGCCGGTATACGTGCTAAAGAAACTACGCCACATCTATGCATGTCTTAAGGCGACTTCTCAATTTTCATGAAGTAATGGTTAGTATTTGTAGCAAAAGAAAAAGAAGTAATGTTTGGGAGTGGCAAATTATCTTACATCCAAATCCAAGTTTCAATAGAATCCAAGGAGCTCTAGGGTCAAGAGCAAAACTTATATTAGAGGGAAAGGCAAATAAAAAAAAAGGAGTAGACAAAGAGGTTGGAGATAATGGCGGGGCAGCTCTTCATGTGGTTCCACGTGCAGGCATACCCACTTGCTCGAGAAATTTCTTAGGATAAGGCTTTTCAGGTGCCGACACCCCTCTTTAATTGGCCAGGCATGCAAATAGCCACCCCCGCGAGGTCTCGTTCCTCCGTCACGTGCGAATGGAAGCTCGTTGACGCGTTCTGTGGTTGGACTTCTGGAAGCGCCGTCCAGCATTGGCTGCTCCCGTGGGCGAGGAGGTAGACTCGAACGATGATACGGTAACTCAGAAAAATCACTCAAAAAAAGTTACTCACATACCCTGCACCACGCACTCCCCGATGCCAATTCGAATGGAGCGGTGACAATACGCCACACCAGCTGAGTGAGTCTGTGGGTGATCTTTTGAGTTACTTTAGCATTTTCCTTAACCATGATATAAGTTCCGAGTGATATATCCGCGTAGCGATACAGTGCACGCGTTTCCAGAAAACACCCAACACTTGCACCCTTTTCCTTTCCGGCGCGTTTTTAGTGAGTGGGTGTCGGCTGGGTGTTAGAAAGAGTGCTTATACGGTGCCAAAGAAAAAGAGTCAGCTCCATTTGGGCCGGGTACGAATGCCATGAAAGCATAAGTTGAATCCATTCTCGAGGGACGCGAATTGATCAGATGAAATTTCTAAAAATATACAGATACTGCTTTTAATTTACTAACTTAAGTTCTACAAATAAGGGGGAAAAAATTACTTGAGTCAAACCGACTATCATGGGTCAACCCAATCCGACACATTTGAGTCCTGCTCAAAGAAGCTCTCTCTCTCTTTCGCATATAATTATGGTGAACCATATGGTGGTGCATCACACCAATCAGAGACCTATTTATCGAGCACTCGTTAAGAAAGCATGGCGAAGTAAGCAATTATATACTGCAACTGTCATATGGCCTGTGACTAACACTTAGCTTTTGGGAATATTAAGGGATACTTTATGCGCACAAATATCTATATCAATGTATTATATATTCTTTCAACAATGTAAACATTGGTCCTCAAGTACCTTACAAAGAGTATCACATTAATTTATTTCCTACAAAGAGCATAGACAAATTCATAGCCCTAAAAATGTTAAACAATTTGCATATCCTTCTTTCTTTTTTTAATGAGAAGAATTTGCATATCCTTCAACTAGTAACAATGTCAATACAATCCATGTTCTAACCTCCAATTGCATTGATAGCACACTATATTGGGTACCCTTTTTTTTGTTTAACCTAGCCCACTTGGGGAGCTTATTTAAAGCACAGCAATTCTGAAAATTAAAAAAAGAACTTTTGGTTATCTTTAGTTGCAAGGAAACTTTCACTTGGAAAACTAAGTTTTTAAGAAAAAAATGATTTTCTGAATGTCTGTTTCATTAGCAGATTAATACATTTGAAAAGTTTATAATTAGTTTTTCCCAAACGTTTTCTTTTTTTATGGAAAAATCCTATTCTATTTTCCCTCTTGCATACCCTTTGTGTAGTAACCTTTGGGATATCTCTTTTCTGAGAAGCAGACCTGTCATCGGGCAAGGCCCTGTGCTCTTATTCCACCGCCTCAAGCTTGATAAATTCGAAATAAAGATAGTATTGTTTTTAATATAGGCATAGGGCATTCAATTTACTACATGGATTAGCTTATCAAAGATTGGATTAGAGTTCATTCATGCCATAGAAATTAAGAACAGACAAATCAAGTTAAATTGAGATTGATCTGAAGCACAATGCAGCACAAACACTCGGTTAAAAACAATCTGAGAAATGGGTGCCTTGAAGCAAATGAGTTCATCATGGATACTGCTCCATTTTTGTTGGTAAGATTTCTGTGCAAAAGACTAGCTCCATAAGCAAGAATGCTATATACTACTTTACTACCCAAATTCGTGATCACACTAATTGTAGCCTTAACCTTACCAGATTAATTCACTGAAATTTATGCTCTTTTACTCAGAAAATCTACCAACAGAATCTCCCAAATATGAGGGACTCCCATCCATATAATCTCTAAAAGAAATAATACCAGCGAATTAGGCCAAGCTTTATTAATCCAGGACAGCTACAGATACAAATGAAGTCAGTAATGTGACACCAAATTGCCTCTACAAGTAACTGACAGACCCAACGTGTAAATAGAACCACAAATGGTAAATTTTCTTTCCTTTGAAGTTTGAACTGTAATGCTATCATGGGAAGATGAAGCCGGCATCTGCCCTGGTGTGTCTGGAGAAAAGGGTTCAATGTCTGGAGAACATCCCTTGAGTTAACGATGAGAAATCATAGTCGCTGCCTGATCGACTGGGGGTCGCAAAAGGGACAGAAGAAGCAGCAGGCCTACTTGCTCCACCGATGGCTACACCGTTGATGGATGCTGTTGAGCCCATATTGTACATTCTGAAAGACAGAATTTTTCTATGATACAGATGATGCATGTCTCTGAAGAGGGAAAAGGATTACTCCTACCAGCAATATAAACCATTCATAATATAGCAAAACGCTGTTGAGGTCAATTTCTAGTAAGTTGATAGGCAACAGGTCTACATGACACATGGTTTAGGATTTTGTATGCAAGCTGAGACAATAAACAATAACCAATCAATAGTAGAGTATTTATGTAAGGACTGACGCATAAAACAATAACCCTACCTTCAACCTAAGCATCCTACAGATACCATAAATCAAAATCGGCCCTTTATTTTAAGTCCCCATTCTTCTCTTCAATATCCAAAATTGTGAAAGTAAAAGAAACAAAAGCTAAGAGAAAAGCAGATGAATCACTCATTTCTTGATATGTTGTGAAACATTGTTCAAAAATGTTTTAAATATCATTTCACTGGGGCAAGCACATTACTTATTAATATCGATCGATTTATTCAGGTATAAAGGAACAAGTTCACTTCGGTTATTCAAATTGACCTTTGTAGAATGATGCAACATTTAACAACCAATACCGTATCTCACGCTGATCCACATTATTCAATTTTCTCCAGTGTTGACCGATCAGCCTAAAGAGAGTCTGCTATTCTTTGAGGTGTATGCTCAACTTGACGAACAAAACATATAATGTAAACTTAAACAAAAGAGATGCAAGACATGCGTACAAATGCCTCTCCTTATGCTTCACAAAGGTGTCTCAGTACAAAGGAAAAAGAACCACAGTTTGAAGCGATGAATTCTAAATATGCAAGCAAGTTCAAAAAGAAACCAATCTTAAATACCTAGGTCCACTAATTAAAAGAAGTGTTTGAGATAATATGAAATATTATAATTTTCAAGAGATTGACTTTAGGTTAGTATATATGTTTTTTGAAAAAGCTTTTATCATACAAGCTTAATCCTAAGAAAATGTAATAACCTTCACATATGGTAAGCTCAGGAATACCATTATCTGTGCATGACATATTAACCATCATAAAACATAGGATCGCTACAATCAAAAAGTCCTGAATTGGGAAAAAAAAAAGAAATTATTAAAGAGTGAATAGGCTACCCGGATGTTGGAAAAGAACCGTAATTCCCAGAAGGACGTGCCTGCCCAAGGCTTCCTATCTGCCACAAAATAAAAAGAAAATAGGATAAATTACAGTACTGTGGCATTCTTGAAACAACTAAGAATCACATATCTGAGGTTTTAAGAGCATTACTTGACTGAAGTTGTTGACACCCTTCTGACCAGCTGGTGGCATCATTCCTGAAATCTGATAACTGATATTTGGCCCGTTTTGCATTTGAAAATTTCCATTAGGCAGGGTACCCATAACAGCTGGTTGATTGGTTCCAGAAAATGTTGTAGGCATATGGCCAGATTTAGCTGCAGCCATGAGAAGAGCCTGCTGCTGGGATAGGAATGAGAGCTGCTGTTGATGAATGGAATATGGTGACACCATATTGGACTGCAATGAGCCACCAACAAAATGAAAATGGAGCACTTACAACCACTCATAAGAATATATACCAACGAAAAAGATAGACAAGATGAATAGATGAAAAAACAACCATAATAAGTGCACATGGAATAAGCTAGTTGTTGGCACCATTAGCTGATGTATAAAACAGCAACATGTGAGCCCCATTGATCTTAAGAAGGATGCACTATAGGCAACAACACATAAGATTAGGTTTATGCTAACCAGGTGGCAGGGCCAATGTGTGCCCACAGCCCATTAAAATCAAAGAAGGGCAGAAACATTGTTGATAGTCAAAAAAAATTTTCATTTCCCTCAAATATGATACCATAGCTGCAAACAATGAATTCTGGCATATGAGCCACATATTCATTAAAAAATGCACCATGACTAACCTTTTCAAAGAGACCCATAATATCATTTTTGACAGTTCCCTGGGGTTTCATTGGAGTTGAAGATAGCATCACAGGTGGTGAATCTCTAAATAAGTCTTCAATTCCTGATGCAGGAAGGTTTTTATTTACAGCTGGTTTTGCAGTACTGTTTTTGTCTGCAGCAGTTGTCTGTGCAGCTGCAAAATGTTATATTTATTAAGCAAAAGCAGTCAAACAAGTGAATACAGTTACAATAGTTACTTCCAAGACCAACCAAGAATTAAACATCCAGGATTAGCAAATAAAACAAATTTTAAGAGAATTAGAGACACTGTAGATTTATTCTTTGGAAGTTGCATTCTGAAAATTGACTAAGAAACAGATTTAATGCCATAGAGAACATTTGCTATGAGATATGGAAGAATGCGATGATCCTACCCTGGAAATTCGCCCATGCATTATCATCCTTGGCATATGATTCTGAGCCATTTTCACTCCGGGTCTCCACAGAAAGCATATTAACAAGATCAGTCACATAATCAACTTTTGGAGGTGGTGCAGGCGTAGTATCATCTTTAGGTGTCGAGGCATCAACTTTAGCTGGGGTTGGGGCATCAACTTTGGCAACAGCTGTCTTCAGGTGTTGAGACGAATCAGCCTTGGGCATATCTGACTCTGCTTTTGGCTCAGAAGAAACCTGTTTGCCAGTTCAACCATGCCAGGCTATTAGTGAATCACGATAGTTTGAATGCTTTTCTAGATTAAATATTAAAGGGAAAATAAAATAGATTGCAATAGTTGAAATATTTAAAAGAATTAGTTTAAGTACACAACAGACAAAAGTTTATACATTCTTCTATAGTAATGTCTCCAGAAAAATGCTGGAACAGAGTTTTTTTACTCAGCTCTGCCCCCCCCCCCTCCCCTTCTCTCTCTCTCTCTCTCTCTCTCTCTCTCTCTCTCTCTCTCACACACACACACACACAGAGAGAAAGAGAGAGAGATAAGCATAATAATGCATTTGAGGAAAGATAATTGGTAAACTTACGCCACACCTCACAAACAACCAACATCTAATTAATTCCTCGGTTGGTGTTGTGCCCTATAACTTGTTGGTGAAGCCCAATATAGGCAGCAGTTTTAGGGGCACTAACCTTGATTTTTCAGGATAGCTTGTAACGATCAGTGTCTGTCTAGATTGTTTAGCATCGCTCTTAGGGGAAAAAAAATAGGTACAGACTAATGTGAAGCTGTTGAAGTGAATAGGCATTAATTTAAGGTCACCTGGGTGGGTACTTTAGAAGCCACTGAAGCATTTCTCTTTGCAACTGGTGGTGGAAGGTTATGCTGCTCTTCTGAAGATCTCACATTGTTCGTGAACACACGGCAACCTCTATCACAATGTTTCTGCTGAGATTCAAGAACCTTCTCTTCTCGTGCATTTGAAGATTTTAACGTTCCATTCCTAGGTATCCATCTTTTATCTTCATATCTGACAGAGAGATTTTTACTCTTTTAAGTGACAAGCTTAGACTTAAGCCTGTACTTATATGATGAAATTAGCAACTCATAGAATATATCTAAAGAAAAATACATACTTTGCACGAATAAAATTTTCAATTCCAACTCTGTCATAGTTCGGAGGCAGTTCTGCTTCCCAGTAGCTATTTGACTTTTCATTTCCCATTGCTGCAGACAAAAGAAGTTGAAAAATGGAAATAAATATTATGTACGAAGTGCCATGCTATCTTTGATTTTCAGGTAAGGTGAAGTGGTAAGCATTAAAGAGCTGTAAATAATGCAAGACACAAGATCAAGGAGAAGGTTAAGCTAGTTACATTGAATAAATGCAATCTGCTCCGGAAGCCATGTGTCCAGTGTAGCAGACCTTACCTGCAGGGGGAATCAAGAACTTAGTCACAGAGCCATAGATAACTAAGGCAGTCAGAAAGAGTCAAATCATTAATGTTTTTCTCGAAAAAAAATAAAATATCTTAAATTCTAAGACATCTCCAGCACTCAAAAATAGGTCTTCAGGAACTTCAAAACTCAAAGTCGAGGGCATATGTACATTTATTATGGGAAAAAAATTGAATGATAGTAGACAAGACCGCCTTCCTTTGGTCATTTTAACACCCTCACCAGTAAAGTTCATGCTAGAACAGTACCTGCCTATTCAATATTTGAGAAAACCAAGATAACCATCTAGCTTCACGAAACACTTCTTAAACAAACTCCTTCACTGACAAAACTAAATCTCTCCCAGCTATAATTCATCAAAAGGAAAAATAAGCGCAATGACATTACAAATTAATAATCACTTGACAATCACCTTGTTTACTATTCCTTAACTAAGGTTATAGACATAATTTATTACATATGTGTCAAAGGCAAGGCAACTGCAGTGTTAATGACAGGTATACACTATGCACAGAATATTCATATGTACTGTGAAATTTGAAAGATACATAATCCTCGAATCAACAAGTGGTTTCAAACATCATATTAGTAATGGTAGAACCATGAAAAACATGCAGGCAGAAGGATGTAATATCGCTATCCTTTTTAGATAAAGAAAAAAAGAGTACCGCAATTAGATAGCGTACCTTAAATGGGATAATGAAATTATTAATAAAATGTTTAATTAAACTCCTGCTGTTTGATCCAGTAAAGGAGATTTAACCAATGAGAGTATTTTGCACATTGCAAACCAATTGGCTTATTGAAGTAATGACTAGGCTTGGTTGGTTGTGGGTTTGAGAATAGAACATCCCGTGTTATTTGGCCAGAAGGACTGCTAGATAATGTTGTTTGTTGAAAAAGCATGATAAAATTCAGCTCAAAAACTGCACAAGCCATTTAATGGAACCAAAGAATTGACAGTACAAGAAAGTAGAATCTGTATATGACCTTTGATATATGGACCCCCAAACTTCTATGGATTCCAGAACACTGCATGCATATAAAGATTCCCAAATTCACACTTGCCCATCTTGGACCTCTGCAAGAAGGTAAAACAACATTATGCCAGATAAAATCATCTAAACAGAAAAACTTCAGACAGAAGAACCAACTAACACCCTAAATAAACATCATGTATGTATCTCTTCCAACAGCCCTCAGACATAACTCTGCACCAATATGGGTACAGATATCAAAAATCGGAAATTGGGCAAAGAATTTAAGCCACAAACCTCAAGAAGAGGAACATGGTTGGACCATAAAATTTCAAGTGATATTAATCCAAAGATGTTTAAGAACATTTTGCATGATTTTTATTATGTCAAAATTTATTAAAAAAAAGCTTCAAATTAAATTTTCTCATTTGTGCATAAGAACAGAATGCTGACTATATGTCTTACCTCTTCCAAGTTATAAATCTCTGAGAACTATCAAACAAAATATTGTAAAGGGTAGCACCTATCTAATGACTGAGAAGAACAACAAATTTAAGTTTTTAGCTACTTCAAAATCAGAATTTTCCACAGATTCATTAAAAATTTAAGCTTCCAGACATCATAAACATGGCGGCGTCCAGTTTAATTTCAAAAACAAACTTGTATCCGCTCACCCATCTCAAAACAGGCTTGTTCCCCAGTCTGGTAAAAGCTGGAAATTGTGAACCAAAGGTCCTTAAAACTTTGACCAACAAACTGACTGTATCTCATTGATATGAGGTTGGCATCACTAATCAAGATATGATACATCAAATGTAATTATTGACAATCCAATATCAATCCTCTCTTAATTTAGTACTAGTTCTCTGGACAAGGCAAACATGAATAGTGCCCTTAGCATATATATACGTTAAATAGAAACATAGTGTTTGGATGCAGGATCTACAGCACTGGGAATAAGATATCAAGGATTTTATGCAGCAATAATCACAATACATATCCTCTTTATTTGAGTTGCATGAGCAGTTGTAGCAATGCATATGTTGTGGTATGGTTAAAGATCATCCTTTCAGCATTAAAAAAAAAGATCATAACAATATATCAACCCTCGTTGCTTACTTGGCTTTGCAGTCAGCACATTCCCTGTTCTCTGGCAATTTAAGAAGTCCCTCCAGAATCTGCAAACGAATGGGACAAATATCATGAAACAACCCATTAGCAAAAATAACGTCATGATTCATCCGGTTCACTCAAGCAAAGGAGTGGAACAATGAACAACAGCTCATGAGTATGTTTCAGAGGAACTAGTTAGGTAGTGGATTAAAAAGCTAATAAAAGTTTCACTAGCATGAACTTGAAGTATTCGATGAATGGAGGGGGATTCAAAATATGCCATGGAAAAAGGCACAAATATGGGATGATTTTCTCCTCTATCTCGTCAGTGCATCTCTTCTGTAAAGTATTATTGTAAAGATAAGTCGTATCTTATTATTTACTTCCAATAGTTTTTAATGGACTAGATGGGTAATAAATCATAATTCATCTTTTCTGTGAAGAGAGGAGGGCGTGTAAAAATGCTTGGAGGCATTTATGTGAAGATCTTTGAAAGAGTAAGACGATTGCAACACCAAGAAAGAAATAACCATCACAACCAATAAATCTGATATAAAAAGATCCAAGATCACAACTTTGTCATAAACAAGCAATAATCAAATCACATGATCGAAACTCCAATGAAATTACGGCACTCGAGATCAAATTTCTCATCAACGAAAACCCTAGTTGAGAGGCGAAGATCTATAAATAACCTCGTTCCAATAAAAGCGAAAGAAAAAGAAAGCCAACAACATGGGATCTCGAAATTCCCTTTTCCCAGAGAACCAAAATTAGAAGATGGGGTTTTTGTGCTATAACAGCACAAATCATCATCTAAAAACCTAAAAAGAAGCGATTTGGGAGAGAAAGACGAAACCTTCTTGTGTTTGGTATTGAGTTCTTTCGAGACAGAGGCCTTCTCGTTCATGCTGATGCCCTAAACGCAGTGCCGCGAGCTGCCCAGATTTGGAGAGAGAGAGACTCGAGGTGGGGGAGGAAATTTTAAATAATAATACTAAAATTAGGCTGAAAAATCGGGAGCTTCTCCTCTATCTCCCTCCCTGCGACTCTTCCCGGAGAGAGAGAGGGAGAGAGAAGATCTGATACGGAGGAGAGCAAGGAAGAAAAGCAACGAAGCAACCTCTTGACCTCCTTCCTCTTCTTCTAATACTTGGAAATGTATTTATTCTTTCTATTAATAAAATATTTATTTATTTTTGGATGTTATCACCTCTGTTAGCCACCTTAACATCATTCATTTGTTTTTCGCTATGTACCGAGCCAGGTCCATTGCTACTTGGGTCATTTTATAATGCAGTAGGCCATGTCCATCCAAGTTTGTTAGATGCAATAATTTCTCCTTTTGGTATCCATCATCCATGAGAGTTCGAACAGGTATACTCCTGTTTCTCCACCACTATGCAGTCTAATTTCTAGTGATTCAGCTGATTGTGCTCATATAGAATTAGTGTGAGCAGCCGATGTACTAAAAAAATAAATAAATTTTTTTTTTTGTTAATTTACTTAAGTATGGACTTGACATACCATGCATCCTACTATTTTGACACTTAATATGCAATTGATGTGAGGAATGGTTTATTGGACATTGGAACTAATTATATTTGTTTTCGTTTTAACTAGCATTAAGCAAGTGCAATATATGTGGCAAGCAATATAGTTGGTTGTGAGCTAATAATAAATTTCTTTATCAAACTTTCTTTTTAACATTCTCTTAATTGCCAAAAATATTGAACTTTTAATAGATGCATGCCACCCTATATGTTCTTGCTCCACGTCGAGCAAAAAATGTGAGTTATTACTAGCACAACATGTTACATAAAATGTCTCCAACTCATGTCATCATTTTATTTTGTAATTTATGTAGACATGTCAAAATTATTTGCATTTTTACCTGTCCAAAATATAAACCAGTAATCCATCGAATCGGGAAATCTTTATCTGCAAGCTAAGTTTTTCTTCTCCTCCTTTTTCTTTTTTCCTACCATGACATAGGCCAATGAGACCAAGAACTTCCGGCAGTCAAGAATGTAGCATGAAATGCATCAAAACGTTGGTAATATATTCGGATCCTTGCGTGCTGGGATTGGTGTTCCACATTTGCTACTGTTTTTATCTAAAATAAAATAACATTTTTATTACGTGTCAATACACCCATCTGCCAATGCTTCCCCAAACCGCTTAGGTCTGTTGATCCTGGGTGTGGAGATTTTTTTTTTTTTTTTTTTGGGTAAAAACGATAATTTTATATAACTCTAATATGAGTGCATCATGCCATGCCAGAGAATTTTTTTTTTTTTTTTTTAAGGTGGATAGATATTGGAGAGCTTCCATTTGCTGTAGTCGTTTTTGTGTACTTGAAAGAATGACACCACAATGTGACTCACCCCGAGCACCTCAGGATGGACGGATTTGATTTAGCTTATTGTGGGACCACCCGCATGGGACCCAGTCATGTGAAGCGGCAGGAGAAGATATTACACCAATTGGTCGGCAATTGTTTCCCAAATTCACGTCCCGCTAGCCCTGCACGGTAATAATGACATTATTGACATATTCTGATGAAAGATGACGCGACACGCGTCATGGTTAGCTGCGTTTCAACCGCGGCAGGCGACGGGTTTGGGTTTTAGTCAACGCGGCCACGAGTCGGCCGTCTCAACTGGGGTCGCCCCTCCAACAAGACATGGCTGACGGCAGAATTTTAATTGGACCGGCAACACCCGAGAAATAACGTCTTGTGGATTGTGTCATGATGATTTCGATTTTTAAAGTGACCGAACTTATTGTTTTCTCTTTTGTATATTGCACTTATTTGAGATATATCCCTATTCCATCATCATCCAATCCATACTAAGATATGTTATATTATTAAAATATATTTGGTTGTAGGAAAAAAAATATAAAAAAATATATTTTTTTTTTACAGGACTGAAATTCTTTTTTTTGTTTGTGGCGGCGAGGACATCTAGGTCTTCCTTCCAGCTGTGTCAGCGACTAGATTTCTCTTTGTTTCCTGTGAGCTCCACCTCCTCGCTTTCTCAAAATGAATTTTGATGGCAATATTGCTGATCGGGACGAGAGAGGGAGTGTAGGCTTTATTATCAAAGATCACCACTCTAGATTTGTGGCGGCTGGTGGTTGACGTATCTTTGACACCTCCATCATTGGTGCGAAGCTGCGGGCGGCATAAGAGGGTCTTTTCTTTGCGAGGCACGCTTTAGGTGCAGAGAACATCCACCTGGAGGGCGACTCGGCCTCGGTAATAGAGAGGATTTGCGGGCGACTCTCAGAGTCGGATGGGTAGTCCATGCTTCTTAACATATGGCAGATGGCAAGGGATTACGACTCCTTCAAGGCCATGCATGTGTATCGGAAGATCAACTCAGCTGTTGACTGGGTGGCCTCCTATGCAGTGCATCACTCAAGAGAATTTCTTTGGGTGAACCAGGCAGATATTCCCTGCTTGCTTGGTCTGCTTCTGTCTTTTGATTTTTTTAGCCGTACTTATATACATTTGGTATGAGGAGCCGATATACCAAAAAAAATCTTAAAAATTAATTATATATTGTTTAAAGCTTATTAAAAAATTGTAATAAATAAATAATTTTTTTTTAAAGTGAGTTTTCTAAGAAATCAGTTCCCCATTTCCTGCTCTCCCAGAGCAAATCAATTGCGTTTAAAGACAAAAATTACCAATATTCAAAAATAAATATTTCAAATATTTCTCACCACCCTTGGTGAGAACATCAATGGAGTGGACTTCGCATGTTACAAAAGTAAACCAACTCACTTAAAGGATCAGCACCCATCATGACCGCAGGGTTCTGTGCAAAAGACGAAGGAATTATTCACCGCCAACAAATGGTGGTGATGCCACTTTGGGTGGTCTTCTCTTCATGAGTTTCGTTATCAAAGTCTCTTAACTTTTTTCGTCCATCATACAAAGAATCCATTAGGAGGCATCTAAGAATCCTTGGAGTTATCATTGTGATTGCAGTAATGGCTTAGAGTATATATGATACCAACTAATTCATCTCTTTGATTTCTATATCCCAAGTTTTAAATCTCATGGAACCCACCTAAAGCTGGAATCATTTATATATTATGGTGGGCTCAAGGGAGGCTGCCTAATGTTCCTCCCACGTAAACTAGTGTTGACGTAGCTTTAGCTTTCCCATCTCTCGCAGCTAATCCACGCCTGAAGTGGATCGGGATGGAGACAAGGAGCCATGTGCCATCAAAACTATGCGAGTGGGTGGTCCCTGGTTTGATCTGGACTTTGGTCACCAGCTGTAGAATAAAGGGAAGACGTCTCCGGCACAGCGACTGGGAGGTGGTTCAGTTAATCCGCCTGGTGCATCTCCTACGCATCCACCTGGAGGGTAACTCGGCCTCTATGATTGAAAGAGTCTGTGGATGACATTCTGAGTCGGACGGACAGTCCTTGCTCCTTGACAGATGGTGGATGGCTAGAGAGTGTGGCTTCTTAATTCAGGGCCATTCATGTTTACCGGAAGGCTAACATAGTAGCTGGCTGGGTGGTCTTCTATACGGTGTATCATTCGGAAGATTTTCTTAGGGTGAACCAGACGGATGTTCCTTATTTGTTTAGTCAGCTTCTTTTTTTTTATCTGAATGGCTGTACTCATATACGCACGATGCGAGAAGCTAGGGTACCAAAAAAAAAGAAAAAAAAAGAGAGAAATAGCTATACAAAATACTTGACGCCTAGAAATGCCAAGAAAAGCATGAGTTAATATGCTTCTAATCATCTTTACTTTAAACTAAATTACTCTACCCTATGTGGTAGAGTGATTTATTCCTAAATCTATTTGATTTGGGAAGCACAAAATTCTGTACTAATTCTTGGGAAATACTCATTTGGCTTTTAAAAAGTGATCCAATCTAAGTGCTCCAATAAGTATTTGGCTGAAAATAAGTGGATTAGCTAGATCAAGCACCTTTCAATTCATTTTATTCCACTTCCAAACACAATCTATGATATAATAATCATAGTTATCATTATCCGCACTATCACCATACCAAGAATCAAATTTGAACTTTATATATTGTTATAAAGGGATTATTATATAGTTTTTATAAGATGCTATTTTGTCCATCAAACTTCAATACTAACGAGCCCCCAAAAGAAGTAACATCATACATCATCATAATAATAATAATAAAAAAGCTCTCGAGTGCTCATAAACTGGGAATGAAAATTCATCGAGCAAATAATTGCTAACTTGATAACTCTACAATCACTATCTCGGAATAGATTTAAGTCCAACCAATCCATGTAGCAAGAGGAATGTTTATATGCACTCGCAAGGACCTCATAGTATTACTCTCATAATAATGATTATATCTATCTTTTATTTTAAAAAATCAGGATCGACAAATATGTATTTGGCAATACTAGTCTTCTCTTGGGAAATAGCTCCTCAATTTAGGAATTCCTAGTGGTGTATATATATATATATATATATATATATATATATATATATATATATATACTTTTCATAGCATTGAAAACAAAACCAAAATGTAAGGGAGCTAAAATTATATTTTGAAAATGAAAGAAAAAAAAAGTAGGAACGTCAACTAGCAAAGATGGTTATTGATATCTCATCAGTGTGGCTGCTGCCTAGGGATGACATACAAAAAATTAGAAATGGTCCGATTTTTATTCACCAAGAAAGAGGAAATGGTAAAGAAAAAACTACAAGCGGGCCATGGGTCGAGAGGTTGCCGTGGCCAATTTTAATTTGGATCTGGGCCGAGAAGACGTACGGGTTCAAATCCCTCTTTTGCATCGATCAGCCGACAGGAGATTGAAAGAAAAAACCCTAATTCTCGTTCCAAGATTTGTCGAATTGTCGGAGATGGAGAAAACCCTAACATCTCATTCGATCAGGAAGCGACTCAGTATGTTGATGTAGGAGTAGCAGCTCAAATTATCATGAACATGCGTAGTATTTGAATCCTTGCTTGGGTGTGTCCAAAACATATTGGGGCTGCTCCTGCAACACATGTAAAACGAGGTCCCTCTTCTCACTTCCCCATCTGTAGATCTTTAATCATTTGTTTTCCTCCATACGCCGTGGCATTTAGATGATTCCAATGATAAATAATAAAATTGTGGATTCTTGATTTCTGTTAATCTGATTCTGTTCTGGGATTTATATATCTATCATTTAGTGGTAGACCGATTGAGAAGTAGCAAAAGAGATAAAAGAGCGATGCGAAGAAGAGGGAAGAGAACCTTATTGAATGATTAGCCAAGTCTTTTCTTTCCCATTCTGAAATTCCACTCATCCCCTTTCCTTTTCATTTCAATGTTTTACTTGAAAAGAGTAGAACATGTTGGATTAATCGTAGCGGAATAATAAATAAATAAAATTTTGTTTACCTCCGCCTATGCTGTTCAAGAGGAGACCTCATGAGAGAGAAGAGATCCGGAGCTTCTAACCTATGCAGGACTTGAGTGCCTTAGATAATAGATCCACATGCTTATTTATACTGCTAGGTTAGAGATCCGTATCTTTATCCATAAGATTTATCTCTAATTGTTTCCATCCATCATAAAAACTACCAGATAAGAAAAACTCTATATAACCTTTTTCTTTATTGGATTTAATCACCATTTAAATGAGGTTGATCTTGATGTGGGATAAACTTATCAAGTGGGCCACATCAGTCTCCTAAAATTAGGAGACGTGCTAACAGAAAATCCATGGATGATCCATGATAAGTACGAGATCAGCACGAGCCATGAGCAGCTCATCAACATTGAGTTTATCACATGATGACATCTGCTGCACAATTTAAAAGCCGTCCCAGAAATCGGAGCATGCACCTATCTGATTTTACAGTGGTCAAATAAATAAATCTGCATACTTACCTGTGATATTTTAATGGGTCATTCAGAAGTCATTATTCGGTCACAACTTCACATTCAGATGCGCCAGTCTCTCCACTGACTTTGCATCTAGTCCTGCTTAAGACTTCCAATTACTTTTCTTCCAATTTTTGACTATTCAAAGTTGATAGCTAGAAGGTGCCTGTGGTTAAGCGATTCTCAAATGTCAAATGTTACTTGACATTTGACATTTGAGTGTTGTTTGTTGACCATATGGTGCATCGCCTGGTTATTATCATCTTAATGGATATTGTTTGATCTGCAGGTGGTAACATTAGGAGCACCTGAAGCTGTTTCACTTGGTAGTCCTCGGCGCCTTGGTGCTATGGAGGAGAAAGCCATGCCTGTCCCTGAGGGAAATATGACTTCTCTTTGAGATTCAGATATTCATGTCCATGAACTTTACTTTGCGCTGCTCTTGGAGTCTATATGACACTGAAGGCAAAGAGGGCTCACTATTTTTGTCAAAAAGGATCAGTTGATATTTGTTAAAATTACCACTTGTCCCAAAGCTTAAGCTGATAGGATGAGCTAGATTTATTTATATATTTTAATTTCCTTACACTTCCCATCACATGGGGGCCGGACTTTCCTTTAATGGATGCTAGGGTTAAAGAGTGCCGAGACAGAGTTCAAACTCAGGACCTCTGCTCTGATATCATGTTAAAATCATCACTTGTCCCAAAAGCCTAAGTTAATAAGATGAGGTAGATTTATTTATATATTTTATATTTTCTTACACTCTTTCTCACATGTGGACTGGATTTTTCTTTAATGGGTGAGCCCAACATGTGAAATTTTTAATAATAGAATTAAAGAGTGCGGAGACAGGGTTCGAACTCAGGATCTCTGCTCTGATATCATGTTGACATCACCACTTATCCCAAAAGCTTAACAATATTTCTGCCCAAATTGCAATCCAGGCATGCAGGCACAATAGATGTGAATGAGATTGTTGAAGGCACCCAATCATAGGTATTCATGAAACTGGGCTATTCTGATCAGAGTATGACTGTGGACACAAAGCTCCTTTGGGAGATGTCAATGACTTATAGAGAAGGATGCATTTTTAATGAGTCAGACCTTAATTTTTGAACAAATTAAAAGAAGATGCTTGAACATCATTTGTTACTTACAGTGATGACATTGAGTTTGGTTATTTGGCAACTGAAAGTTCAGAAGGTGAACCATCTTGTCATGATCCTGGGATATTAAAAGATGACTTTTTTTGATGAAGAGGATATTAAAAGAAATCAAGGAGCTAAACTTGTCATTTCAATCTTCTGGTGATGCCTACATATGTGATAAATCTTCAGCTCAGAGTATGGAAGTATCTTCGCCCGAGCACTCTGAGGAGCCATCTGGTTTATCTGATTGTGATGATGAAGGCTAGTAAGGACCATTTGCCATGGTTTAGTATCTGGTTACAGAGTTTCATTGGTGATTGTTTTGGCATAAGGTACTGCTTATCAACATTCAGTTTAAGCATGATTGATTGCTAACTGGCTGGTCAAAGGCTATAGGAATCAAAAGTCCAGATCGATGGTTGGGGTTATAAATTTTCATGTCATCTATTCTTTGACAGGATTGTAAGTTTTTTGAAAGGTGCAAGGAGCTGTGCTTCCCTGTGGATGAATGATGGAGTGGAGAACAACTGGTAGAAGTATATGATAATTGATTTTTAACTTGTCACTGTATATCCTCAGGCTTTGTATTTTATTTCCTGCGTGCATTTAAATTTTATCTATCAATATATATAGCAGGTTATTTCTGAATGAAGATGAGCAAGAACATTTTTTAAGACAGGTTTACTTATTAGATAAATTGATTAACATGGACAAATCTAGGGTATTTTAGATGCTTAATAGTGATCTCTACCTCGATGAAGACGACATAAAATGCTTCAGTAGAAACTAATGACCATGGATGTATTTATGGTTGGTTTGATGCTTAATGGTGATCTTATAATCACAAGATCAGTGTTATATGGATGAGGTTGCTAGCTGAAATCTTTTCATACAGGAGTTAGCAATATTACTCTTCTTGTATATGAAACTTTTATCATCCTATCATTCGTCCTTTTGCCCTGAGTCTCAAGCTAATGTGTGAGAATTGATAGTGTAAAAACATTCATAATCATGATTTTCTTGAAAACTATGATCTTAATATAAGATGACAAAACCTGATTCAAACTATTTGCATCAGGTTGTTAGTGACTAAAATAAAAAAAAACTAAAAACTGTAACTCTTATTTCAGATCCCTGTTTCCAGAAAACTAAAAATTTGGTGTTCTTTGGTCTGATGCTGTAGCCCAAAGAGCAAAGCCACCCTTTCTGAGGAGAGGCCGGGTGTGGGTCATTTACTTGGTTTTATAGTTTTTGGATTCTAGTTGGTATGAGCAGATAGATGGGTTTGGATTAGTTACAGATAAAAAGTATAAATGAGCCGCGCAACTTGTGAGCTACTTAAGCTTCATTCGAGATCAAGCTTGACTTGACTATCGCCGAGCTTAAGTCGAGTTCGAGTGGTAAAATATTTGGCTCCACAGTTTGCTAGCTTAATTAAGTATATTTTTTTCATAATATTATATTTTATTTATATATTATTAATTTAATAATTTAATATATAATATTTATATTTTAAATATAATATAATTTTTAGTTTTTAATTATATTTTTTTAAAAATTATGATTAAAGTTTGAATTAGAGTCCACGGCTCGGTTAATATTTGAGTCAAGTTCGTGTTGAGTATTATTTTTTGGTCGATTTTGAATGAGGCCTGAGTTTTTTGAATCGGGTCAAACTCGGCCTGTCGGCTCGGTTGCACTCCTAGTTAGTAGTTACAGCCAGAAGTCCCGGCCCCTTTTAATTTTGGGTTTACCGACTCTGCCAAACTCGCACTTTTCTGGGATTCGGGAACTTGACAATCCAAATCCGAGAACCCGCTTCCAAAATTCCAGCACGGTGATTCGTCGCCGAGAGGGAGCAACTCATCGTCGCTACCCATCTGAAGTCGACCCCTTTCCTCCACCACCTCCTTGCCTCGTCCCGCTCGGCGTCTCCTCCGCCTTCGTCCTTGCCGCTTCCACCGCCTGCTCCACTAGCGTCCCTCCGATGACCTCCTCTCCGGCGATCCCTACTTCTCCATCCTTTCCCACCTCAAAGATCACGCCCTTTCCCTCAAATGCACGCACCAAAAGCCCTCCTCCCCCTTTCCGCTGGACGTCCGGCAACCACTGGATCTCCCGCGTCTCGCCGGCTAGATCGGCTCTGAGATCCTGTCCTAGATCGACAGGGAGAGTGTGGATCGGCTGATCCCCGCCGCCGACTAGGAGGATCGACTCCGCAGCCTCGCGTTCCGGTCGTACCGGTTGATCCGGGTAATCGGGTCCAGATCTCGAGCCGGGTCGGTTACGGGTCGAGTTGTGTCAAACCCGACCCATTGAGAGAGAGATTGCCTGTCGGTTCGGGAAAGTTCGTCACCAAGAAATTCCGTTCTATACCTGCCTCGCTTGCGAGGCCCCTGTAGGAGATTAGATTTCGGCAGGGCTGCGACCACCACCGGTAGACTCTCTGCTTCGTTTTCTCGCTTTTATGTCATATAATAAATAATACGTGGCGTTATGATCTTGCTTTATGTTTTTCTTCTTTCAATGGCTATTAAATTAGTTGAGTCTGGAACATAAATTTTTCTCGTTTCCTTTTGGTAATGCAACCACATGTAAGTTTTCCTGTCATCATTCCCCCAAGATTTCTAATATTTGTTGTGGTAGTGTTATATCATCCATATCAAGTTGTAATCTTGACATGAGTCCTTGTAGAAATTAGGAAATAACTAGAAGAATATATGATCGTGTGGAATTGATGAGGTTCTTGGAGCTCATTAAAGCTTCTCTCATGTTTTCAGTTGCTATAGAACTTTGTGTGCTCATCTTCTTGTAGGGTTCTTTGAGTTAAAGGGAAGATTTCACATGGTTGTTCCGATTCCCAAGGATGATTGGTATCTTCTGAATTCCATTATCTGTGCTCAGAAATGTCTCAACCTTTTTCTCTTTTTTTTTTTTTGAGGTAAGGGAAGGTGTACAACGAGAATGACTGAACGATAACAGTTATAACAGAAGGAGAATAAAGTAGGAAAAAACAAGAATTAAAGGAGGATGAGCAGGAAAGATCACATCCGGATGTTGTGTAAGAACGTTGAGTGCTTCCATGTAGCAGGTTGCATCAGGGGAGTCAATTAAAAGATGCAACAGTTCTGATTTTTGCCTCAACTTGATATTTATTTTTCAAAACCTGGTTCTTTTTGATGGTGCTATAGGTGAATTTTTTGACTCCAAATATATTAAGTAATTAAGAGGGGATTAATTTAGTGTTGCTCAGTATCTTCTAAAAACTTTAAGATATGGTACATGGGCATTTATATGGGTCCTACTGTTAAACTTTGGTACATGTGTAAATTTCTTCCTCCTACCAAGAAAATAATTTGCCTGTTCGTCTTCATTTCTTTGGGACTGTCCATTAGTTTGAGCAATGCAAATTTTTATCAGCTGGATGAATTTAAGATTGTCTCAATCATGAACATTTGAAATAGCAAAGCAAGATTTTTTTTTTTTTTTTTTTTGACTTTTCTAGGGTTGGAATGTAGATTTGGTACTGTTGCTGGTGGTCCAAACCGAGAACGATTGGCACAGCGGTGTGAACAGGGTTCCGTTTGAGTTGCCTTGGTTGGTGTTGATTGCGCTCCGCCTTCCACCGGGAAACCTGCAAGCAAGCCTCGCACCACCACTGGGGTAGTGGGGGCCCTCCGACGATCAAGTCAGAGGAGATTGGAGGAGAAGGAGAGATAATAGTAGCAAATAAGAGAATGCTCTGGAAGTTCTTGCTTACCCTCCCCCTTCTCCCCCCAGCCGCATATATACCAGGCTGGGGGGTCCTTTTGGGGGGTTGGTCATCGTGTAGCACGATGGAGCTGCCACTGACATGGCCGTTACAGGGCGTCGTGGGGCAGCGCTGGGTACGGCCATGACAGGGCGTAGTGGAGCTCCGCTTTGTACGGCTGTTACAGGGGATCGTGGAGCAGCGCCGGATACGACCGTTGCTGGGTGTAGTGGAGCAGAGGGCCGCGGCGTGCCTCTGGGGAATAGCCTGTCGTTGTCGAGAGATGTCCGACTCGGGGTCGGGCTGCGGAGACGAAGATGTCCGACTCGGGGTCGGATTGCTGGATCAAGGGGCAGCCGACTCGGGGTCGGGCTGCGGAGCCGAAGATGTCCGACTCGGGGTCGGATTGCTGGATCAAGGGGCAGCCGACTCGGGGTCGGGCTGCGGAGCCGAAGATGTCCGACTCGGGGTCGGATTGCTGGATCAAGGGGCTGCCGTAGTCTTCCTGGGCGCGCGTGCCGGTCACGTGGGGCATGGTGGCTAAGTTCCCCCGTAACAGTAGCCCCCCACTTCCGAGCCTGGAACCAGAAGGGGAACGGGTGAAGGGAGTGATGCTTCGAGATTGCCGCCATCCCTCGGAGAGGCGCGCGCGCTTCGAGCTCCCCGCCTTCTTTATGGCGTATGGCGGTTGTTGCTGACCTGGCAGTCTGAGGATTTCGGCGGACATCCTTCCTTAATGGCGTCGATTCGCCTTTGGGGCGCGAGCGACCCTTCGGCAGCCAGGCGTCCTCTGGCGTCACCGAGGTGTCACCCACCTTTCCGCCTATTTAACCGGGGGCCCTCCTCCGTCCGCCTTTCTCTTTACAGACATCTTTGAGTTTATCCTTTGCGCTGCCGTCATTGCCGTCGGACTGTTCGCTTGCTCCTCCTTTGACGCTCTCGGAGCCGTTCTTCCTTCTCTTCCGGTGAGTTGCCCCATTCTTCAATTTAAGGCTCTCCATACTTTCTCCTTTTGTATTAGTGTACTCCAGTCGTTCCGGTCCTTTCCCCCTTCTTGACCCCGTCCTGACCGTAGATTCACTGGCCATTAGGGATGGGCGAAGTGAGAGCAGACCGCATTAAGTCGGAGCTGGTCGCCGAAGACGTAGATAGGTTCGTGGCTCGATACCATCTTCCCGAGGCCTGCAATGTTACGCTCCCGGGGCCTGAGGAGAGGATGTCTCATCCTCCTCCAGGGAAGGTTGCCATCAATGAGGGCATTCTTCAGGCCGGGTTCCGCTTTCCCCCCTCGGACTTAGTCGTTCAGGTGCTTCGGGGTTTAAGAGTTGCGCCGACGCAACTGGTGCCGAACTCATGGCGCGCCCTGACGGCCTTTCAGGTTCTCTGCCGCATGCACGAGGTTTCCGCCACCCTGAATGTCTTTTGGGAATGCTACGGCCTGAGCGGCCACCCCCAGGACAAAGGGTGGTGGTGCTTTGCGGCGCGGCGAGGGTGCGGCCTCGTCAAGGAGGCTCCTACCTCCATTCACGGCTGGAAGGGGCGCTTCTTTTTCGTTGACGCAGATCCCTCTTGGGGAATCAGGGCAACCTGGGAGACGCCGATGAAGTCCCCGATTGGCCTATCGAGGTTGTCGAGGGAGGAATCCGATGGCGTCGCCGTCTTGAAGGGGTTGGTTGCCGAGGGCCGGCTCCCCTCGGTGGCTCGCCTTATTTCCGAGGATACCTTGGTGAACGTCGGTCTGAGCTCGGTCCCCGCTGACCGTGAGCCCGCCACCATTTCTTTTTTAGCTCTTTTCTCCTCTTTCGTCTCGTTCTTTCCTTCAGCTTCTCAACCTCCGACCACCTCGTCCTTTTTGCAGAGATCGACGACGTCATGCGGTCGGACAAGGCAACGGCTGTTGGTAGGACGTCCCTACTGGAAGCAGTCCGGAGGAAGAAACGAGCTCCTCCGAGCGGGGCCCCACCGGCGAAGAAGTCCCGCCGGCAGGCGGCTCCGACGCCGACAGACGGGTCCGGACCCACCGATCAGGGGGACGCCGCGGGCGCGGACCGGCAGTTGACGCTGTATCAGCCCTCCGATGCCGAGACTACCGTTTCTCCGGAGGCATCACCCGGGCGCGCCCGAGATGGACGGGTCGGACGTGATCGGTCCCCAGCCCAGCCTTCGACTCGGTCGGCTCCGGATGATACGAGGAGGGACGCGCCGAGGCCCCGGCCGAGCGGGACCCTGTCAATTCCAGGGGCGGTCCCCGCCCCGAGCATGGTCAGCATGACTCTTCCCCAAGCGATGGGTAAGGGTAAGGCTGCAGAACCACCGTCCGACTCCGGGGAGAAGTCGGGGTCGGCCTTCACTTTCGCCGGCGCCCGAAACCTCATCGAGTTGGTGCTGCTGGAGAAGGACCGCAGGCAGGTCCGGGAGATGAGGGTCCCTGACATTGGGGCTGCCAGCTGCGTCTGTCTCATGTCGGTGAGTGTTCTTTTGGTCGCTTTCATCATTTATAGGCTCTGTTGATCCCCGCCTGACGCCCTCGTTTTTCCTATCTCTTAGCTCGCCCAGTACATGATCCGCCTGGAGGAGTGCTACGAGGAACAGGCGAGGCTTTTGGCGAGGGCCGAGAGCCGACTGAAGGCAGTAGAGGAGGGAGGTCAGGCTGCGGCGGGGAGGACGACCAGGGACCTCGAGATGAGGCTCCAGGTGGCCGAAGAGCGGGCACTCGGCTTCGTCACCCTCGAGAAGCAACTGTTGGAGGCTCAGGAGCAACTCAAGGTTGCCTCGGGTCTCGAGGGCGAGATCAAGAAGGCGGAGGAGCGGGCCGAGAAGCAGTCCCGGAAGGCTGCCGACTACCGGGAGAGGTGGGAGAAGGCCCAACGGTCAGCCGACAACGCCCGCAACCGAACCCGGTCTCTTGAAGCCAAGCTGGGCGAATTGGAGTCGGCCTTGGAGAAGTCCCGCGCGAGCGACCAGGAGCTTCAGTCGCGCCTGGAGGAGGCTGAGGCTGCTCGCATTGCCGCCGAGGCGAAGCACAAGGAGGCTCAGGCTGATCTGCTGAGGATCTCCTCCGAGGCGGACGACCGGATTGTGGCGAAGGTCTTGGAGGCGAAAGCTCAGATTATGGAGCGGGCAGAAGCGGCGCTGGCCGAGAAGAGTGCGGAAATCGGGCGTCAGGCGGTACAGGCTTATCGTCAGTCCGCCGAGTTCACCCGTGATATGTCGGAGGCGGTACAGGCCTATCGTCAGTCTGACGAGTTCGTCCGTGACATGTCGGACGCGGGGTCCGACTCCTTTATCTTAGGCTTCGAGGAAGGCCTGACAAGGGTGTCGGCTAAGTACCCCGAAATTGACCTGAGTGGGATCTCTCTTCTTGACTCCTCTCCGGCGCCATTGCCTGCTGATTCTCCAACCGCCTCCCTACCCCCTGCGGACGTGCCCGGCGTTCCCGACCCGGGGGTTCCTCCAAGCTGACCTTCTGTATTTTTGTTCTTTTCTTTGTGTGTTGGCGTTTTGCCAAGTTGTATGGGTCTCGGCCCTGAAACAATGAAAGTTAATGCAAATAGAGTTTCTTCATTTCACTTTCGTCCTTCTTCTTTTTAACTCTTGGTAGCGTCTCGCTGACTCCCGACTCTTGAAATTCTTCTGGCGCTAGGCCAGGTATCTGAGGGTTAGGCCTCAGGGAATTCTTCCGGCTCTAAGCCAGGCATCCGAGGGTTAGGCCTCAGGAACCTCTTCCGGCGCTAAGCCGGGCATCCGAGGGTTAGACCTCAGGAAATTCTTCCGGCACTAAGCCAGGCATCCGAGGGTTAGGCCTCGGGAAATTCTTCCGGCGCTAAGCCAGGCATCCGAGGGTTGGGCCTCAGGAAATTCTTCCGGCGCTAAGCCAGGCATCCGAGGGTTAGGCCTCAGGAAATTCTTCCGGCTCTAAGCCAGGCATCCGAGGCTTAGGCCTCAGGAAATTCTTCCGGCGCTAAGCCAGGCATCCGAGGGTTAGGCCTCAGGAAATTCTTCCGGCGCTAAGCCAGGCATCCGAGGGTTGGGCCTCAGGAAATTCTTCCGGCGCTAGGCCAGGCATCCGAGGGTTAGGCCTCAGGAAATTCTTCCGGCACTAAGCCAGGCATCCGAGGGTTAGGCCTCAGAAAATTCTTCCGGCACTAGGCCAGGCATCCGAGGGTTAGGCCTCAGGAACTTCTTCCGGCGCTAAGCCAGGCATCCGAGGGTTAGGCCTCAGGAACTTCTTCCGGCGCTAAGCCAGGCATCCGAGGGTTAGGCCTCAGGAAATTCCGCTCGTTGGTCGGCCAAGGCTGGCGCAAGCCGAGACGACCGGTCGGGGCTTCAGGCTAGTTTGCTCCCGGGATGATCATCGGGTTAGCCTGGCATCCGAGGGCCAAGCCTCGGGAGATTCCGCTCGTTGGTCAGCCAAGGCTGGCGCAAGCCGAGGCGACCGGTCGGGGCTTCAGGCTAGTCTGCTCCCGGGATGATCATCGAGTTAGCCTGGCATCCGAGGGCCAAGCCTCGGGAGATTCCGCTCGTTGGTCGGCCAAGGCTGGCGCAAGCCGAGGCGACCGGTCGGGGCTTCAGGCTAGTCTGCTCCCGGGATGATCATCGGGTTAGCCTGGCATCTGAGGGTTGTCAGGCCTCAGGAAATTCCGCTCGTTGGTCGGCCAAGGCTGGCGTAAGCCGAGGCGACCGGTCGGGGCTTCAGGCTAGTCTGCTCCCGGGATGATCATCGGGTTAGCCTGGCATCCGAGGGCCGAGCCTCGGAAAATTCCGCTCGTTGGTCGGCCAAGGCTGGCGCAAGCCGAGGCGACCGGTCGGGGCTTCAGGCTAGTCTGCTCCCGGGATGATCATCGGGTTAGCCTGGCATCCGAGGGCCGAGCCTCGGGAAATTCCGCTCGTTGGTCGGCCAAGGCTGGCGCAAGCCGAGGCGACCGGTCGGGGCTTCAGGCTAGTCTGCTCCCGGGATGATCATCGGGTTAGCCTGGCATCCGAGGGCCGAGCCTCGGAAAATTCCGCTCGTTGGTCGGCCAAGGCTGGCGTAAGCCGAGGCGACCGGTCGGGGCTTCAGGCTAGTCTGCTCCCGGGATGATCATCGGGTTAGCCTGGCATCCGAGGGCCGAGCCTCGGGAAATTCCGCTCGTTGGTCGGCCAAGGCTGGCGCAAGCCGAGGCGACCGGTCGGGGCTTCAGGCTAGTCTGCTCCCGGGATGATCATCGGGTTAGCCTGGCATCCGAGGGCCGAGCCTCGGAAAATTCCGCTCGTTGGTCGGCCAAGGCTGGCGCAAGCCGAGGCGACCGGTTGGGGCTTCAGGCTAGTCTGCTCCCGGGATGATCATCGGGTTAGCCTGGCATCCGAGGACCGAGCCTCGGGAAATTCCGCTCGCTGGTCGTGCGCCTGTCGCTTGCCGCCCGACGGGATTTCTCCGTGGCCAGCTGCGATCGTGTTTCTCCTCCTCTCCAAGCGTCGCCTGGGGAACACCAGATGGGCATTAAATGCTAATTGAGGGGTTACCTGGGAAATCGGATCACCAGTTGCTGCTTGCGAGGAGTGTCAGTTAAGCGGCCGCGATACGCGCGTTCTTCGAGGCGGATGCGGCCTGGGCGCGAGCGGAGATATGTGGACCTAGGGGTACAGGCCACCCGGAGTGTCCTGCACAGAGAATGCGATTAAGGAGAATAACGCTTAGGAAATCGCGGGAAGATACGCCTCGAGAGCCGGATCGGCTCCGGATTCAATGCGCCCGCATTTATTGGAGCCACCCGCATCGGAACGACCGGGGGGCCGCAGTTTGGCTATAAATATAGGTGCAGGTGCGATGGAGCCTGCCAAGCCGGAGCTGTTCAGGTTGCCATGGATCGTGGGCCTCCTCTCCGGCGCATGGTTGAGAGACCCCTACCGAAGGAACGGGAGGCGCGCCCTTCGCGACTTCCGCCAACTAGCCGTTTCATCTGGGATCAACAAGGAGGTTCTCCCCGGCGGAACTCCGCTCTAGGCGTTTCATCCGGGATCACGTCTCCCCTCCTTGAAGTTCGGCCTTCCGATTGAGCTCCGCACCAGACGCTTGATCCGGGACCGCGCCTCCATATGCTCTTCTTCCTTGTATCCCTTCTCTCCCCTAACACTGGGGAGGACCGGAATATCCCTTGGAGGTGGCGTTCCCCTGGAGGCAGCGGGAGCTTCGTCTGCGGCGGCTCCTCGTCTTTTTCGTGAGGCGTGGATGGCGCCTCTGGGTAGGAGCAGTGTGGACTTCTCCTTCGTCCACTTCTTCTTCATCCGCGCCGGCTCTTCGTCTTTTTCGTGAGACGTCGATGGCGCCTCCGGTTGGAAGCACCCACTTCCGGTGGGATTGCAGCCGCTTCGGATGGAGGTTTCGGGATCCCAGATCTTCAGCTCCTCGGAGTCTCCACCTCTTCTTTACTTTCTTTACACCCTAATTCCCCTCTGGGAATTCCTTGTAATCACACGAGCACGCCATTGTAACCAGAAATTATTGAAATGAAAAGTGTTGTACATTTTTGAACTGTCTTTCTGGCATTGTTGTTCTACTGGTAATACATCCGCAGGTTAGCGGAATTCCAGCTCCTTGGAATTTTTCGACCATCTAGGGCCTCCAACTGGTAGGAGCCAGGTCGGTTTACCCAGCGAACCCTATACGGGCCTTCCCAATTTGGCGCTAGCTTCCCACCTTCCGCAGGTTGAGATGCTTTAGCTCGCCTTAGCACCAGATCTCCGATTCTGAAAAGCTTCGGTCGGACCTTGGAGTTGTAATATCGGGCCACCCTCCGCTGATACATCGCCATCCGAACCTGCGCCATTTTCCTTGCTTCTTCCAAGAGATCCAGGTTCCCTCGGAGTTGCTCCGAATTGGCCTCGGGTCGGTGCGCGGCCACCCGAGGTGAGGGGAGTCCGAGCTCCACGGGGACAACGGCTTCCGTGCCATAGGTTAGGCTGAAAGGCGTCTCCCCGGTAGGGGTCCGATGTGTGGTCCGATACGCCCAAAGGACATTATCGAGTTCTTCGACCCAAGCTTGCCCCGTCCGACCGATTCGCGCTTTGATTCCTTGGAGGATTGTCCGATTTGTGACCTCGGCCTCGCCGTTGGTTTGGGGATGCGACACAGATGTGAATCGATGCTCGATCCCAAACTCCTCGCAGAAGTCACAGAAATGCTTGTTGTCGAACTGTCGACCATTATCCGAGATGAGGACCCGAGGTACCCCAAATCGGACAATGATGTTCTTCTTCACGAACTTCCGGACTTGCGCCTCCGTGATAGTGGCCAGCGGCTCTGCCTCCACCCACTTGGTGAAGTAGTCGATTGCAACAATCAAAAATTTCCGCTGAGCTGGAGCGACGGGGAATGGTCCGAGGATATCCATTCCCCACTGGGCGAAGGGCCAGGGTGCAGTGATTGGTGCCAAGGGGACAGAAGGGACTCTCTGGACGTTGGCGTGGCGCTGGCAGGCGTCACATTTCCGTACATGATCCTTTGAGTCCTCCAACAAGGTAGGCCAATAATAGCCTTGCCTCATGATCTTGTGCGCCAAGGACCTAGCCCCCAAGTGTGATCCGCAAACGCCTTCGTGGACTTCGCCGAGGACGTAGGCCGCTTCCGAGGGGCGGAGGCACTTTAAGAGGGGGGCGGTGAACGAGGTCCGATACAGCCTCCCTTCATAGAGTACGTAGTGGGCGGACTTCATAACAAGTCGCCGAGCTTGATCTTCGTCTTCAGGGAGGATCCCTTCGGCGAGGTAGGCGACAAGCGGGTCCATCCAAGACGGCTCCGGATCAATCGCCATCACCGCTTCAGCCTCGCCGATGCTCGGGGCATCCAGGGTCTCCAGGTAGATCGCCCTCGACAAGTTGTGCGCGTCTGCGCCCACTAAGCGGGACAACCTGTCGGCCCTGGCATTTTCACTTCTCGGGACCTGCTGGATGTCGACACTGCCGAGGTCGGAAATGAGTGCTTGCACCTTCCGGACGTAATTCTGCATGGTCGGGTTCCGGGCCTCGAACTCCCCACGGACCTGCCCGACCACCAGCTGGGAGTCGGTGAAGACCTTCAGGCGCCGGATGCCGAGCTCCTTGGTGAGTTTGAGTCCCGTGACTAGGGCCTCGTACTCCGCCTCGTTGTTGGTCACTGGAAATCCGAACCTCAAGGCGTACTCGGCTATCACTCCATCAGGACTGGTAAGGACCAGCCCGGCCCCTCCACCTTCGGGGTTCGACGACCCATCGATGTGAAGCGTCCAAATCGGGAGGTCGAGGCTGGGTGTTTCCGGCGACCTAGGTTCCGCCTCCTGCACCGTGCACTCAGCGAGGAAATCCGCGAGCGCCTGGGCCTTGATGGCGGGTCGGGGCTGGTAGCGGATGTCGAACTCACCAAGTTCTACTGCCCACTTCACCAGCCGTCCCGCATTCTCTGGATTGCTGAGGATCTGCCGCAGCGGTTGATCGGTCAAGAGGGTGATAGAATGGGCCTGGAAATAGGGGCGAAGCCTCCTAGTCGCGGTCAGCAGCGCGAAGGCGATCTTTTCAGCCTTCGTGTACCGCGTCTCGGCATCCCGTAGGACCCGGCTGATGTAGTACACAGGCTTCTGGAGCTTTGCCTCTTCCCGAACCAGTACCGCACTGACTGCGGTTGGGGAGACCGCCAGATAGAGGTAGAGCATCTCCCCTTCTTGCGGCTTGGACAGCAGGGGAGGAGACGCCAAGTATTCCTTGAGCTGGTCGAATGCTGCTTGACATCCGGCCGTCCAGAGGAAGTCTTTCGGGCGTTTCAACACCTTGAAGAAAGGTTGGCAGCGTTCGGCCGATTTTGCCACAAATCGTCCGAGCGCGGCGACCCTCCCAGCGAGCTCCTGAACCTCCTTCACTTTGGTCGGAGGGGACATATCTTGGATGGCCTTGATTTTGTCCGGGTTGGCTTTGATCCCCCGCTGGTTGACAATAAAACCGAGGAACCTCCCGGCCGAAGCGCCAAAGGCGCACTTCGCTGGGTTCAGCTTCATGCGAAACTTCCGCAAGGTGGCGAAAGTCTCCTCCAGATCCGCGATGTGCTGGTCTGCATGGCGGCTCTTCACCAGCATATCGTCCACGTACACCTCCATGTTCCGGCCGATTTGCTCTTTGAAGATTTTGTTGACGAGGCGCTGGTAAGTGGCGCCAGCATTCTTCAGACCGAAGGGCATTACCTTGTAACAGTACAGCCCCCGGTCTGTTGTAAAGGCAGTTTTCTCCTCGTCCTGTGGAGCCATCATTATCTGGTTGTAGCCGGAGAAGGCGTCCATGAAAGACAGCAGCTGATATCCGGAAGTCGCGTCGACCAGTTGGTCTATCCGCGGAAGCGGAAAGCTATCCTTGCGGCATGTCTTGTTCAGGTCGGTGTAGTCGACGCACATCCTCCACTTTCCGCTCGCCTTCCGGACAAGTACGACATTTGCCAGCCATTCGGGGTAGCTGACCTCCCTTATGAATCCTGCCTCCAAGAGCTTGTCTACCTCCTGGTCGACCACTCGGATCCGATCCGGGGCACAGTGTCTCTTCTTCTGTTTTACCGGTCGGTGGGTCGGGTCGACGTTGAGGGCGTGAGAAATGACCTCCGGGTCGATCCCAGGTACATCGGCCGCCGACCAGGCAAACACATCGACATTGGCTCGGAGGAATTCCACCAACCGGGCCCGAGCTCCCAGGTCGAGATTGGCGCCGACCCGGATCGTCCTGTCCGGGCGACCTTCCTCGAGGGGAACTTCGATCACACCCTCGGCCGGCTCCCCGTGCCGCAAGGCCACCTCGTCTCTGGCGTCGAGGGACTCGACGCTTAAGGCTTCTACGGGCTTCTTCCCTTTGAGAGTTGCTAGGAAACATTGTCTTGCGGTCGGTTGGTCACCTCGGACCTCTCCAATCCCGGCCGCCGTGGGGAACCGCATGAGCAAGTGGTACGTAGAGACCACCGCGCGAAGGGCGTTCAGTCCGGGTCGTCCGAGGATAGCGTTGTAGGCCGAGGGAACACGGACGACCAAGAACCCGAGCCGCACTGTGGCTTCTGCGGGTGCAACGCCCGCAGTCACAGGCAGCTCAACGACACCTTCGGCCGAGATAGCGTCACCAGTGAATCCTATGAGGGGGGTGGATGTTTTGTGCAACAATTGTCTGGACAAGCTCATCTTTTGGAAGGCCTCGTAAAACAAAATATCAGCTGAGCTTCCAC
The DNA here is from genome assembly GCF_051530095.1 of Phoenix dactylifera. Taxonomy (NCBI): domain Eukaryota; kingdom Viridiplantae; phylum Streptophyta; class Magnoliopsida; order Arecales; family Arecaceae; genus Phoenix; species Phoenix dactylifera. The sequence goes on from NC_143190.1 coordinate 42,453,040, forward strand.
TATCCACAAGAACACGCCTTACACCATAGTTTGCCATAGTGAGGGAGATCACCATGGCGTCATCGTGGGGGGTCTGAACCCCCTTTACATCTTCATCACAAAAAGTGATTACATTACCGACCCTCTGCCTCTTCGCGACGGCTGCCCCTGACGCTTCAGTCGAGCCCCCTGCGTTCCTCTCGGGCCGGGGGCAGCCCCCAGTGATGGTGTGGATCACGCCCGCGACGGGTCGATTCTGCTCCCGAGGCTCCTGAGGGGCCGGGTCGGCCGGACGCGGGTCTGCGGGGGGACGTCGGTCGTTCACATATCGACCGAGACGCCCTCGGCGGATGAGAGCCTCGATCTCGTCCCGAAGCTGGAAGCAGTCTTCGGTGTCGTGGCCGTGGTCCCGGTGGTACTCACAGTACGCCCGAGAGGGCCTCCTCCCAGGAATCTTCTTCATCTGTCTCGGGACCGGAAGGTCCTCCCGCCCCTTGATCTCCATGAGGATCTGGGCCCGGGGAGTCAGGAGAGGAGTGTACCGGTTGAAACGTCGGGGCGGAGAACGAGGGCGTAGGGCGCCGTTGTTCCTTGCCGGCGACAGGCTTCTGCGCCGACGTTGAGGCGTCGGGCTCCTCCTCTGGCGTGCCTCTTTTCGCCTTTTCTTCCCGAGCTTTGGAAGGATCTCGGCGGCCTCCTTGCTCCGGTGGGCGGACGCCTCCTCGGCGTCCGCATACTGGTTCGCCCGGGACAACAGCTCCGGGAAGCTCCGCGGCAGGCGTTTGTCCAGGGAGAAGGTGAGTCTGCCCTTTCGGAAGCCACGCTTCAGGGCTGAAAGAGCCACCTTCTGGCTCAGGTTCCGGACTTCCAGCGTAGCCTTGTTGAAGCGGGTAAGATAATCCCGCAAGCTTTCTCCCTCGTTTTGCCGGACATCAAAGAGGGAGTCGGAGACCAGTCGCCGCCGGCTACTGACGGCGAAATGGGTGATGAAGAGGCGAGTAAACTGGTCGAAGGACTGGATTGAGTTAGCCTCCAAGCCGGCGAACCACGCCCTTGCCGGGCCACGGAGGGTCGCCGGGAAGGCCTTGCAGAGGAGAGGATCTGATGCTCCGTGGAGGAGCATAAGGGTCCTGAAACTCTCGACGTGATCCCGCGGGTCCGCCGCCCCGTCATAGGGCTCGATCGCCGGCATTTTAAACCCCGGCGGATTCGGGGTCCGCAGGATCCTCGAGGCAAGCGCCGGCTGGGAGGAGATCTCCAAGTCGGCGAAGGGATCTTTGGAGTGGCCCTTTAGAACCTGGAGTTGTCGGTGGAGATCGTCCACCCGCCGGTCCAGGGAGCGCGACCGATGGGTGGGAGACAAGGAGCACCGAGAGGGGGACCGACTGGAGCGCGGGTTCCTTGAGGACTGGGGGATCTGGGAACGCGCCCGGGCCCGCCTCTCGTACCCCGCGCAGCTCCGATGGGAAGGTCCCGGCAGAATGGACCGTGCTCGAGAATCTTCCTCGCGCCGACGCTCCTCCCCATGGGAGAGGAAGGAGCGCGGGTTGAGGAGGACAGGTGAGCGCTCAGGGAGCAGCGGCTCCTGGGCCCGCTGCGGCACCCGAGATATCACACCCTGCAGGTTCTGCACTGCCTCCGCGAGGGTGCGAACCTGCTGGGCTAACTGGTCGAACTGAGCGGCTTCGACCATCTGAATGGGAGGTGGAGCGGTGGAGTGTTGCTGAGAATGTGTTGGAGACGCAGCGGCCTCCCGGCCGGAGGCGCGAGAGGCCCCGCGACCGGAGGCATTGGAAGCTCCACGACCACCTCGCCGTGCCATTACGATCGCTCTGAGATTCGGGCCCTCCTTCTAGCGCCAACTGTTGCTGGTGGTCCAAACCGAGAACGATTGGCACAGCGGTGTGAACGGAGTTCCGTTTGAGTTGCCTTGGTTGGTGTTGATTGCGCTCCGCCTTCCACCGGGAAACCTGCAAGCAAGCCTCGCACCACCACTGGGGTAGTGGGGGCCCTCCGACGATCAAGTCAGAGGAGATTGGAGGAGAAGGAGAGATAATAGTAGCAAGTAAGAGAATGCTCTGGAAGTTCTTGCTTACCCTCCCCCTTCTCCCCCCAGCCGCATATATACCAGGCTGGGGGGTCCTTTTGGGGGGTTGGTCATCGTGTAGCACGATGGAGCTGCCACTGACATGGCCGTTACAGGGCGTCGTGGGGCAGCGCTGGGTACGGCCATGACAGGGCGTAGTGGAGCTCCGCTTTGTACGGCTGTTACAGGGGATCGTGGAGCAGCGCCGGATACGACCGTTGCTGGGTGTAGTGGAGCAGAGGGCCGCGGCGTGCCTCTGGGGAATAGCCTGTCGTTGTCGAGAGATGTCCGACTCGGGGTCGGGCTGCGGAGACGAAGATGTCCGACTCGGGGTCGGATTGCTGGATCAAGGGGCAGCCGACTCGGGGTCGGGCTGCGGAGCCGAAGATGTCCGACTCGGGGTCGGATTGCTGGATCAAGGGGCAGCCGACTCGGGGTCGGGCTGCGGAGCCGAAGATGTCCGACTCGGGGTCGGATTGCTGGATCAAGGGGCTGCCGTAGTCTTCCTGGGCGCGCGTGCCGGTCACGTGGGGCATGGTGGCTAAGTTCCCCCGTAACAGGTACGTTGACTACCTAGCTTACATCTCCATGCAATTTATTTGTTTGCATAGTCTTCTATCCCACTAGATTCCTATAATATGACCAGTTAATCTAAATTAGATTTGCAACTATCTTCCTTTCTTCATATTTTCTTCTTTTCTTTTGCATAGACAATTGGATTTATCTCTACAAAGTGTAGCTACCCTCTTCCTCCTCTTCCTCCTCTTTCTCCTCCTCCTCCAAAATTACATGGCACCCCATCAGTGCTTTCATTAGCATGTGTGAAAGGGTGGGGGTTAATAAGCAGATTCCAGATTTTTTTAACTATTATCTGATGGCTTTATATTACTGGATTGACCTACTATGAAGTCATCTATATACTGCATAGGTGGGTTTGATAATTGCATTTTGTACTCATGGAACGCAGGCCTACAAATTTGTTGCTACATATTTGTTATAGAGGTTTAATTCGTCTTGGAAGGTAATATCTTATTTTTGCCTTGGCTGACAGCCTCACGGCATACAAGTCAATAATTCATGGTGGATTATAATAGCAGTATCATCCTAACCAATATAGATGCACTGTGTTAGTGAACTATCGGCAGACAAAGGAAACAAGTTATCTATGTGATTGATTTGTGAATTTTCCTATTTGCTTAATAAGACAATAATGGAGTTCAGAATAAGATTGATATTGTATATATGTAAATGGAAATGCACTTGAAGCTATGTCCCAAAAAAAACATTTGGGTATGGCATTTGCATTCCATCTTGTTGTTCATTCCTATCAAAGTTGTCATTTTGTGCATATTTTATCAAAGTAGTAAGAATATGAACCATATAAACCATATTTGTGCTTGTGCGTGTGTATATATTAATGCCCATGTAAACATGACTATATCCTTGAAAATATGGTAAATCGGTCCATTCAGTCCAGAGATGTACCATTTTAACCATACTAGATGATGCATTATGAAGTTCAAATGTCCCTTATGCTGAATTTCATTATTTATTTACACGGGACACAAAAATTAATTTTTAGCAAAAAAAATTTTAATTTAGAGTCTCTAAAGGTTCATAACAATATTTTCTTTTCTAGGTTCCTGGGACAGCATGCTTCTAAACAAATGTGTGGCTTCTGGGAGCCCAGCCATAAAATTAGGGCCTCGCCATACTAAGCATAATCCTTCTTTGGCATATGTCCCGCCTGTTCGTGCTTCTGCAGCATGTCCAAAATTCAGAAGTCTATCTACATCTTATCAAGAAAGAAAACCCTTGTCATTAAGAGGTATGTGTATGTCCTTGTCTCACATAAAATTTGTTTCCTCTAGTTGGAGCATAATCTATATTAAGAGCAATGCCCAAAAAATCAACCTCTAAAATGGTGCCCCTGCCCACGTTCACTTGGAGATTTGTTGCTATTACATATTATAACCATGGCGATACCCATCTGGACCAACAAAAAAAAATGAAAAAGAAAAAAAAAAGACCATACCTGTCAAGCCTTGTCCCAGTTATGTGGGGTTGTGATAGTCAACTTTAAAGACCACACAATAGCATGTATCTGGTAGGATAGTGATTACGGGTATCGATTCACAGGGATTGGGGTACAGTTGTTTTCTTAAAAATATTTAAAAAAAAGAATTTGTGAAGAAAATTAAACTAAGAAATTTAATAAGGGATGCAATTAAAAATGATATGAATAAAAGAACCTAGGGTAAGGAATTCACCACTAACATAGGAACAAGAATTAATTGTATTTTAATTTATTCTTGGATTAACATGCACATTGGCTACAAGCCTAATAAGCATTTAAATAGAAATTCACAAAAGTAATTTAGGCATAATCCATCTTTAGATAGCATGAATTGTCTACCCTAATCTAAGGTGGCAGTACATCGCATCTTTCTTACGCATGAATTATCTTATTTTTACTTCAATGATCATGAAAAACTTTTGTATAGACTTCATACTTGAAATCACAGAATTTAAGCATGAGGTAAAAGATATTTATTAAGAACAAGAATGTCTATACAATTCCAAGAACATGAAATTAAATAAACAAAAACCCGTCTTTTTTTGTTAGGGCTGCATCCAGTCCTAGAGAAGAGTTCAACCTTCCATGGAGTCATGGGTGACAGCAGCAGCGCAGAGGTTTTCCATCACGGCTACCTCCTTTCTCTCGTTGTCTTCTCCCTTCTCTGGTTTCCGTGGAGCTTCCCCACCACGTTTGATCAATGAGTTAGTGGATGCGAACCTTCGGTCAGAAGAATACCCTCTCTGGTTTCCATGTCGAGCCTTTTATAGACTGCATACCTCCCCCTCTCCTCCCCTGTTCCAAGTCGAGATAAGGATGGATCAAAGCAGGATGAGGCTGAAAGTTTGGATGAACTTGGACGTTGGGAGCTTCCATGGGACCATGCGGGGATTTGGCTCTGTTTGGATGCTATGAATGCAGGGGAGTTCGGAAGGGAGACGCGTGGAAGAGGATGGAACGCTGGAAGGGAACGATCCGTGGGAGAAGGGACTTCGGAATGCGAAAGGGATGAAGCTGGGACGTTGAGATGTGAATGGATGTGGTCGGCTGGGATCAAACGTGGATGAGAGATCTTTGTTCTGTTCTTTGGACATGAGAGGGAAGAGTGACGTGGAAGCTTGATCTTTAAGCACTTAAAGGATGACGTGGACATGGGGTGGACAGGAGAATTGGGACGGATGCGTGAACTCAGGATGTCCAAATTAGAAAGTTTGGACACGTGGAGAAAATCAGAGAGAACGTGAAAAGGAAAGAAATTGATGGGGTTTAGGTATATCCAATTGAGTTTGACTCGACCTGCATTCATTAGGCTCAATTAATAAATAATTAAATCAAACTCGAATTAATTTATTAAAATGCAATGATGAGGGTAACGCATCTTTTATGGTTAAATTTACAGAATATGTGAATTAAAATAATGATAGGTGCTATGAAAAAGAGGCTAATTTATGTATTATTTAGCACTTATCAGACCCCCAACCCTGCATTTTGCTAGTCCTCGAGCAAAATAAAAGCTAACTCACTTTCACAGGAATCGCAATTGCATTTACCATATGCAATAAGGCTTTAAAACCCTAGGTGGTCCTAGTGGACGAGTTTTGTCTCGTGAGGGTTTCCGACTCAGATACCCACAAACTGCGGTCTCTACCCAATTTATTTTATCGTTACATAAAATCTAATTTCAAATGCATAAGTGCCAAAAATTTCAAAAGCACACAAAGTTTTAATTACTAAGTCAGCCCAAATCTTAGGTCAGTATGCAACTTAAGTTGAAGTCATTAAGTCTTTGTGAGAGAGTTGTAAGGCTTATTTATACTTGGGTGCTCGGTGATATCTGGACTAGGCTTAAGATTCCCCAACATACTACTAAAGCTAGTAGTTTCCAAGAATTGGTTAGATAAACCTATGCACTGATTTAAAATCATCCTATCTTGCAGGATTTCGAGAGTTATGGATGTTTACTTTAATACCTCATGGGCTTTATCTGTAATATTTCAGTTTACTCGAATTTTTACAACGACGGCTTTCGTACTATCGTCTTTTTCAAGGTCAATATTATTTTCTCTTTCTCTTTTTTTTTGGGTTATATTTTGAGTTTGTATTTATAAATAAATTATGCACTTTTACTCTTGTAATGACTCCTCCGTATAGCGAGCATTCAGTCAACAACTCCCACACCAGATAGCATAAGGTGTTGGGCATCAAGACTCCCCTACGGACCTATGCTCGGGTTCATCATCACAAGCCCGCTGACGTTTGACAATAGGTAGCCCTTTTCGATGTATCTGACTAAATTCACTCTTTTTTTAATAAATATGGGATAATAGTGAATTAGATAGGTATGATTCATCAGGACTCAAGGTTGCTACCAGACTTAACAACATAATGCTGAATTTAATCCTTAGAAGTGCAGACCATGTGTGTTGTGAAATTTCAAAGTAAAAATTATCTTACAACTCGCTAAAAGAACTTTTAATGAAAAGAACTCAAATTGTCTTTGTTGCTGGTGGTCCAAACCGAGAACGATTGACACAGCGGTGTGAACGGGGTTCCGTCTGAGTTGTCTTGGTTGGTGTTGGTTACGCTCCACCTTCCACCGGGAAACCTGCAAGCAAGCCTCGCACCACCACTGGGGTAGTGGGGGCCCTCCGACGATCAAGTCAGAGGAGATTGGAGGAGGAGGAGAAATGATAATCGCAAGCAAGAGAGTGCTCTGGAAGATATTGTTTATCCCCCCACCCTTCTCCCCCCAGCCGCATATATACCTGGCTGGGGGGTCTCTCAGGGGGGTTTGTCATCGTGGGGCGCGATGGAGTGGCCACTGACATGGCCGTTACAGGGCGTCGTGGAGCAGCGCTGGGTACGGCCATGACAGGGCGTAGTGGAGTTCCGCTTTGTACGGCTGATACAGGAGATCGTGGAACAGCATCGGATACAGCCGTTGCAGGGAGTAGTGGAGCAGGAGGCCTCGGCGTGCCTCTGGGAAGCAGCCTGTCGTTATCAAGAGATCTCCGACTCGGGGTCGGAGTGCTGGATCAGGGGGCAGCCGACCCGGGGTCGGGCTGCGGTGCTGAGGATATCCGACTTGGGGTCGGATTGCTAGATTAAGGGGCAGCCGACTCGGGGTCGGGCCGCGAAGCCGAAGATGTCCGACTCGGGGTCGGATTGCTGGATCAAAGGACAGCCGACTCGAGGTCGGGCTGTGGAGCCGAAGATGTCCGACTCGGGGTCGGATTGCTGGACCAAAGGACAGCCGTAGTCTTCATGGGCGCGCGTGCCGGTCACGTGGAGCATGGCGGCTTAGTTCCCCCGTAACAGTAGCCCCCCACTTCCGAGCCTGGAACCAGAAGGGGAACGGGTGAAGGGAGTGATGCTTCAAGATTGCCGCCATCCCTCGGAGAGGCGCGCGCGCTTCGAGCTTCCCGCCTTCTTTATGGCGTATGGCGGTTGTTGCTGACCTGGCAGTCTGAGGATTTCGGCGGACATCCTTCCTTAATGGCGTCGATTTGCCTTTGGGGCGCGAGCGACCCTTCGGCGGCCAGGCGTCCTCTGGCGTCATCGAGGCATCACCCGCCTTTCCGCCTATTTAACCGGGGGCCCTCCCCCGTCCGTCTTCCTCTTTTTTCTTTTTAACTCTTGGCGGCGTCTTGCCGACTCCTGACTCTCGAAGTTCTTCCGGCCCTAAGCCAGGCATCCGAGGGTTAGGCCTCAGGAAATTCTTCCGGCGCTAAGCCAGGCATCCGAGGGTTAGGCCTCAGGAAATTCTTCCGGCGCTAAGCCAGGCATCCGAGGGTTAGGCCTCGGGAAATTCTTCCGGCGCTAAGCCAGGCATCCGAGGGTTAGGCCTCAGGAAATTCTTCCGGCGCTAAGCCAGGCATCCGAGGGTTAGGCCTCGGAAAATTCTTCCGGCGCTAAGCCAGGCATCCGAGGGTTAGGCCTCAGGAAATTCTTCCGGCGCTAAGCCAGGCATCCGAGGGTTAGGCCTCGGGAAATTCTTCCGGCGCTAAGCCAGGCATCCGAGGGTTAGGCCTCAGGAAATTCTTCCGGCGCTAAGCCAGGCATCCGAGGGTTAGGCCTCAGAAAATTCTTCCGGCGCTAAGCCAGGCATCCGAGGGTTAGGCCTCAGGAAATTCTGGAAATTCCGCTCGTCGGTCGGCCAAGGCTGGCGCAAGCCGAGGCGACCGGTCGGGGCTTCAGGCTAGTCTGGTCCCGGGATGGTCATCGGGTTAGCCTGGCATCCGAGGGCCGAGCTTCGGGAGATTCCGCTCGTTGGTCGGCCAAGGCTGGCGCAAGCCAAGGTGACCGGTCGGGGCTTCAGGCTAGTCTGCTCCCGGGATGATCATCGGGTTAGCCTGGCATCCGAGGGCCGGGCCTCGGAAAATTCCGCTCGTTGGTCGGCCAAGGCTGGCGCAAGCCGAGGCGACCGGTGGGGGCTTCAGGCTAGTCTGCTCCCGGGATGGTCATCGGGTTAGCCTGGCATCCGAGGGCCGGGCCTCGGAAAATTCCGCTCGTTGGTCGGCCAAGGCTGGCGCAAGCCGAGGCGACCGGTCGGGGCTTTAGGCTAGTCTGCTCCCGGGATGATCATCGGGTTAGCCTGGCATCCGAGGGCCGGGCCTCGGGAAATTCCGCTCGTTGGTCGGCCAAGGCTGGCGCAAGCCGAGGCGACCGGTGGGGGCTTCAGGCTAGTCTGCTCCCGGGATGGTCATCGGGTTAGCCTGGCATCCGAGGGCCGGGCCTCGGGAAATTCCGCTCGTTGGTCGGCCAAGGCTGGCGCAAGCCGAGGCGACCGGTCGGGGCTTCAGGCTAGTCTGCTCCCGGGATGATCATCGGGTTAGCCTGGCATCCGAGGGCCGGGCCTCGGAAAATTCCGCTCGTTGGTCGGCCAAGGCTGGCGCAAGCCGAGGCGACCGGTCGGGGCTTCAGGCTAGTCTGCTCCCGGGATGATTATCGGGTTAGCCTGGCATCTGAGGGTTGTCAGGCCTCAGGAAATTCCGCTCGTTGGTCGGCCAAGGCTGGCGCAAGCCGAGGCGACCGGTCGGGGCTTCAGGCTAGTCTGCTCCCGGGATGATCATCGGGTTAGCCTGGCATCCGAGGGCCGTGCCTCGGGAGATTCCGCTCGTTGGTCGGCCAAGGCTGGCGCAAGCCGAGGCGACCGATCGGGGCTTCAGGCTAGTCTGCTCCCGGGATGATCATCGGGTTAGCCTGGCATCCGAGGGCCGAGCCTCGGGAAATTCCGCTCGCTGGTCGTGCGCCTGTCGCTTGCCGCCCGACGGGATTTCTCCGTGGCCAGCTGCGATCGTGTTTCTCCTCCTCTCCAAGCGTCGCCTGGGGAACACCAGATGGGCATTAAATGCTAATTGAGGGGTTACCTGGGAAATCGGATCGCCAGTTGCTGCTTGCGAGGAGTGTCAGTTAAGCGGCCGCGATGCGCGCGTTCTTCGAGGCGGATGCGGCCTGGGCGCGGGCGGAGATACGTGGACCTAGGGGTACAGGGCACCCGGAGTGTCCTGCACAAAAAATGCGATTAAGGAGAATGACGCTTAGGAAATCGCGGGAAGATACGCCTTGAGAGTCGGATCGGCTCCGGATTCAATGCGCCCGCATTTATTGGAGCCACCCGTATCGGAACGACCGGGGGGCCGCAGTTTGGCTATAAATATAGGTGCAGGTGCGATGGAGCCTGCCAAGCCGGAGCTGTTCAAGTTGCTATGGATCGTGGACCTTCTCTCTGGCGCATGGCTGAGAGACTCCTGCCGAAGGAACGGGAGGCGCGCCCCTCGCGACTTCAGCCAACTAGCCGTTTCATCTGGGATCAGCAAGGAGGGTCTCCCCGGCGGAACTCCGCTCTAGGCGTTTCATCCGGGATCACATCTCCCCTCCTTGAAGTTCAGCCTCCCGATTGAGCTCTGCACCAGACGCCTGATCCGGGACCGCGCCTCCATATGCTCTTCCCCCTCGTATTCCTTCTCTCCCCTAACACTGGGGAGGACCGGAATATCCCTTGGAGGTGGCGTTCCTCTGGAGGCAGCGGGAGCTTCGTCGGCGGCGGCTCCTCATCCTCTTTGTGGGGCGTGGATGGCGCCTCCGGTTGGAGGCAGTGTGGACTTCTCCTTCGTCCACTTCTTCTTCATCCACGCCGGCTCTTCGTCTCTTTCGTGAGACGCCGATGGCGCCTCCGGTTGGAAGCACCCACTTCCGACGGGATTGCAACCGCTTCAGATGGAGGTTTCGGGATCCCAGATCTTCAGCTCCTCGGAGTCTCCACCTCTTCTTTACTTTCTTTACACCCTAATTCCCCCCTGGGAATTCCTTGTAATCACACGAGCACGCCGTTGTAACCAGAAATTATTGAAATGCAAAGCGTTATACATTTTTGAACTGTCTTTCTGGCATCGTCGTTCTACTGGTAATACATCCGCAGGTTAGCGGAATTCCAGCTCCTTAGAATTTCTCGACCATCTAGGGCCTCCAACTGGTAGGAGCCAGGTCGGTTTACCCAGCGAACCTTATATGGGCCTTCCCAATTTGGCGCTAGCTTCCCACCTTCCGCAGGTCGAGATGCTTTAGCTCGCCTTAGCACCAGATCTCCGATTCTGAAAAGCTTCGGTCGGACCTTGGAGTTGTAATATCGGGCCACCCTCCGCTGATACATCGCCATCCGAACCTGCGCCATTTCCCTCGCTTCTTCCAAGAGATCCAGGTTCCCTCGGAGTTGTTCCGAATTGGCCTCGGGTCGGTGCGCGGCCACCCGAGGTGAGGGAAGTCCGAGCTCCACGGGGACAACGGCTTCCGTGCCATAGGTTAGGCTGAAAGGCGTCTCCCCGGTAGGGGTCCGATGCGTGGTCCGATACGCCCAAAGGACATTCTCGAGTTCTTCGACCCAAGCTTGCCCCGTCCGACCGATTCGCGCTTTGATTCCTTGGAGGATTGTCCGATTTGTGACCTCGGCCTCGCCGTTGGTTTGGGGATGCGACACAGATGTGAACCGATGCTCGATCCCGAACTCCTCGCAGAAGTCACGGAAATGCTTGTTGTCGAACTGTCGCCCATTATCCGAGATGAGGACCCGAGGTACCCCAAATCGGACAATGATGTTCTTCTTCACGAACTTCCGGACTTGCACCTCCGTGATAGTGGCCAGCGGCTCTGCCTCCACCCACTTGGTGAAGTAGTCGATTGCAACAATCAAAAATTTCCGCTGAGCTGAAGCGACGGGGAATGGTCCGAGGATATCCATTCCCCACTGGGCGAAGGGCCAGGGTGCAGTGATTGGTGCCAAGGGGACAGAAGGGACTCTCTGGACGTTGGCGTGGCGCTGGCAGGCGTCACATTTCCGCACATGATCCTTCGAGTCCTCCAACAAGGTAGGCCAATAATAGCCTTGCCTCATGATCTTATGCGCCAAGGACCTAGCCCCCAGGTGCGATCCGCAGATGCCTTCGTGGACTTCGCTGAGGGCGTAGGCCGCTTCCGAGGGGCGGAGGCACCTTAAGAGGGGGGCGGTGAACGAGGTCCGATACAGCCTCCCTTCATAGAGTACGTAGTGGGCGGACTTCGTGACGAGTCGCCGAGCTTGATCTTCGTCCTCTGGGAGGATTCCTTCGGCGAGGTAGGCGACGAGCGGGTCCATCCAAGATGGCTCCGGATCAATCGCCATCACCGCTCCGGCCTCGCCGATGCTCGGGGCATCCAGGGTCTCCAGGTAGATCGTCCTCGACAAGTTGTGCGCGTCTGCGCCCACCAAGCGGGACAGCCTGTCGGCCCTGGCATTTTCGCTTCTTGAGACCTGCTGAATGTCAACACTGCCGAGGTCGGGAATGAGTGCTTGCACCTTTCAGACATAGCTCTGCATGGTCGGGCTCCGAGCCTCGAACTCCCCTCGGACCTGCCCGACCACCAGCTGGGGGTCGGTGAAGACCTTCAAACGCCGGATGCCGAGCTCCTTGGTGAGTTTGAGTCCTGTGACTAGGGCCTCGTATTCCGCCTCGTTGTTGGTCACTGGAAATCCGAACCTCAAGGCATACTCGGCTATCACTCCATCGGGACTGGTAAGGACCAGCCCGGCCCCTCCACCTTCGGGGTTCGACGACCCATCAATGTGAAGCGTCCAGATTGGGAGGTCGAGGCTGGGTGTTTCCGGCGGCCTAGGTTCCGCCTCCTGCACAGTGCACTCAGCGAGGAAGTCCGCGAGCACTTGGGCCTTGATGGCGGGTCGGGGCTGGTAGCGGATGTCGAACTCACCAAGTTCTACTGCCCACTTCACCAGCCGTCCCGCATTCTCAGGATTGCTGAGGATCTGCCGCAGTGGTTGATCGGTCAAGAGGGTGACAGGATGAGCCTGGAAATAGGGGCGAAGCCTCCTGGCCGCAGTGAGCAGCGCGAAGGCGATCTTTTCCGCCTTCGCATACCGCGTCTCGGCATCCCGTAGGACCCGGCTGATGTAGTACACAGGCTTCTGGAGCTTTGCCTCTTCCCGAACCAGTACTGCGCTGACTGCGGTTGGGGAGACCGCCAGATAGAGGTAGAGCATCTCCCCCTCTTGCGGCTTGGACAGCAGGGGAGGAGACGCCAAGTACTCCTTGAGTTGGTCGAATGCCACTTGACATTCGGCCGTCCAAAGGAAGTCTTTCGGACGCTTCAACACCTTGAAGAACGGTTGGCAGCGTTCGGCCGATTTTGCCACAAATCGTCCGAGCGCGGCGACCCTTCCAGCGAGCTCCTGAACCTCCTTCACTTTGGTCGGAGGGGACATATCTTGGATGGCCTTGATTTTGTCAGGGTTGGCTTCGATCCCCCGCTGGTTGACAATGAAACCGAGGAACCTCCCGGCCGAAGCGCCAAAGGCGCACTTCGCTGGGTTCAGCTTCATGCGAAACTTCCGCAGGGTGGCAAAAGTCTCCTCCAGATCCGCGATGTGCTGGTCGGCATGGCGGCTCTTCACCAGCATATCGTCCACGTACACCTCCATGTTCCGGCCGATCTGCTCCTTGAAGATTTTATTGACGAGGCGCTGGTAAGTGGCGCCAGCATTCTTCAGACCAAAGGGCATTACCTTGTAACAGTACAGCCCCCGGTCTGTTATAAAGGCAGTTTTCTCCTCGTCCTGTGGAGCCATCATTATTTGGTTGTAGCCGGAGAAGGCGTCCATGAAAGACAGCAGCTGATATCCGGAAGTCGCGTCGACCAGTTGGTCTATCCGTGGAAGCGGAAAGCTATCCTTGGGGCACGCCTTGTTCAGGTCGGTGTAGTCGACGCACATCCTCCACTTCCCGCTCGCCTTCCGGACAAGTACGACGTTTGCCAGCCATTCGGGGTAGCTGACCTCCCTTATGAATCCTGTCTCCAAGAGCTTGTCTACCTCCTGGTCGACCACTCGGATCCGATCCGGGGCACAGTGTCTCTTCTTCTGCTTTACTGGTCGGTGGGTTGGGTCGACGTTGAGGGCGTGAGAAATGACCTCCGGGTCGATCCCAGGTACATCGGCCGCCGACCAGGCAAATACATCAGCATTGGCTCGGAGGAATTCCACTAACCTGAGCCGAGCTTCCGAGTCGAGGTTGGCACCGACCCGGACCATACGGTCCGGGCGACCCTCTTCAAGGGGAACTTCGATCACACCCTCGGCCGGCTCCCCGTGCCGCAAAGCCACCTCGTCTCTGGCGTCAAGGGACTCGACGCTTAGGGCCTCCACGGGCTTCTTCCCTTTGAGAGTTGCTAGGAAACATTGCCGTGCGGTCGGTTGGTCACCTCGGACCTCTCCAATCCCGGCCGCCGTGGGGAACCGCATTAGCAAATGGTATGTAGAGACTACCGCGCGAAGGGCGTTCAGTCCGGGTCGTCCGAGGATAGCGTTGTAGGCCGAGGGAACACGGACGACCAAGAACCCGAGCCGCACTGTGGCTTCTGCGGGTGCAACGCCCGCAGTCACAGGCAGCTCAACGACACCTTCGGCCGAGATAGCATCTCCAGTGAATCCTATGAGGGGGGTGGATGTTTTGTGCAACACTTGTCGGGACAAGCTCATCTTTTGGAAGGCCTCGTAAAACAAAATATCAGCTGAGCTTCCACTATCCACAAGAACACGCCTTACATCATAGTTCGCCATAGTGAGGGAGATCACCATGGCATCATCATGGGGGGTCTGAACCCCCTTTACATCCTCATCACAAAAAGTGATTACATTTCCGACCCGCTGCCTCTTCGCGACGGCCACCCCTGATGCTTCCACCGAGCCCCCTGCATTCCTCACAGGCCGAGAGCAGCCCCCAGTGATGGTGTGGATCACGCCCGCGACGGGTCGATTCTGCTCCCGAGGCTCCTGAGGGGCCGGGTCGGCCGGGCGCGGGTCTGCGGGGGGACGTCGGTCGTTTACATATCGACCGAGACGCCCTCGGCGGATGAGAGCCTCGATCTCGTCCCGAAGCTGGAAGCAGTCTTCGGTGTCGTGGCCGTGGTCTCGGTGGTACTCACAGTACGCTCGAGAGGGCCTCCTCCCAGGGATTTTCTTCATCTGCCTCGGGACCGGGAGGTTCTCCCGCCCCTTGACCTCCATAAGGATCTGGGCCCGGGGGGCCAGGAGTGGGGTGTACCGGTTGAAGCGTCGGTGCGGAGAACGAGGGCGTGGGGCGCCGTGGTTCCTCGCCGGTGACGGGCTTCTGCGCCGATGTTGAGGCGTCGGGCTCCTCCTCTGGGGTGCCTCTTTTCGCCTTTTCTTCCCGAGCTTTAGAGGGGCCTCGGCGGCCTCCTTGTTCCGGTGGGCGGCTGCCTCCTCGGCGTCTGCATACTGGTTCGCCCGAGACAACAGCTCCGGGAAGCTCCGCGGCAGGCGTTTGTCCAGGGAGAAGGTGAGTCTGCCCTTCCGGAAGCCACGCTTCAGGGCTGAGAGAGCCACCTCCTGGCTCAGGTTCCGGACCTCCAATGTAGCCTTGTTGAAGCGGGTAAGGTAATCCCGCAGGCTTTCTCCCTCGTTTTGCCGGACATCAAAGAGGGAGTCGGAAACCAATCGCCGCCGGCTACTGACGGCGAAATGGCTGATGAAGAGGCGAGTGAACTGGTCAAAGGACTGGATAGAGTCAGCCTCCAGGCCGGCGAACCACGCCCTGGCTGGGCCACGGAGGGTCGCCGGGAAGGCCTTGCAGAGGAGGGGATCTGATGCTCCATGGAGGAGCATAAGAGTCCTGAAACTCTCCACGTGATCCCGCGGGTCCGCCGCCCCGTCATAGGGCTCGATCGCCGGCATTTTGAATCCCGGCGGATTTGGGGTCCGCAGGATCCTCGAGGCAAGCGCCGGTTGGGAGGAGATCTCCAAGTCGGCGAAGGGATCTTTAGAGTGGCCCTTTAGGACCTGGAGTTGTCGTGGAGATCGTCCACCCGCCGGTCCAGGGAGCGCGACCGGTGGGTGGGAGACAAGGAGCACCGAGAGGGGGACCGACTGGAGCGCGGGTTCCTTGAGGACTGGGGGGTCTGGGAACGCGCCCGGGCCCGCCTCTTGTACCCCGCGCAGCTTCGATGGGACGGTCCCGGCAGAATGGACCGTGCTCGAGAATCTTCCTCGCGCCGGCGCTCTTCCCCATGGGAGAGAAAGGAGCGCGGGTTAAGGAGGACAGGTGAGCGCTCAGGGAGCAGCGGCTCCTGGGCCCGCTGCGGCGCCCGAGACATCACACCCTGCAGGTTCTGCACTGCCTCCGCGAGGGTGCGGACCTGCTGGGCTAACTGGTCGAACTGAGCGGCTTCGACCATCTGAATCGGGGGTGGAACGGTTGAGTGTTGCTGAGAATGTGTTGGAGACGCAGCGGCCTCCCGGCCGGAGGCGCGAGAGGCCCCGCGACCGGAGGCATTGGAAGCTCCACGACCACCTCGCCGTGCCATTACGATCGCTCTGAGATCAGTGCCCTTCCTCTAGCGCCAACTGTTGCTGGTGGTCCAAACCGAGAACGATTGACACAGCGGTGTGAACGGGATTCCGTCTGAGTTGTCTTGGTTGGTGTTGGTTACGCTCCACCTTCCACCGGGAAACCTGCAAGCAAGCCTCGCACCACCACTGGGATAGTGGGGGCCCTCCGACGATCAAGTCAGAGGAGATTGGAGGAGGAGGAGAAATGATAATCGCAAGCAAGAGAGTGCTCTGGAAGATATTGCTTATCCCCCCACCCTTCTCCCCCCAGCCGCATATATACCTGGCTGGGGGGTCTCTCAGGGGGGTTTGTCATCGTGGGGCGCGATGGAGTGGCCACTGACATGGCCGTTACAGGGCGTCGTGGAGCAGCGCTGGGTACGGCCATGACAGGGCGTAGTGGAGTTCCGCTTTGTACGGCTGATACAGGAGATCGTGGAACAGCATCGGATACAGCCGTTGCAGGGAGTAGTGGAGCAGGAGGCCTCGGCGTGCCTCTGGGAAGCAGCCTGTCGTTATCAAGAGATCTCCGACTCGGGGTCGGAGTGCTGGATCAGGGGGCAGCCGACCCGGGGTCGGGCTGCGGTGCTGAGGATATCCGACTTGGGGTCGGATTGCTAGATTAAGGGGCAGCCGACTCGGGGTCGGGCCGCGAAGCCGAAGATGTCCGACTCGGGGTCGGATTGCTGGATCAAAGGACAGCCGACTCGAGGTCGGGCTGTGGAGCCGAAGATGTCCGACTCGGGGTCGGATTGCTGGACCAAAGGACAGCCGTAGTCTTCATGGGCGCGCGTGCCGGTCACGTGGAGCATGGCGGCTTAGTTCTCCCGTAACAGTCTTAAACCTGACTAGTCATTGGGTTTTTTTAGATTTTATATACTTCATGTGTTTATCATTTCAGCATTAAGGCATAGATATTAGATTTTTTTTTCGAAAAACTTATTCAAAAATGTGAAATTTTTTTTAAAAAATCGAATCCTATACCCCAACCTAGATCAGACATTATCCTCAATATTTTTTTTCTTGAATATTATATTATTACTTTTATTTTATTTTATTTTATTTTATGTTGGAAGAAAATATGATGCATATGGAGGATAGAAGCACTTTACCTTAGTTGCATCAGTAATATGAGGATTCCTGTTAAAAAAATGCGACAAGAAAATGTGCAAAAATAACCTTATGAGAATTGGGTTACCTTCCTACAAGCGCTAAGTTTAACGTCTTCAGTCAGACACAGTACATCCTTAATCATCTCGATAAATAGGATCCATCAAATCAAAGGATTCAATCAACTGTCCATCTGCAACACACTCTATATAAGGTTTCAATCTTTGACCATTGACGTTCAGGATACGACCATCACTGATGTTTTGAATTTCTATTGCACCATGAGGAAAAACCTTTTTAACTAAAAAGGGACCATCCTACCTAGAGCAAAGTTTACCAGAGAAAAGACGCAATTTGGAATTGAATAGCCAAACCTTTTGATTAGGCTCGAAAGACTTACGGTTAATGTATTTGTCATAAAAAGCCTTAGTCCTTGCCTTGTATATTTTGGCATTTTCATACGCCTCATTGCGTAACTCTTCAAGCTCGTTGAGTTGAAGTTTCCAGTTAGAACCAGCTGCCGCCATATCAAAGTTAAACTTTTTAATAGCCCAAAAAGTTCTATGCTCAAGTTCTACCGGTAAGTGGCAAGCTTTTCCAAAAATCAGTCGGTAGGGAGACATGCCAATAGGAGTCTTATAGGCAGTACGGTAGGCCCAGAGAGAATCGTTTAACCTCTGAGACCAATCTTTTCTATCGGGGCGTATTGTTTTTTCTAAGATGTGTTTTATCTTCCTATTGGAAACTTCAACTTGCCCGCTTGTTTGGGGATGGTATGGGGTGGCAACTTTGTGGGTGATTGAATACTTGCGAACCAAAGCTTCAAAAGATCGGTTGCAGAAATGTGATCCCCCATCACTAATGATAGCTCGGGGTGTGCTAAAGCGACTAAATATATTTGTTTGTAAAAACTTAACCACAACCTTATGATCATTAGTCCTAGTGGCAACAGCTTCTACCCACTTTGAGACATAATCTACCCCGACAAGAATGTACTCAAAACCAAAAGAACGCGGGAAAGGGCCCATCAAAAATTTCTATAATTAAAATGAGGTTAAGTTGCATCATATCTCTACGGGTGATTGTACCCATTCGCTGACATCGCTCACAAGTCTGGCAAAAATTGTGAGCATCTTTGAACAATGAGGGCCAATAAAATCCACTTTGTAAGACTTTAGCTGCATTTTTTTACCCCTAAAATGTCCCCCGCAGGCTTGGGTATGAGAAAAATCAAGAATACTCTGAAATTCACATTCAGGCACACATCGACGGATTACTTGATCAGGACGGTACTTAAACAGATCGGGGTCATCCCAAAAGTAGAACTTAACTTGCGAAAAGAATCGATCCTTGTCCTGCTTGGACCAATGATCGAAAATTTATCCTACGGCAAAATAGTTCACTATGTTGGCAAACCATGGTGTTTTCACGTCTTGTACCTCAAACAATTGTTCATCTGGAAAGGAGTCATGAAGTGGTGAAATGTTATGAGGAGGCTCGAGAAGGATTCTAGACAAATGGTCTGTTACAACATTTGTGGTATCTTTCTTATCACGAATTTCTAGATTAAATTTCTGTAACAACAGGATCCATCGAATTAGGCGAGGCTTGGTGTCCTTCTTTGAAAGGAGGTACCGGAGAGCAGAATGATCAGTGAACACAATAACTTTGGACCCTAAGAGATAGGACCGAAACTTGTCCAAAGCAAATACCACAACTAGTAATTCTTTATCAGTAGTGGTGTAATTCAATTGTGCATCTAAGAGTGTCTTACTAGCGTAGTAGATGACGTGAGGTAACTTATTTAGTCGTTGCCCTAAAACCGCCCCAATGGCATAATCAGAAGCATCACACATAAGTTCAAATGAAAGGGTCCAATTGGGAGGTTGAATGACAGGTGCTGTAGACAACTTAGATCGGAGTTTTTCAAAGGCCTCTTTACATGCTTCATCAAAGACAAAGGATGGATCCTTGGCAAGGAGATTACACAAGGATCTAGAGATTTTGCTGAAGTCTTTAATGAAGCGACGGTAAAAACCAGCATGGCCTAGGAAAGAACGGATTTGTTTCACGGACTTGGATGGAGGGAGATTAGAAATAAGATCAACTTTCGCTTTATCTACCTCAATACCCCTTTTGGACACAATGTGTCCCAAGACTATACCCTCTTGAACCATGAAATGTCTCTTTTTCCAACTTAGCACTAGATTGGTCTCGTTACATCTTTTTAAAACCAGGGCTAAATTATTGAGACAATCATCGAATGAGGGGCCAAAAATTGAAAAATCATCCATGAATACTTCCAGAAATTTTTCTACCATGTCAAAAAAAATTGCCATTATACATCGTTGAAATGTCGCGGGCGCATTACATAATCCAAATGGCATTCTCCTATACGCAAATGACCCAAATGGACATGTAAAAGTGGTTTTTTCTTGATCATCGGGATACACGACCACTTGGTTATATCCAGAATAATCATCTAGAAAACAGTAGAAATTCTGACTGGCTAGCCTTTCCAATATTTGGTCAATAAAGGGCAAAGAAAAATGGTCCTTCCTAGTCATGGAGTTAAGCTTTCTATAGTCGATGCAAACACGCCAGCTAGTGGTCGTGCGTGTGGGCATCAATTCTCCTTCTGCATTTTCAACCACAGTAATGCCCGACTTCTTTGGTACTACTTGAGTCGGACTCACCCAGTTGCTATCAGGGATAGGATAAATGATTCCGACATCTAGCAACTTCACTACTTCTTTCTTGACCACCTCTTTCATATTAGGGTTGAGTCTCCTTTGCATTTCACGGGTCGGTTTTGCATCTTCTTCTAGGTGAATGCGATGCATGCAAATAGATGGGTCAATCCCCTTCAGATCAGTTACGGACCATCCAATTGCATGTTTGTGTTCTCCAAGCACACTCAAAAGTCGACTTTCTTGTTTGTCGGATAGGTCAGCCACGATGATTACAAGTAGGGTATCTTCTGGCCCTAGAAAAGCATACTTAAGGGTTACCGAAAGTGGCTTTAACTCAAGTTTGGGAGGGGACTCGATGGAAGGGGCATTGTGGTGCACTAGAAAGGGTAGGAAGAGGTTCATATCGGATTCGCCAAGGATGAGAATTCGTGGGAGACGGATTGTCAAGCAGGACATTGATTTCTTCTGTGGCCTTGTCTAGATCAAAGTTATCAATATCGAAATGGGCTAAGCATGCTTCTAGAGGGTCATCTGCCAGAATATAGGGAAGGGCTTCTTCTACAAGATCATCCATTTTGTCAACTAGGAAGCACTCATCTTCCCTTGCAAGTTGATCAGATGCATGGAATACATTTAGTTTGACTTTCATGTTCCCAAAAGATATATCCATCACCCCAGTTCTATAGTTAATACATGCATTGGCTGTAGCTAAGAAGGGACGACCAAGAATCATCGAAATCTGTTTCTTAAGGTTCGGCACAGGTTCCATATCAAGGACGATGAAATCAACTGGAAAATAAAATTTATCTACCTTGACTAGGACATCTTCAATTGTTCCTCGTGGTATTTTAACAGATCGATCAGCCAATTGCAGGGACACCGAAGTAGGCTTTAATTCACCTAATCCGAACTTCTCGTAGACTGAATAAAGAAGAAGATTAACACTTGCCCCTAAATCTAATAGTGCTCGATCAATAGAATTGTCTCCTACCACACAAGAGATGGTAAGGGCACCAGGATCTTTGAACTTAGGAGGAGTTTTGTGCTGGAGGATGGAGCTTACTTGTTCAGTTAAGAAAACCTTTTTAGGCACATGTGTTCGAAATTTTCGTTTTTGGGTACAAAGGTCTTTAAGAAATTTGGCATAGGATGAAACTTGTTTTATGGCATCAAGGAGAGGGAGGTTGATTTTGACTTGTTTGAAGACCTCCATTATTTCTTCCAATGAAGTTTATTTCATGCCAAAGGGAGAAGGTGCTTTCAGACATTGAGGGAAAAGGGCCTTTGGTGTAAAAGGTGTGGTCGATACTGGACTAGATGGTGACAAAGAAGAGTTTGGGTTCTCTTTAGGCACAATCAGACTTCTGTCTTCATTTTTCTTATGTTCTTTTTCTCCAACCTTATTGTCCACTACACGTCTACTTCTTAAGGTAGTCATGGCATTAGCTTGTTCATGATGAACATCATTTGGGTGAGTCTCTTGAGCCATGTACTGCCCTCTCGGGTTACTCACTAGTTGGCTTGGAAGCTTGCCTTCCTCTCTTATTTAGTGCACTCGCTAGCTACCCTAGCTGGATTTCTAATTTGGCAATAGACTGGGTATGGGAGTGCAACAATTGTGTATTGGCTTCGAGTCCTTGAAGGGCAGTTAAAATCTTTTGCTCAAAAGCCATATCTCTTTGGGGTGCTGGAGGAGGGACATGCTGAAATTGTGAATAGTGAGTAGGAGGACGGTTCGGATGAACATTCGGAAAGGGTTGAAAGTTTTGGGAATAAGGTTGGAAAGTATTGAAAGTCTGCTGCTTTCAAGAGAAATTCGGATGGTTGTGCCATCCCGGATTGTAAGTGGTAGAATATGGATCATTACCCGGTCGGGATTGTGTTTGAGCAGCATTTACTTGTTCTTGCACAAATTCAGAGAATTGAGCTGCCAAAGGGCACTCAAAAACAGGGTGAGACGGGCTAGAACAGAGAGCATACACTTGTGCTTGGGAAAAGGTTGGAAGCTGTTCTCTAGACATTAGCTGGTCCAATTTGCGAAACAATGCATCTACTTTGTCAGATAGACCTATAGACTGGCCAACTTCATATATGGTCCCTTTTCTTTGAAAATTCGGAGGTGCTTGACGAGCGGAGGCATGGTGGAGGAAATTTTCATTAAGGTTTTCAAACAACTGCCATGCCTCTTGCTCACTCTTAAGTATGAAAGTTCCCCCACAAGAAGCATCAACCATCTGACGGTTTCGTTCAGATAACCCGTCATAAAAGCATTGCACTAATTGCCATTTGGGTATTTGATGATGCGGGCATTTTCGGAGTAAGTCTCTAAATTTTTTCCAAGTTTCATGAAATTCTTTCCCGTCAAATTGGGAGAAGCTTGTGATCGCACACCTAAATTGGTTTGTTCTTCCTATGGAAAAATATTTCTTTAGAAATTCATATTGCATTTGGGCCCATGAAAGAATAGAATTGGCTTCTAATGAATGGAACCACTGCTTAGCTCTATCCTTAAGAGAAAAAGGGAATAACCTAAGTTTCAGAGCATCATCAGTGAAGTTCTGAATTTTGACAGTGGTGCAGATTTCAAGGAACTCATCTAAATGTTTGTATGGGTCTTCATTGTTGAGTCCATAAAAAGAGGGGAGCATTTGGATGACACTAGACTTAATTTCAAACTGTAAAACAACAGTGGTATCAGGTAGTCGAATATAAGATGGAGAGGTATAAATGGAAGGAGTAAAGTACTTCTTTAGTAGTTTGGGTTGTTCTTCAGCCATCTCGACAAATGGTGTAGATCCTATGGTTCTATAGGGCGGATTTCGGCTCGAAGGGCCCTAATAGAATGCTCTATTTCAGAATCAAAAGGTACTAATTTAGGAGATCTGGAACGACACCCTAGCATGCACTAATACTCTTCTGATCAGTCAAGTACAGTCCAGCATGCACTAAAAGAAAAGCACATCAAATTCTTGTATTTGCCCTAAAATCACTAGACAACTTCTAACTGGTTTGAAGAGGGCACCTAAGCCTCCAATCCGGTCTAATGAACTGAGTTGACTAGGTAAGCTCCCAGGTGAGTGGGGGGGGTCACGATGCGTTGCAAAGGTCCCACTTAAAAACCACTTGCCTCGAACAAATGAACTGTCTCCCTTATAGGGACAAAGCTTGTCTAGACATCAACTAAGCCACAGAGCGAAATTGGTGCAACTTTCAGTGATCTTCGTTCTATTGAGCTCGAATGTTCCTAGGGGCCAACGTCTAATTGATTTTAATTAAAGTGATAGCTATGTGAGAATTGATTCACCTAATTTGGGCAAAAATCTAGTGATGAAATCCAGTTCTTATCTTGTTGGGGTGATTGCCCTTACTATGTGCGGATTAATTGGTGTATGTGTATCAAGCATGCATTCACACTTTTACTGAAATTAAAATCAAACAATCACCACAAAATTTCAAGCTAATTTAGAATCAACAAGAAAAGTTTAGATGTTACCAAAGGAAATTTTCCCAGCAATTTTTTTTTATTTTTTTAGGCAAACCTCTACAGCATTTCTTTTCCAGCAGTTTTCTTTTTGATCGTCCCAGATTTTCTCTTCGATTCTTGATCAAATAGTACCAAGAAAAAATCAAAAATTAGTAAGAGAAAAAAAGAGATAAGAAAAGTAACAAAAATAGAAAATATTTTTATTTTATTTTAGATATATATTTTTTTGAAAGTTTTTTTTTATGAAGAGAAAAACAACTATGCTAGCAATCCCCGGCAACGACGCCAAAAATTGATAGTCAACTTTAAAGACCACGCAATAGCACGTATCTGGTAGGATAGTGATTACGGGTATCGATCCACAGAGATTGAGGTACAGTTGTTTTCTTAAAAATATTTTAAAAAAAGAGTTTGTGAAGAAAATTAAACTAAGAAATTTAATAAGGGATGCAATTAAAAATGATATGAATAAAAGAATCTAAGGCAAGGAATTCACCACTAACATAGGAACAAGAATTAATTGTATTTTAATTTATTCTTGAATTAATATACAAATTGGCTACAAGCCTAAAAGCATTTAAATAGAAATTCACAAAAGTAATTTAGGCATAATCCATCTTTAGTTAGCATGAAATGTCTACCCTAATCTAAGGTGGCAGCACATCGCATCTTCCTTACGCATGAATTATCTTATTTTTACTTCAATGATCATGAAAAACTTTTGTATAGACTTCATACTTGAAATCACAGAATTTAAGCATGAGGTAAAAGATATTTATTAAGAACAAGAATGTCTATACAATTCCAAGAACATGAAATTAAATAAACAAAAATCCGTCTTCCTTTGTTAGGGCTGCATCCAGCCCTAGAGAAGAGTTCAGCCTTCCATGGAGTCGTGGGTGACAGCAGCAGCGCAGAGGTTTTCCATCACGGCTACCTCCTTTCTCTCGTTGTCTTCTCCCTTCTCTGGTTTCCGTGGAGCTTCCCCACCACGTTTGATCAATGAGTTAGTGGATGCGAACCTTCGGTCAGAAGAATACCCTCTCTGGTTTCCATGTCGAGCCTTTTATAGACTGCATACCTCCCCCTCTCCTCCCCTGTTCCAAGTCGAGATAAGGATGGATCGAAGCAGGATGAGGCTGAAAGTTTGGATGAACTTGGATGTTGGGAGATTCCATGGGATCATGCGGAGGATTTGGCTCTGTTTGGATGTCGTGAATGCAGGGGAGTGCGGAAGGGAGACGCGTGGAAGAGGATGGAGCGCTGGAAGGGAACGATTTGTGGGAGAAGGGACTCCGGAATGCGGAAGGGATGAAGCTGGGACGCTGAGATGTGAATGGATGTGGTCGGCTGGGATCAAACGTGGATGAGAGAACTTTGTTCTGTTCTTTGGACATGAGAGGGAAGAGTGACGTGGAAGCTTGATCTTTAAGCACTTAAAGGATGACGTGGACATGGGGTGGACAGGAGAATTGGGACGGACGCGTGAACTCAGGATGTTCAAATTAGAAAGTTTGGACACGTGGAGAAAATCAGAGAGAACGTGAAAAGGAAAGAAATTGATGGGGTTTAGGTATCATCCAATTGAGTTTGACTCGACCTGCATTCATTAGGCTCAATTAATAAATAATTAAATCAAACTCGAATTAATTTATTAAAATGCAATGATGAGGGTAACACATCTTTTATGGTTAAATTTACAGAATATGTGAATTAAAATAATGATAAGTGCTACGAAAAAGAGGCTAATTTATGTATTATTTAGCACTTATCAGGTTGGCTTTATAAATCCTATCTTTTTCTATTTGGGGCTACTACTGATGTTATTCCGAGCTTTTTCATGTTCCTTATTCTCAATTATTGCCAATGTTAGTTTAGGTTTTCACCTCTTACAAAATCGTTATATGAAGTTCAGATTGTCTCTACGTATTGATCCCTCCTGAAATCTTCACCATACAAGACCATAACGTCCCAATTGGTGGTGCAACTCCTACAGCTCTATTCACATATTGCACCCCATTATGACATTAATGTTACCTAATCACTCTAGTTTCCAGGATTTCTGGAGTCTTAACACCCTAAGCACTTTGGTACAGCAAAGTAGTGCTCAATTCTTCTTGGCATTTTGAAAACGGTATCATACTCGCACCAGTCAGACTTACCCATTTTTAACACAATTTTTTGGAGCATCATATCAGAAGATTCTTTCGTGCAGCTATGGCATTTTAAGTCTCACTGTTATATGTCAACTTAATGCACCAACTACTTATTGCACAAGTATTGTACTTCTTTGTTTCATTTATGTAACAGGTGCTACTTTTTTAATATAAGTGCCATATAGTAGTCAGTGATACACGTATCTGAAGACATATGCATGAACATCTGTACCTATTATGCGTACACAAACATGGTGATTGTATGTCTTATATGCAAGTATCCCCATCTTTGGGACAACAAATGCTGCAACACTTGCCACCATGCCAGGTGTCTTGGGAGCACTGAAGAATTTTAAGGTTTCACAGTAGGTGCACCAACATCAACATAAATAAATAAAAGGGTTTTTTGCATGAATACCCTCCTAAATATTGGATTTTGTATGAATACCCTTCCAAAATTGATATTTGTATGTATACCCTCGTAAAACACTTGTTTTGCCATTCTATCCTTTTTTTATTTTTGTTTTTGCATATGTACCCATGATATCTAACGACGTTAAAAAATTAACAGTTTCAAATTAAAATGACTAAAATACCCTTAATGAGTAGACATGCAAATAGATCGTGAACCCGATAGAGAAAGAAGACAGGAATAATAGCGTAATTTTAAAATTTTATTTTATTTTTAATCAATATAAATATGATTTTTCTTAACACTGTTAGAACAATTGTTATATTACGGGCATTTGTACAATAACAAAATTTTACGAGGGTATACATGCAAAATCAATTTTGGAAGGATATTGATGCAAAATTTGATATTTAGAAGGGTATCCATGCAAAAAACCCTAAATAAAAAAAAGGATATTGGAAGTGAGTCATTGTAGTAAATCTTTTTTAATACAGCCTATTGATAATATTTATTGTGTACCTTCCAATTCATGTTTAAGTGGTAAGAAAGTGGATCTCCTTGCCCAAGCCTTTATTCAGGGCCAGCCCGAGCCCTAGGCGACCGAGGCGGTCGCCTAAGGCCTCAGGCCAATGGAAGGCCTCCGGGAGCAAAAGCTGGCTACGAGTCTTCCCCCTTGATGGAAGGGAGGTGGAGGGTTTCCTGGCCTGCAGAGGGGCAGTTGGGGAAGTTGGGGACAGTAGTTTTGTTTTGGGTGGAGAGAGAGAGAGAGAGAGGAGGGATTTGGTTGGCTTGATACACGCCTGAAGCCACTCTTATCTTTCATCCCTTCTCTTTTTTAGTTTTGGTCTTGGTTTTCCTTCCCTCACAAGTCATTACTCTTGATCCAGCTGGGCCATCAGGAAGAAAGATAGGGGGATTGGAGATGGACTTCTTGGAGGGTGGAGATTCTTTTAATTTTCTCCTCTCGGTTTCTTCTCCCCTCTTGGGTGGTAGAGAGAGAAAAGGAGGGAGGGGGTTGAATGGCTGCTGTGCCGTGATGTTGCAGTTGCAGCTTCGGTGCTCACTTGAAGGGGGAGATGGTCTTTAGCAAAAGAAAAGGAGGGTAGAGAAAGAGAAGGAGGGAGGGGGGGTTAATGGTTGCTGTGCCGTGATGTTGCAGTGGCTGCTTGGGTACTCACTTGAAGGGGAGATGGTGGGATGGGACTTTTATTAATTAGATGAAGTGAATTTCCCATAATGACCCTACTTTCTCTTATAGAGAGGTCCCTTTCTGGACAAATTCTTTGACCGTGAAGCGCCATGGGATGACCTTTTCCTATTCTGCTCTTGCTTCACATGGTAAACAGTATTGCCAAGAACAGTTTCATGGGCCCTTTTTTTTTAAGTATTTTTTTTTTAATATTTTCATTCAAGAATTATATTGAACTGAAGAGGCTTTTTGTCTACCTTTATTAGATTCATGGATCTTTGTTGAAATAGTATACTTGACTGCAATCTATTTCCATAACATTTTTTTAAATATTTTATATTTATTAAAAAAAATATTATTTAAAAAAGAGAGGCCTCATTTACTGAATTCGCCTTAGGTCCCCAGATGTATTGGGCCGCCCTTGCCTTTATTGGTCCAGAACGCTTTAGGATACTATTTACAAGTATAGGGAAATAAAGCTGAAGATACGCAAGTTGTATGTCATCGCTTAATTATTTATACCATAAATATATCTATTCATGATAAACAAGAGTTATTCATAATAAATACTTCCTCGTGAAACCATGATTTCCCACCCTTGCCTTGGCCTTTGATAAATTCATGGGCCAGTAGAAACCGACCAATGTAAGGCACCTATTGATAAAGGCACTTTTGTTCAAGGAGATAGACTTAATCAAACGCTTCCTCATTCAAGGGCAAGGGTGCTATTAGTGCCTTTGTAAAATCTACAAAGCAAGCTTGAGGTCTTAAAATCAGATAGCTGTATGATTCGTTGCTCCCTATCTCTGAGTGGTAAAATTCACTTTATTCACTTCAGTAACATGTTGGTTATATGGAAAATTTGAGGTTGCTTTTCTGTTCTACCTAAAAGTTTCATGAAAGCATACAAGGAAAACATCCAGGTCAAGGCCTTTATTCCCCAGCATCCCGAACACAAATCTCCTTACATTGTTGTCGATAGTTAAGGATATATTTCATTAGATAACACTTGCATTTCATGGTCCAAAATTAACATCCAAAGGCAAAACGAAAAAAAAAAAAATCTTTCACATGTGAATTTGATTGCTATCCTTCAAGTTGGTCTATCAGCATCGCAAGATAAAAGGCTGCAAGCCTGCAAGTTTGTTTGAAGTCTTTCTGGTAGTTGATATGATGTGGGTCAACTGGTAAGATGAGTCGAGTTCTGGATGTCATTTCTATTCTACTGATTGTGGCTTTCTGGTCTTATTTGTTGTGATTCACATGGCAGGAGGCCCCATTCTACACCTTTCTGGGGCATCAGCTTCGTTTCTAAGAGGAGACCATGGTTCTGTTGCACAAATAATGCCTTTGTTGAACAGGCACAGCAAGGTGTGGCCTAGAAGCTCGGTGGTCTGTAAAGCATCCAAGAGTTTCTTTAGCTATCCACAAATGACCAGTAAGCCCAAGTGGTGGTGGAGGACCTTAGCTTGTATTCCGTATCTCCTGCCTCTCCACTACGTATGGTTTTATGCTGATACAGTGTACCAACTCCACCACATCCTTGAAGACTTTGAGTTCCTAACAAGCCCTTTCCTTGATACCATAGCGCTGTTGCCCAACTGGTTCATGATGGTGGTTCTGTATGTAGCTTACCTTGGGGTGGTGAAGAGGAAGGAGTGGCCACACTTCTTGCGGTTTCATGTCACAATGGCATTGCTCCTAGACACAGCCCTTCAGGCCATGGCTATTGCATGTGGTTGGATGCCGAATGCTGTATACCGTGGTATGCTTGGGACGTATTTCTGGGCTACAGTTGCATATGTACAGATGTATACGGTGCTTGAATGTATGAGGTGCGCGCTTGCAGGCAAGTATGCGGACGTCCCGTTTGTGTCCGATGCGGCATATTTTCATACGGATTTGCTTTTGTTTGGATTATAGCATGTTTTTTTTTTTAATTATTTCTTGTCTCGAGACAGTAATAGTTGAAGATATCCTATTTGTGTCCTGCAGACATGTTTCCATTTGGATTATAGCCTTCCTTCTTGTCTCTAGATAGTGATACTTGATTAATGTCATGGGAAGTATTTAAGGAACAAAAAATTCTAATGATGCAGTGAGAGTTGAGTATGAGGTCCAATTTGGGTTGAATGAGCTTTACAAGGACAAGCCTTATCGGGCTAAAAATATTGATTGGAACAATCGTAGAAGTGCTTATTTTGTTTACTCATATATTGAGGGACTTGATGTGCTTATTTGGTTATCGGGCTAAAAAAATTGAATGGATGCATTCGTTTCATGTAATCTTAAATATTCAAATTTATGGATTAATTTTGCTCTCTGGGAGAGAATAAAATTGACTGCAAACTCTCTGTCTGGGTCTGTGCTTGTTTCACTCTTCGTCTAAAATTTTGCTGATTTTCTTGAAGATGTGCTAAAAGTAATTGATGGCTTTCCCTAAGACTGAGCTCTCTTGCAATCAGGAGAGCTATTTTCGATTTAAACATCCAAAGTGGAGGTGAATTGAATCAATACAGCATATTCACTAACTCGGTGTTAAATTCTTGCACTAGGTGCATGCAAAAGACTGATACATTATGATTAAGTTTCATATTGTGGACATTCCCAAGCTGCGACTGAAGAGAGCATTGCAGTAACTTGGCTTTTTGTTGATTCCTTTGCAGGCCTTTAATTAGTAATGCATAATCTCAATCAATCAGCCTTCCTGTCTTAAAGTGAAATATTGATAGATTCCGTTGAAACATTTCATTCATCTCTTCCCGCATGGTGTTGGAATGACCTATACTATGCAACTCTTTTTTGGAATCTGCTGATCAGTGTCCGTTACACATCGCCAAGATTATTTTGTTGGTTTGCTCTTGTTTTAAGCAGCAAAGGTAGACATTGAGGAGCATCGAGTCCACAGTTTCTTTCGTGTCTTGGTCAAATGTAAACTAGTATCTCGCTCGTCAACGGTGAACTAATCTTGGCATATGGTGGGACTGGACTAGTTGTCTATAGAATATGGCTCGAATTGTGCCGAGGAAATCTTTGGCTTTCTGGAAATCGGGTGCTTACCAATATTTGCATTACTAAACATACAGGGAGCCATTGCCTGCAGAATATATTTTGCACCGCAAAAAATTGGACAATCTCGATGGTTGCCATATCATTCAATCATAGAAACGGACTGCTATCAAGTAGGACCCGCAGTTGCATACTATACATGGAGGTGCTTAACATTTGAATGTTGAACAGCCGTGGCGGCTATTGAGATTGTACAGCTTTTTACGTTGCAAAACATGCATGCAGAAGATCTTATCTTATCTTATCATGCCGGCTAATTTGACAAGTATGAGCAAGCCTCCACGAAACTGATCTGCAGGGACTAGTTTGTCAATTGGAAGATGGTCTCGGCAAACTGACTGCCGGCACCAGTTGAAACTTGTTTTGTTTTACGAAATATGAACCCGGAGTCTCGGTAACCATCCTCGGGGACTTGTATCTACCTCTGACGCCATGTCGGGACTAGTTGAAATACATGAACTAGTCTCGGTAAAGGAATTGCCGGAAGTAGTTGAGACCTGTCTCTAGCCGGGCCTAGGTCGGGTTTAGGTTGAGGCACGTAGACTACGGGCCGGGCCAGGTCGGCGGCATCCCCGTTTCTTTCTTTTCCCTCCCAACTCTTTCGAGAGGTTTCTTCTGGAAAGTAGAGGAAGACTGGAAGAGGGGAGGGCACGGCGGAAGGGGAGAGGAAGAAAGAGGCGCAGTTACTGTAATTTTCTTAACCTTCTCTTTTCTTTTCTTTCTTTTTTTTCTTGTTTTCTGTTTTCCGTTTCAGAAATTTTCGATATCTACTGCGCTTCTTCAAGAATTTGGGTTATATTTGTGTGTGTGTTGTTAGGGTTTTTGAAGGAACGAAGATTTTGTTCTTATTTATTCATGTCATCTGCTGTGAAGTTTCGGCTAATTGTAATGTTATGGCATTAATTCTGTAAATTCCTTAATAGGTTGCTTAATTGATTCACGGAACCTTCAGATTTATCGTGGATTGGGTGAAATCCGATAGTAATTGGCAGGTTCTAGGGTTTCTTTTATTTTGAAAAATATTTTTATTTTATTTTATCGTACGGTTGGCTAAAGAAATTATCGTACGGTTGGCTTTGAATGGTGGATATCGTCCTATATTTAGTTATCGAAGATTTTGTGGTCTTTTTCTTTAACATGTTGGTTTCGGTGTAATCTTTACAATAATCTCTTTTGCCGGTGAGAAATGGAGTTGGATAGTACATAATTTACAACTGATTCCTAAGGGCGCGCGCGAGAGAGAAGCAAATTTTACTTTTCCCCCCTCGAAACCTATATACTGAACTTCTTCCATCTTCGTTTGAGAACTTGCTTGCCAATTGCGCATTCTATGCCGCAATTTTAACTTTAGATCATCGCTAACTTCGTTGTAAAAGACCTCTCCAGCTTGAGAGTTTAAGATTACCTGGTTGGATATAAGGACTCGACAGACGTTTGCTCTTTTGCTTCACTGCCTTCTTGGTGGGTTTTTTTTGTTTGATCGACCCTTTGAAGGTAAGGAACTCTGTTCTGACCTATATCTGTGTAGGTTGGGTTCAGTATGGATCAGGTAGATCATCTTAAGGGCTGCACTGACGTTGGCCTCTCTAAAGATGGTATGAGGAACTCTGGAGGAGCCAACAAATGGAGTGGAACAGCATATGAAGAAAAGAAAGCTGCCGTTCAAGCTGAAGTGGCTAGAGTCAACCAACTTCCTTCCAATAGCAGCTATGCAGTACATCGCATGCGGGTGCTGAACAAACTTTTACATCTTATGTCCATTCAAGTGAGAACTTCTTCTTCAGTTAAGCTTTGTCTTTTATTTGATCAATTTGTCATGCTTTCCTGCTTTTACATAACTTAAATACAGCTGTTGTGATGCTTGCTTGTATCTATTGTTTAGATATGGTATTACTTGGACATGATTGCTGGCTTGATTCTGTCACTTGTTTGCATCTCAAATAAGCTTTGGAATAATCGATGATTTGAAGTATAAACTATAAACCACTATTAGGATATTTAAACGTCTCAACTTAAGTATTTGAGTACGTGACATGTTCTGCAGCTTAGGAAGACATTCTGGATTTATATATGAAATTTGGATGTTGAAACATCTTTTGCTCTATTTTGGATCCATATTGTTTCATTTTTCTACATAATATTCACCAAAACATGTGAAACCAAAATCCGATGTTTTTTGGACCAAAACCATTAACATGATCACAGATTAATTTCAGTAGGTCTGCATGAAGTTATTTCAGACTGTAGGCTAACTATTACTGCCTAAACATGAAATTTTAACCTTGATTGGTCTATAGCATATGAAAAATGGTTTCTGTATGCAAAGGAGTGGAATATGTTGTTTTGTTGAAGTTGGTCTAAATTTTACTTGACAAAAATTTAGCATATTACATATTGTTAATACATGCCCACGGTCAGTCATGTTAGTTGAAAGGAGCCCGGTATTGCTCTTGCATTCTTTTCCTATTTGCAACCCTTAAATTCATGCGGCATTCCAATGTGGTCTTTTACATAGCATATGCAGGTTTCCTGATTTCATGTACAGTTGTAACTGTTACCTTATTATGTTGATCCATGAATATCAAAACATAAAATTTCAACAATCTTACTGCACCATATCATGAAATAGGTTAATGGAATTGGGGGAAGAAGTTTCTGGCCTTTATAGTAGTTTAGGTATAAGATTGAATATTTCTAAGATACGGGAATGATTAGAAATACTTGTATATGAGGTAAATTAATGCAATAATGGAAAAACTTTGACCATGATTAATTATTAGTTGAACTATTGAAGCATAATGTTTCAGTTGTTAACTTGTTGAATGACTGAAACACAAAGCGACAACTATTGGGCATTTCTTGTGGACTATTTAGCAAGTAGTAGCATGAAATGAAAATATAGCCTGGCCTACTTTAGTATGTTATATCCATGTCCACACATAATCTTGTTCGAAAAATCAGCATTTTTGACTTGTTCATGTCATTGCTTATGCAACATATATTTTGACCCACAAATTGATTTCTCCCCTCCTACCGTGCAAATTAATTTGACATTTAGAATTCCTCACCCCCCCCCCCCCAAATTATTAATTGTCAGATATTTTTACCCACCTATTAAAGCAACATATTCTACTTTATTGACAAGGAGATGTCAATATTTGGTATATTTTTGGAATTCTTTATTATTAGCATTCTTATTCTAAATTAGTCCTTTGTTGGACATCTATAGGACTTTCTTCCACGCCAAAGTGGTCTAATGTCTGAAGCTATCAATATACAAGAACTGAAATGTGAAAAAAAAAAATCCACTTTGCTTTTTCACGACATAATAATACATCAAAATAAGTTTTAAGTTTGCTGCCTAGAAGCAGAATTTACTATCTTTTTTCTCCTTTAGACTCGCTATAGTTATGTTAACTGAAGTTCCAAATGGATTCTTTATAATCTCAAGTAGTTGCCTTCATTCTTTTGGGGTTATTTCTTGGAATTCTGAACCAGTTTTTGGAGAATCAAACATGCATGCTTCTGAGATAAAATTCTTGGAACTTGATATTTCTCTAGCATTTAGAATGTTGGTGTAACTAGGACAGGAAGGATCAAAGTGCTTCAAACTTTTTGACAACCCATGGGTATTAAGCGGGAATTAAGACGGTGCATTTAGCCTCCTTAGTTACCATTACTGGCTACTATTGTAGTTGTTTTCAGAGGTGATTCTTTATAAACACAAACTGCTGCCGCCGATGTATAGACATGCTATATTGGGAGTTCAAAGAGTAAAGTTTGATGCATCCATTTCTTGGTTGTATCTGATGCCTCTCTTTTCTTGTACCCTTTTCTTCTTTACAGATGACTGCCTCTCAGGAAGAGGAGTTGGAACTTCTTTTTGCAAGCCTTTCTCTGTGAAAATAATGAGGAAGAGCATCATATCTACGCACTGGTAAGTTCTAACCCGGTTATCTGCATTAGTCTCTAGTGGTAGTCTCATCTTATTTTGAAAGAAGTGATATGATAGGGCTGCAAATAGTGTTCACCATTGTAAATAATTCCTACTGATTGCCGATTTTTGTATCTTACCGGTTGTTATTTCAATGCTTGATCTCTCCAAAATTATTGACAAATTATGCAACTTGCTTAAAGCGACTCCCTGCAATTTCTTAATGTTAAATCTTGGTTTGCTCCTTGACCCTCCTCCAGGTGTATGGAACTTGATTGTCCTGTGAGAATTTTAAAATTGTGGTTCTATGACCGCTATAAAAAATAGCACTACATTTAAATGGTGATTGTTTTCTTCTGCAGATGGGAAATAGCTTTCTTTTCTCACCATGAGAGGATGGAAGATACTGTAACATATGAGAGCGCGTATATGGTGTGCCCAGCATGGAATGCCTGTGCTTGCGGTGTTTTGTGATGCTTTTCCTTCTCTGTATAGAGTTCAGCGAGCGGTAAACTGTTTTGTGCTCATACAACAACAAAAATATGCTTATTTCTCAGCTTTCAAGCTTTTCCTTATTATATTCGTATAAAAATTAAGGCCTCTTCTTTTCGGCTTCATCTTCGTTTAGATAGCTCTTTGGGCTTGAAGTTGTCAGGAAATGGAGAATTTTTTACGAGTTTGAAAAGCATAGTCTCTGAACATGTTCAGTAGTATTTCACAGTTCATGCACGTCAGGTGCATGTCGAGGTGTTGTCTTAGTTTGCACCAATTAGTTGTTCTAGCGTTTTTACTTCTCTAAAAAAGGAATAGAAAAAAAAAAGGAAAAGGGAAAGGTGAAATCGTGATGCCAAAGGGCAACAATTACATTCAAGTCGCAGGTCATGGCCATTCAGTGATTCACGAGAACAAATATTTTTGATTTGTGAAAAGCCTTAGTGGTCCATTACTTCAGTGCTCAAAAGCAATGGGAAAGGTTTTAGAGGAGAAACTTCAGCAGAAGGAGAGTGACAATTGTGCATTGAAGTATCCAATTATCTCCAAAGTTTCCCTTCTTTTATCTTGGCCAGAGTGAATGAGATCCCAGTTCATCACTAGAATTTAAACAAGTTATTCATGAAATTTGAAGTCCGAATGGATTACACGCTTACGTAAGTAATAACTTCAGGGCTCGTTTGGTTTGCGGGAAAAGAAGGGGGGAAAGTGTGGTCAACGGGAAAGTAATGAGATGCCTCTTGTTTGGTTGGAGTTTTCAAAGGAGAGAGAAGGGAAAGTTGTATTTCCATGGGAATGTGATTCCCACATTTCATGGGAAAGTCTTTCCCATGAGAAACATGGGAAAGTTACTTTTCCATGAGGCGGGAATCACTCCATTTTTACTTTTTCCCAAAAAGTCCCTTCAGCATTAAAGAAGCATCAAAGAGGCATTAAAAACCTAATTTTTATTAAGGGCATAATAGGAATTATATATAACTTTCCTAGAAAAGTAGATGGCTAACCAAACATAAGCACCTTGGAAATTTGTCACTTTCCCATTGTCAACCAAACATGCCAAAAGTACTTTCCTAGGCATCCTCTTCCTAGGAATTTGTTTCCTAGGAAGGAAAATGCTTTCCGCGAACCAAACGAGCCCTCAATAGTTTAGAGCGGTAGGGTGCTTTCAGTAGAAAATAACTTATTATATTTAAGATGCATGGACATAGGGTGTGAACAAGAAATCTAAAATTTCAGATACTTATTATTATCACTTCTGTTTTTAATTTTTATTTAAAAAATAAAATTATAGAAATAATGATAAAAATGTATGTGGTGTTTAGGGGTGGCAAAATACGATCCGACTCGCCAATCCGATCCATGTTTGATCTGCCATAAACATGTTTGGATTTGGTCTAAATAGGTTCGGGTCGTAAACAGATTGATCTGTTTAACTTGTTTATTAATTGGGTTGGATACATATTTTCGATGTCTGATCCGTTAAATCCATTTAATATATGGGTCAAGTTGGATCAGATGATCGTTTACCCGTATAACATGTTTAACTATTGGGTTGATAGATAATCATTTAACCCGACCCGTTTACCCGTATATATTATATACTGGAAAAAAGAAGGCCACATCATGCTTTCCAACTTCAACCTCTCCCTCCAGTCTACCCCCTCCCCCATCCTCGAGCCTACTGCCACCGACCCCTTCAACGGTGCCGCCGACCCCTCCTGCCTCCCTGACCGCTTCTTCCGCCCTCGCAAGCCGGCCTCCTCCCTCCCCTCCTGCAGGTTCTCTCATCGAGCCGGTCGTCGCCCGATTTTGCTTCTTCATCGACACCCACGAGGTCATCACCCACGAGGTTGCCACCGATCGCTCCCACGACAGCGTCGTCGATTGGTGGGCCACGGCGTCCTCTACGAGCTTCTCTACGGTCGGACCCCTTTCATCAAGCCCAGCAACGAGGCCACCCTTCGCAACATCAAGCAGCCCTTCGCCTTCTCCCTGGCTGGCGGCCCGGCCGACTCCACCGTTCTGCTCATCAGGAGATAAGGACCCAGCCTCCCGGTTCGGTTCGATACGTGGAGCCGCCGACGTCAAGGCCCACCCCTTCTTCAAAGGCTTGAACCTAGCTCTCCTACGCTCCTACCGCCCCCTGGTCATCCCCCCACTCTCCGAATCGGATCCGAAGACTGAGAGGTATGAAATCCTAACTCTAGATCTATGCTTTTTGCGCCTACATTTCGCCTTGTTCCACATTTCTGTTGTGATTTCCCGTCAGATTTCGGTGAGAGAGTCTTAGAAGTGTGAATTTGTTAGGGTTTCTATTTCGATCGCGACCTGTTGCAGGCAATGCCCGCTTTTTGGATGCTACTTCCCCCCGATCTGGCGTTTTCCTGAAGCATTTGAAGTGGATTGTTGTTTTGATGGCGGATTTTGGATTCTTGCCTCTTGATTGTTGTTTATTAAACATGTTAAACGGGTCGGATCGGGTTACCTGTTTATTAAACATGGTAGGTTTGGGTTGTAATTCCTGACCTGTTTAATAAACAGGTTGGGTTCAAGTTTATAATTTTCTGATCCGACCTGCATCTGACCTGATCCGTTTATATCCGACTCGAACAGATTGTCACCCCTAAATTGTTGTTATTATTATCATTATTATTATTTTATTTTTAAAAAAGTTATTCTCATTATTAAAAAATGGTAAGAAATTTTTATTTTTACTATTTTTAAAAACAAGTCATATCTTTTACCGGCTCTACCATCATTATTACTACCGTTGTTGCTATTATTGCCTCTACCATCTTTCTTATCACTACCATCTTCAACACTTCCACCACATCACCACTGTCGCCTAGGTCTACATCACCATACATCATCGTTGCCACCATCACAACATTAGTGCCTACATCACTAGCGCTACCGCCATTATACAGTCATCGCCCCTATTGTCTTCTCCATCACTATCATCATCAAGACTTAAAATTTTTAATTAATTAGCTATAGTAAATATATTTATATTTAAAAAATCATAAAAATAGTAGAAATAAATTCTTTTTTTATTTTTTTTAAAAAGCCAAACGGTACCTCGGCAGATGGAAAGGTAACCATGCAACAAATATCTTGCCCATTATTCTTGTATGTAAAAGTCATATGTAGAGCTAACACGATTTTGAGAACTAGTTATTATCAATTAACCAACATATAAGAAATATTTACAAGCAAGGGTTGAAGTCTCAGTGGGATAAGGGGCATCCTGGCCGTCCTATCTTGTAAGATAATGGGACTTGAGATGAGTGCGGGACCTTGAAAACCATGTCTTTAGGCCATCCTATACATCCCGTATTTATCCTACCCGAGATACTCACCGATACAGCCGTTGCAGCAATCAATTTCCTCACCTCCTTTGTTGCCCATTCCCACAAATCTGAAGTTGAGGATTCAGTATTTGGGGACTTCATTGCCCAACTTATTGGACTCTCCAACGCCGGGCAGGATACGGATTGATTTGGACCCTTTTTTTTTGTATTTTATTTGATTCATCTCGTATCTTATCCGGTTCAAATAAATAATTGTAAATCAATGTAATGTTTGGGAGGGGGGGGGGGGGGGGGGGGGGGGGGGGGGGGGAAGGAGGAAAGGAGAGAGAGAGAGGAAGAGAGAAAAATTATAAAAGATTAAAAAAATATAAACAATATATGTAATAGACAAATTATACTATATTTATATTTTAAAATAATAGTATAAAAAAGTAAAATAAAATATAAAAAAGAGAATATTTTATATTTTTTAAAAATATTATATAAAGATATAAAATATTCTAAGTAAGTTCATCTTTTATTCTTATAAAAATTTAAACAATCTTTCTAACCATCCTAATCCTCTCTAATAGTAGCATTTTCAAACTCAGAAGAATGAATCTCTATATTAATTAAGTGAGCAACAACTTATAAACACACACTCAATAAATTTTACTTATAAGCTTATTTTGTTACACTAAGGTAATCATTCTTCATTGCCATTCATATGAGGCCTAAGTATCAAATTGTAGATGTCGACACTGAAGTATTGAAAGTTAAAAGTGGTTAGTTAGGCGATAAAACTCTGTGCAGTAAACATTACCGTTTTTCATTAAACCGTATTATTTTTACTTTATCAAAGGCTGGTGCAGTATTAATTATGAAAAATTATTGCTTGATAATAAAAAAAAAGAATCTAAAGTAATGTAATAACTCAGAACCTCACCCAAAATGGCTAGCCGGAAGGTATTGTTTGGATTCCTTGATCCTGTATAAGTACCCAAGATCTACCCAGCGAATAACCGATGTAGGACTAAACACACGCCCGCATGGATCCTTACATACTCCTCCCGTTCAAGCCCTGACGTCCTCGTCATGCTAAGGGTTCAAATCCATTCAAATCTAATCACAAACACTACGATCGGTCCGTGGTCAACCTCACTGGATCCGTGCTGCAGTGTCCCCTAGTCCACATAAGTTATGGGTCGGATCCGCTCTAATACCATTTGTAATAACTCAGAGCCTCACCCAAAATGGCTAGCCGGAAGGTATTGTTTAGGTTTCTTGATCCTGTATAAGTACCCAAGATCTACCCAACGAATAACCGATGTAGGACTAAACACACGTCCGCACGGATCCTCACAAGTAACCTGAAAGGCCATAAAAAATTATAGTGTTTGCTTTAAATATCTTGACTTTTAACTGCACTCGTCTAGCCCTAATCTCGTATCCAAGTCAGTATATATGCGCAAATCAGCATGTATTAGAGCATACTATTATTTTAAAGTTTAATTATATTTAAAAAATAAATAAAGTAGTAAAACTTAACAGACATGTTAAGAAAAAAATTTAAAAAATGTTCCAAGCAAATGTTAGAATGAGGCTCGATGTAGAGTGCCCCATTTTATAGAAAAATCTGAAATGCCTCCGTCCTATTAATTCTAAAATATTGCTTGCAAATAAAATATTTAAACTCTACCAGTACTAGAGATGGGCACTGGGCCGGGCCGCCCACGGCCCGGCACGGCACGGCACGAAGCGGGCCGTGCCTGGCACGGCCCGCCAGCTACAGTGTCGGGTCGTGCCTGGCACGGCCCCTTTGAGAGGGCCGTGCTGGGCTAGAGGGTCCTGGCCAGCGGGCCGTGCCTGGCACGGCCCGCTTCGGGCCTGGGCCGGCACGGCCCGGTCTAGGCCCGCGGGCCAGCACGGCACGGCCCATAAGGGCCTGGGCCGGGCTGGCACGCAGGCCTGGCACGGTCCGGGCCTGGGCCCGGCTCGGCCCGATAAAAATTAATGCTTCATAAATTTTTTTAATAAATTAATAAATATTGAACACTAAGAATTTATGATTTATGAATATAAAGCCACCTTAATGGTGGGGGGTTTGGCATAGACCCCTACCAGTTTATTAATTTAAATCAAAATGGTACATGAAGGGATGTTTGGACCTTGGTCTGACCTCTAGAATACAATAAGAAACTAAGAAAGGGCCGAGGTTTGGACCTTGGTCTGACCTCCAGAATACAATAAAAATGTACAATTATAAAAAAATTAAGAAATCTTACTAATCATCAGTGATTCAGTGAATCAGTATTCACTCTTCAGTCTTCAGTCTTCAGTCTTCAGTAGTGTTTGTATCATCATCATCAGAGGATGTTGTATTATGTCCACCTTTATCTTGAAGTCTTGCCTCAGCATCCAGCCAATCCTTGAAGCAGAAAAGCATCTCCACCGTTTCGCCCGTCATCCTACTTCTCTTTTCGTTAAGAACACGCCGACCTGCACTAAAAGCGGATTCCGATGCTACCGTGGACATCGGCACAGCTAAAATATCGCGTGCAATTGCAGACATAACAGGATATTGATTTCTAACACTCTTCCACCAAGATAATACATCTAGATTCTCTATTTGATTTTCATCATATGCAGAATGAAGATCATTTCGTAAATAAAATTCTAGTTCACTACTTAAAGATGAAGAAGATGAAGAGGAACTTGAAGCATGTGTGTGTCTTCTCTGTGCAATGAATGAAAAAATAGATGACGAACGAGAACTACTAGAAGGAGAAATAGAGGTTTGTATTTGTGTTCTAGATCCACGAATTTTTTCATCATATATAGCATAAATATCATAAAGAAGTTTTTTTACCTCATCTTTAGCAGATTCAGCATCTTGATTCATATTTTCAGAGTATGCATCAAGTAAAATTAGCACGCCATTTAATTTAACTTTAGGATCAAATACAGCAGCTAAGTTATGCATAGGACATATCCTGGGCTATTTATAGAAGCCCAAAAAATTTTTTCCCAAAATACCCCTCAATTCAGCCGTTATTGGACTGTTGGGAGGGGTAAAAGGGTCATTTTCACGAAAATAGCCGTTGGAAACGGCTATTTTCCTCCCCCCTCTCCAGACGGGCCATGCCTGGCATGGCCCGTCTGGAGCCGTTACGGGCCGTGCCAGGCACGGCCCGTTTGGAGACGTTGCGGGCCGTGCCTGGCACGGCCCGTTTGCGCCCGTTACGGGCCGTGTGATGGGGACATCAGCTAGGTCCCCATTTTATTTGCATATTTGCTTATTGTTATTTCTGGGTTTATTTGTGTTTAGGGATTTATTTGTGGTTTATTTTATTCTGGGCTTATTTTCATTTTAGGGCTTATTTGTGGGGAATTATTTTATGTAAGGGGTTTATTTTAATTGTTCTTATGTGGCCCTATTTAAAGGGAACTTGTAAGCTGATTAGGGTTTTCAATGCAGAATTAAAAGACTTCTTTCCCCACGTTTCCTCTTCTTCTCTTCTCCTCCCTTCTCCTTCTTCTTCTCCTTCTTCCTCCTTCTCTTCTCCTCTTCTCCTGCTTTCATTTTAAAATTAGTCCGGCATCAACTTGGTATCAGAGCAATCGGTTTTGCTTCTACTGCCAAAGCCCCGATCCATCAACAGTTTTCTTTCCCTCGGTTACCATCAACAACAAGAACAGGCCCCTTTCCTCTGTCAGTCCGCTCACCAAAAAAAAAAAAAAAAAGGGGGGGGGGGTCACTGCCGAGTCTGTGAAGACCCAGATCGACAGCCACCCGCATCCAAACCTTCTTCTCTCTCGGTCTGTGTTTTCACCAGAGCAAAAAAAAAAAAAAAAAAAAAAGGAAGCTCCCCCGTGGCCGAGCAGTTCCACTGTGCCCCTCCCTGCCGCAACCACTTCTTTCCTTCAGATTCCCCGGAGGCCTCCCTGCAGCGCCGCCTCTGGCCCTCCACCGGAGCCTGCAACCGACGCCACCACCACCTCTGCCGCGTCTTCACCATCGTGCCACCACCGGTGTATGGCCGAGCGTCGCCGGATTCCTGGATTTCTGTGGCCGCACGAGTATTACGCCGTACGTCGACCACGGACACCGGAGCGCGTTGAAGGACCGCGTGTGACTCCCGCTGCCGGAAAGAGGAAGAGCGTCGCCGATCTGTTGGCCACCTTGTCCCTCGGCACTGTCGACGCACCCGCCGACCACCGCGCGCAAGATTCCGGCCGCCACCACGACCAGCCACCGCCTGTCGCCGCCGACAACGGAGCCACCGTCACATTGCCGTTCGGCCGTTCCGCAACCACCACCGAAGCGGCCGGAACGCCCTCCCGAATCGTTCGGGAGGTTGAAGAAGGATACGGGTGGTAACGGGTAAGTTCTAAACCCGTTACCCCAAACCCGTTAACCCGGGTTCACATCCAGTAAGTAAAAAAAAAAAAAAAAAAAATCCCGTAGGATCACGTGACCTGCACGTGTTTCAAAAAAAAAAAAAAAAAAAAAAAAACTTACCTCTGTTTCTGTCGAACGGAAACCCTAGGGTTTCCGCCGCCGACGCCACTGCCGCCGCCCCTGCCGTGCCATCTCTGCCGCCGACGCCTTCTCCTCCGTCAACCGAGCCGCGCCGCCTCGCCGCCGTCGTCCGCGCCGCTCCCGCGACCGCCTGATTGCCACCACCGTCCACTCGGCCGCCTCCCTCTCACGGTCAGCCACAGCGACCATCGCCGAGTCGCCGCCGCCGTTGCCGAGCCGTGCCACCTCCGCCGGGCTCCGCCTCCACCGAGCCTCGTCCGCCGCCGCCGCCGTGTCCGCCGTCACTGCCGTCGTGTCCGCCTTCACTGCGACTCGAAGACGTCTCCCGTGAACGGCACCGGACCCACGCCATCCTCGCCACCGCCACCCCGAGCACCACCACAGCACCTCCCCGACTTCGGCCGCCATCCCAACCGTCGCCTCCCTCATCTTCTCTCCCACTCTGCCTTCCCCCCCCCCTGGCCCTCCATCCTTCCTACACGAACCAAGGCCAGCAGCTCCAATCCCACCGACTCAGCTCCACCCCAGCAGCTTTTGCTCCCGTCTTGGCCCAAGCCCGTGCGCCATCATTTAAGCGCGGTCCAGGCCCAAGCGGCTGCAGGTCCGATCTCAGGCCCAAACCAGATTGCTCATCAGCCCATTTCAACAGCCCAGGAAGCCTTGTACTGTAAATGCAGGTCCATAACTCCAGCTAGCTCTACCCGGCGCCAACTTCGTGTCCGAGACTCCACGAGCAGACGATTCTGGTCAAGTGCATTCACCACAGGTAATAGGTTCTTCCTACTTTGGGGCTTGCTTATCTAAATATGTTCTAGTTCTCTTGCATGACAGCCTTATTTTGAAACTTATTTTCTTGTCAAACTGCAAAATCTAGAACATTTTCCACCACACCCGTCCTACCCACCAATTAAATCTAAATATTAAATTAGCACACCTTAGTGTCAGGACATCATCAACATCCATAGATCAGATTACTTTCAGACTTTGAATGACCGTAAAACGTGTTTGCAACCTAACCTCTTATAGTGACTAATTTTCTACTTTAATTCCGAAATAACCAAGGTACAAATTAGTAACATTTAATTTTAAGTTATTTTTGTGAAAAGTTGCTGATTTCCGAATTCATAGTAGGTTGCATTAGTGGGTTGCATCAGTAGGTTGTCCTGCATTACCTTTAGACAATTAGGGTTCATTAGTAGTATTGCATATCATATCACCAACTAGAGTAGCTCCTGTATGCCCACCCGTAGTGGTAGGGAGTACCTCCTCACTGACTCTCAGACCTCTTCATCCACCATGGACCCCAGAGTCATACAAGATATCCTGGAACAATTAGCTGCAATACGAGCTGATAACGACGAATTCAAACGTGAGATCCGTGCCCTAGTACAACACCCTAGGACTCCGGAACCATCATCCCCAATCGCAGCTTACCCCGAGTTTGGTTTGACCACACCGCCTGCAGCTTTTCCCCATCCCCCTAGGAACCAACATCATCCTGATCACCAGCGCGATCTTGACGAGAGACTACTTCGTACCGTGCGAGTAGAAGCCCCCACATTTGCTGGTCAATTAGAGCCGAGCGTGTA
This sequence comes from Phoenix dactylifera, assembly GCF_051530095.1. NCBI lineage: Eukaryota > Viridiplantae > Streptophyta > Magnoliopsida > Arecales > Arecaceae > Phoenix > Phoenix dactylifera. Next base: position 42,497,036 of record NC_143190.1, read on the forward strand.
CCTTGATTGGAGAGCAGCCATGGATAATTATTTTGAGTGGTATGATATGACTGAAGATAGAAAAGTACGGTTTGCCAAAATGAAGCTTATTGGGCAAGCTCACTGGTACTGGCATAACGTTGAACATCGGCGTGAGACCCAGAGGCTTCCACGCATCACCACGTGGGAGGATATGAAAGAGAAACTGAATGAGAAGTATCTGCCATTCTCTTACCGACAACGCCTTATGGATAGGTGGCAGAAACTAACTCAAGGAACTTCAACTGTTGCCGATTACATTGCACAATTTGAGGAGTTTCACATGAGGTGTGGTGTAATCGAAGAGGAGACTGTTACTCTTTCTAGGTTTCGGGCAGGACTCCGTGAGGAGATCCAGAAAGAATTGATCCTCCGAGAGATTACTACCCTTAGCCAGGCATACCAATTGGCTCAAGATGTGGATAGTTTTTTACGAGTCCCTGTGGTGAGACGTACCGACTCTCGGTTCGTACCCCCAGGAGCCCGACCTAATCAAAGCCATCTCCCACAACCCAGACCACTCTCCAACCATCCTTCACAGCCCGGTTCTAGCCAAACACCGACTAGGACGTTCCCGGTGCCTGTTCAAAGTACATCAACTGATAAAGGAAAAGGCATATTAGGGTCCAACCCGCCCTTACGAAACCAAACCCAGTGTTTCAGGTGCCAAAAGTTTGGCCATATTGCGTCCCAATGTAATGCCAAGACTTATTTAATGACTGAACTGGAAGCAGGAACCCAGGATACTGAATGTGTTGAAGAAGTCTATGAACCAAACATTGAGGATTTTGTAGATGACTTTGGAGACGAAAAGACCGGGTTAGAGTTTGTTCAGACTGAACACCAAAATGAGCCCACTGATAGGAATGACCAAAACCATAGGCTCCATGTGGTGAGGTGCACACTAGCCCAAACAAAGACCGAACAAGACTGGCGAAGAACCTCCCTATTTTATACACTCATTAAGATCAATGGTAAAACATGCAAAATCTTATTTGATAGCGGGAGTTGCATCAATGCCATTGCGTCTGGAGTTGTTTCTCGCCTTGGCCTAAAATCTACCCCTCATCCTAATCCATATAAAGTAGCCTGGGTAGATAAGACGTCCATTTCGGTTTCAGAAAGATGCCTTGTCCCGATTCAATTCCTATCTTATAAAGACGAGATTTGGTGCGACTGCCTTCCGATGGACGTAGGTCAAGTCATCTTAGGAAGACCTTGGTTATACGATAGGGACGTCACACTTCATGGTCGGTCAAATTCGTGTAGTTTTATGTTCCAGGGTCGAAAAATTATATTGAATTCATTGCCTCCTAGAGAGCCCGTACCTGAGAAGAAGAGTGCTACACCACAAAAGAAAGAGTCACTCCACATCATTACTTCGAAAGAGGTAATGAAAGATATCGAAAGCCATTCACCTGTGTTCGCCCTTGTGGCCAGAGTTATTAATGTGGAGTCAAATGTCGAACACCCGGCCGCCGTAGTTCCTCTGTTGGAGGAGTTTCAATCTGTCTTCCCGACTGATCTTCCAGAGGCACTCCCTCCAATGCGTGATATCCAGCACGTAATTGATCTCATTCCTGGAGCGTCACTGCCAAATCTTCCCCACCATAGACTCAATCCAAACGAGCACACTGAACTGAAACGCCAAGTTGACGAACTCGTCACTCGAGGGTATATTCGTGAGAGCTTGAGTCCATGTGCTGTACCTGCACTCCTCACTCCCAAGAAAGATGGCTCTTGGAGGATGTGCGTAGATAGCCGTGCTATCAATAAAATCACAGTAAAGTATCGTTTTCCCATTCCTAGGCTGGACGACCTTTTAGACTATATGTCTGGTGCTACAGTTTTTTCCAAGATCGACCTAAAGAGTGGGTACCACCAGATTCGGATTCGTCCTGGGGATGAATGAAAAACAGCATTCAAAACCAAAGATGGACTCTACGAATGGTTAGTAATGCCTTTCGGATTAACAAATGCTCCAAGTACTTTTATGAGGGTGATGACACAGATCTTTCGACCTTTCTTGAACAAATTTGTCGTTGTATACTTTGATGACATCCTCATTTATAGTCAAACTCAAGAGCTCCATCTTTCACACCTACGGCAGGTTTGTGAAGTCCTGCAGAGAGAAAGCTTCTTTGCAAACCCTAAGAAGTGTGCCTTCCTGACTGATCACGTCACTTTCTTAGGGTTCATAGTATCTTCCAAGGGTGTCTCCGCTGATCCAGAAAAAGTAAGCGCGATAGTCGATTGGCCTGAGCCCAAGACCTTAGCCGAAGTACGTAGTTTTCATGGTCTGGCTACTTTCTATCGTCGCTTCATTGGGAATTTTAGTTCAATAATGTCTCCTATCACAGATTGCATGAAGAAAGGAGACTTTATCTGGACTAAGTCGGCATCCCAAGCATTTAAAGATATTAAGCATAGGATGACCGAAGCACCTGTCTTGCGGCTCCCTGATTTCACTAAGGTATTCGAGGTCGCATGTGATGCCTCTGGCGTTGGCATAGGTGGTGTGTTAAGCCAAGAAGGTCACCCTGTCGCGTTCTTTAGCGAAAAGTTAAGTGACGGCAGGTTGCGTTATTCCACCTATGATAAGGAATTCTATGCGGTAGTGCAAACTTTGCGACATTGGCGACACTATTTGCTACCGCAAGAATTTGTCCTGTATTCAGACCATGATGCTTTAAAGTATCTCAATTCTCAAAAGAAATTAAACTTTCGACATGGCCGATAGATTGAGTTTCTACAAGCCTATACTTTTGTGCTGAAACATAAAGCTGGAGTTGAGAATAAGGCTGCCGATGCGCTCAGTCGACGGATCTTCCTCCTATCCATGATGAGCACTGAAGTAATTGATTTTGAAAGGATCAGGGAACAATATACCACCTGTCCCGATTTTAGTAATGTATACCTGACCTTACGAGATGGAGTAGAGAGAGAGCACGATGATTTCTTTTTACACGATGATTATCTCTTTCGCTCCGACCGATTGTGCATTCCTCGAACTTCTTTGAGAGATTTTCTAGTATGGGAAGTACATGCTGGAGGACTGTCTGGGCATTTCGGGAGAGACAAAACCATTGAGATGGTGGAAAGACGTTTCTTCTGGCCGAGTCTCAAGAGAGACGTGGCCAAGATCGTCGCTCAGTGTCGCACATGTCAATTAGCCAAACAACGTAAACAGAACACTGGGCTTTACACTCCACTACCAGTTCCTGATTGTCCGTGGCAAGATGTTAGCATGGATTTTGTGTTAGGGCTTCCACGTACCTCGACCAAACATGATTCCATTTTTGTAGTAGTGGACCGGTTCTCTAAAATGGCTCATTTTCTACCATGTTCTAAGACTTCTGATGCTTCTTGGATTACGAAACTCTATTTTGACGAAGTCGTTAGACTCCATGGTCTCCCTAAATCTATTGTGTCCGATAGGGATGTTAAATTTATGAGCTATTTTTGGAAAACTCTTTGGCACATGATGGGTGCCAAATTAAAATTTTCCTCTGCCTATCATCCCCAAACTGATGGCCAGACCGAAGTTGTCAACCGAAGTCTAGGGAGTCTTCTCAGATGTCTGGTAGGTGAGCATACTAGGACTTGGGATCTCGTGTTACCAACTGCCGAGTTTGCATATAATAGTTCGGTCAATAGGACCATAGGCATGAGTCCTTTTGAAGTGGTGAATGGTTATAAACCTAGGCAACCCATAGACTTGATCCCCATGTCTCATCAACATAGAGTCTCTGAGTCTGCACAATCATTTGCTTCACACCTGCATTCATTGCATCAGGAGATCAGCAAGCTTATTCACTCTAATAACTTAAAATATAAATCCTTTGCTGATTTGCACCGCCGTTATAAAGAATTAAATGTAGGTGATTCAGTCATGGTAAGAATTAGACCTGAACGACTTCCTTCGGGGACGTTCAAAAAGTTGCAATCTCGTAGTGCGGGACCATTCAAAGTCCTAAAGAAAATCAGTTCGAATGCGTATGTTGTAGATCTTCCTGAAGACTATGGGATTAGTGCGACATTTAATATTGAAGATTTAGTCCCATACAAGAAATCAACATTCATTCCTTCTGACCCTTTTGTTGATACATCCACTGTTGTTGATCACCCTGCTCTAGCACCTGCTAGTGAGCCTCCACCTCCACAGTTTCATGCACGCAGAGAACACATAGAACATATATTAGATGAGCAGGTTATATCTACCAGGAGAGGAAGCTACCAACGTTACCTTGTTCGGTGGAAAGGTCGACCTGAATCAGATGTGTCGTGGATTTCGCGAGCTGAGTTGCAGCGCCTTGACCCGGATCTTCTGGAGCAGTACGACAGCCGCCCCGATTTACCCTCGACGGGGTCGAGTTTTTCTCACCCGGGAGGAGTTGATGGGGACATCAGCTAGGTCCCCATTTTATTTGCATATTTGCTTATTGTTATTTCTGGGTTTATTTGTGTTTAGGGATTTATTTGTGGTTTATTTTATTCTGGGCTTATTTTCATTTTAGGGCTTATTTGTGGGGAATTATTTTATGTAAGGGGTTTATTTTAATTGTTCTTATGTGGCCCTATTTAAAGGGAACTTGTAAGCTGATTAGGGTTTTCAATGCAGAATTAAAAGACTTCTTTCCCCACGTTTCCTCTTCTTCTCTTCTCCTCCCTTCTCCTTCTTCTTCTCCTTCTTCCTCCTTCTCTTCTCCTCTTCTCCTGCTTTCATTTTAAAATTAGTCCGGCATCACCGTGCCTGGCACGGCCCGTGGCGTGCCGTGCCCGGCCCGGCCCACCAATAGAGGGGCCTGGGGCCGGGCCGGGCTGGCCTTCCGTGCTGGACGGGCCGTGCCAGGCACGGCCCGTTTAGTCTTTGGGCCCGGGGGGCCTGGGCCGGGCCGGCCCGGCACGGCCCGTTGCCCACCTCTAACCAGTACCTTAATTTACATGTTTGTGTATGTTTTATTGCTTATGCAAAATATAAGCCTCACAAACAAACAAAGAAGAGAGGGAGTCCGACCAACGGATCTTTAATTCTTTCTTTTCTTTCTTTGTATTCAACAGATTTATGTTCGTTATAATTATGAGAGAGTAAATTTTTTTTTTTATTTTTGCGACCCGGTCCCACTTTTGACTTTAAAATAAATTCTCTTCCATCAGTATACTATTTAATTTTGAAACCATCTCCTTTTTTTTTTTTTTCCCCTTAGAAAAAAGGGTAATGGGGAGAAAGTAACAAGCTCACCCCCATATAGTAGCCTCCATTGGACTTCCACCCCGCCAGAAGAATATGCGATGTGGACAAAAATGACCGTGTGTTGGGCACCCCGACCAGTTTTACTCATATCCTTCCATCCGTGGGCCTGGCTCGGTTACCCTTATGAGCTCTAGCACGAATACCACTTGTGAGTATACCTGGCACCACCGAGGCTACCAGCAGAGCGATACGTTCTTATAAATTTCGTGTCCGAGCAGGGAGCATCCGGTCTCCATAATTTAATTGACGTCCGTACCTTAAATTCGGAACCAGATCACGCTTTTATTGGGCTACTACCTAGTGGTAATCGATGCCACTTTTGATGTTAGAATAAATTCTCTTTTGTCAGTATACTATTTATTTTTGGAACCCGATCCCACTTTTGACTTTGGAATAAATTCTCTTTCTGGAACCCGATCCATTTATATCCTAAACCAAAAAACACGGTTAAGCGGACCGATACGCAGTACGGCGCATTGTTTTCTTTGAAAGTAGCAGCACACCAGAGGTGCCGGTACTCACTTCTTCACTCCCGATTCTATAGAAGGCGCCGATCCCGCTGGGTGTGGTCACTCTCAAAGAGAGAAGAAGAAAGGATGTGGATCTGGGAATCCCTCCGGTCGACGGCGGATACACTCCATCGGAGCCTACCGGATCCTTCACCGGTGAAAGACTTTGGCTGGGGCTTCGCCCAAGCCACGGCGTCCACGGTCTCGGCCGAGGCGATCCGGGCGCGGGATCTCCTCCACTGGGCCGCCGACAAAGCACGCAGCGGGGCACCCGATTTGCAGCAGACCAAACGGATCGCGTGGGATCTCGCCGACTACGGCCTCGCCCACGCTACCAAACCCTACACCGGCGTGATCCTCTCTTCCTTGTTTCCTTATCCCAGCGGATGAACGGTGATGATGTCGATTTTTATTTATTTATTTTATTTTTCAAGCTGGGATTCCGGTTTACCGTATCGTGAAAGAAGGGTGGACGAAGGGTCGATCGGGCCCGGTGGTGCACGTTAAGGAGGAGGAGGAGGAGCTGCAGGACCTGCGGAACAGGATCGCGAGATTGGAGATGGCGATCGTGGACGAGGAGCGACCGGGGCCTCACGGCCGCCGTGCGGCATCGGATCGGGTGTTGGACGGGCTGCTCCCGCATCAGAAGCCGGAGGATGTCATCAGGGTTTACATGATGAAGGGATTCAAAGGTGGAGATTTCATCGACGCCCAGGTGGTCCCGCGTGCTGGAAACGCAAAAAGGACCCCGTATTAGCTTCGCTACAGTGTTACGCCCTCGTATGTGCACAGTGCTGGAAATATATGTATTTCCCGAGCTAGTAACGGTTTACCTTTTTTTAAGTTGGAAATATATGTGGGAAATGTTAGGCTACGTTGACCGTGCTCATAAAATGATATAGTTGTGCGCAAATGCTATGTTGCATTACCCTTCTTCCCTTGGTTATATGAATTTGGATGTCCAGCTGGATAGCTAATTTTGTGGCAGATGATGACTTCTGCTAATGTCTCTAGAGCAATATAAATAATTTGATTTGCATTTTTTTTTTTTTGAAAAGAGCTAGGGCATTTGATGAATCGGACTGGATCTAAGTTGAATATTGAAATTTTACATGCTAGCCTAAACTTGGCTCGGCGGTTTTAGCTCGGGGTATTTGTTCTGACCCTAACCTTCCAACTAGGATAGAATTAACTTGGCATATTTTGAGAAATATAGGATGATAGTCAATTTCACCGTTGTCATTAGATTGGTGGACTTGGATGAGGATTTACCATCCATGCCGATCATCGGAAGATAGCTTGTCCGGTTATGCAAAGTGTTACGATGGAGAGGAGGTGATACCATTGTACAAGGCTTGATGCTTCTATATGGAGGAAAGTAGGAGAGAATGATTGTCTAAATTTAGGAAAGAAGATGAGGAATGAGAATGTTAATTGACAACTTAATACAAAAGGTGGAAAATCATATAAAATACATGATAAAATTTGTCTATAAATTTCTCATCATTTTTACGTAAAATTGATAGAACTCGAGGACTTCAATTTTGTCCATCATATGATCCAACAGAATTATTTACAAGTCACACGTCGAGTTTTAGATTACGTTTAAGTCTCCAGAAGCCATATATAAATTCAACAAGTAAATGTGTTGCTAAAAATTTATGTATACATCCTTTTATGAACCTTAAATTTTATATAGGTTCTCATTTTACAAGTTTTACATAGAGCCGAGAAGGTTGCCAACTTCGATAGGTATGTGTTAAGAAAAAAATGTTTATAAACCTATTAAAAAGCATTATTATTTGTTGGTTCCCAAGTTTTGAGTTTTTCACACAGACAGACAAGAAAAAATATTTATGAGTTTCTAAATGAATGTTGGATATTTACATAAATCTAAATCAACAGTTTTTTTTATAAAAACATCCTATTACTTCATATGCTTTTATTGAATAAAATTACAAATCTATCTTACTCAAACTAAAAACATGATTTATGAGTGTTTGTTGATTGTGTTAGATATTAGTGACCTAGATTTTGTTCTATACTTGTCTAATTTTGAGAAAATTTTCTCTTGTCCTAATTCATAACTAGAAAAAAAAAAAATCCGACATATACAACTGAAAAACGTATATCAATGAGCAAAACATAAAGCAAATGCAAGTCATTGCAATGCCACCTTTACTGTTGTAACTCAAATTACTCAAATCCTTTCTTTGTAGTCCTTCATATTTTGTTTTTGAAAAAAAAAAATCTATGTAGTCCAAATTTTACTTCCCAAGTTACCAAAGAAAAAAAAATCATATGAGTAAAAACTAGAAATATATTTATTTATAGGTTAAAAAGCTCATTGTGATCACCATCATCCATGGTTTCTTTCGTGCATTGCATGTGCCCGCAGCCCTAGCCGCTATTTAACGTAACGGGAGCATCTTAAACGCTACAACGCCGTTATTTTAGACGATTTCTCCGTATACCTAAAAGCATCTCCCAGCTTCTCGCGACCAGACCCCGTATACAGCAATAATGGCGGCCCGGGCGGCGCTCGCTTTCTCTCTCCGGCGATTCTCTCCTCGCACCCCGGCGGCGAAGATTCCCCGGCGCGGTCTCGCCAGCGGCGGAGGTCTCTTTTTCTGTTTTGATCTCTTTCTTCTCTCAATTTCTCTTTCTTGATCGTTATAAAGTTCCCTTTTTGTTTCTGATTCTGTTTTGGTCTATCTTTCTTGTGATCCATAACCACTCGGTCTAATTCCCCGATACACTCACACTCGATGATCGCATGGGATTCCCGTTTCCTCCGTGCCCTTTAGATTTCTCAACGAGAATCATGGTATCGATTATCCAAGAACGCTCCGATCATTGCACATTGCGTTTTGATTATTCATAGCCGATGATTTGATCTGGACACTTCAAATTTTGAACCCTAAACCTTCGAATCCAAGTTTCAATCATTATGGAGATCGATCTCTGGGTAGAATATACTGGATAGATCTGGAACTTAATTCTAAAGCTGTTTTTTAAAACCAACTAATCCGACACCGTGTTCAGGGTTGTCGAATTTTTTATCGTGGATTCTAAAAAATCTAGGTGATTTGTTGAAAGTTTTGGGTATTTTTTAGGGCCCCGTTTGGTATTGCTTCTGTTTTCTGTTTCTGTTTTCAAAGACCCAAAGAGGAAAAATTAAGTAGACTGAACTACATGTATGATGATACCTATTTAATTCATTGTTTTCAAAAGAGAGCGAAAAATCAAAGCAAGCAATTGCAGAAGTTTTGTGCAAATGCTATCTTCAACATCAATCTCTATGTGGTAGATAAACAATAACGCAAAAATAACAAAGGTTCCGAAGAGGCCCTTAATTTACTCCAGCCTTTGTCTAAGCATGTTTCTTTTCTTTTTTTCACAAAATTTATCTCTATGATTGTTCTACAAATTGAACACACGTATTATGCAAATTGAACCCACTTATCTCTTTGCACTAAATAAGCAAATTTACAATCGGACACAGTTCTATGGTATGGGCACAAATACAACAAGTGCACTGGGATCTTCTGTATCAAGTATCATTATGTTTTAATCAGTTGATCATGAAAAGCTAAATGCTTTGTCTTAGTATAATCAATGCAGTGCTTATTGAACTTAATTTATTGTGTGATATATGCTAAAATTGTAGAGGTGGTGTACTATATTCTATTAGATATATGCTTGTATTATATCCAAGCTTTCTGTCATCAAGCCATGCCCGAGTGTCATTCGGTTGGGTCTTCTCCACCTTTCTGTAATCTACTTTGGGTTTTTTTTTTCATTGGCTTGTATTGGTAATTCTGGATTAATGTTGGTTGTATCCAATTTGCATGTCCAAGCCTGACCCTGAACATCTAATTGGTCAAATGTTTAGAACAGAATGTTAGATACAACTTTAAGTTCTGCTTCAAATTTGTCATTTTCAGGTTGTCCCCAGTTCAGGTTTAGGTCTTAAATCAATTTCTTTTGCAGCCTTTTGTTCCAGGCTTTTAGCACTTCGTAACAAATAATTAATTGTTCATCAAACCATTAATACCTCACTTTGATGCTTCATTTATGGGTAATTACCAGTTTATTAAGGGATTTCTGTAACTAAAACTATATTAGAAATGGATATCAACTATGCCCACTCTATGAAATTGATTGGTGTTCTGTTTAGAAATGTAGTGCTTTTCATCTTGTATTCAAATTCCTATTACATTGTTGGAGTCAATATATTAATTTTTCCTACACATTGCAGATCATCATGGACCTCCGAAGGTTAACATTTGGGAAGATCCACTAAGCCCTTCTAAATGGAAGGAAGAACATGTAAGTCTTCTTTTCATATATGGATGTCCATAAATCTCTGAAAAGTGGTGTTTAAGGTATTCTAGGAAGAAGAAAGATCCTGAAGTTTATTGTCAATTACTTGAAGTGCCAATTTGTTACAGCTTTTGACATCTGCAACCAATAACCAATATCTTACCAAACCTTTTTTTTGAATAAAAGTAAAAGGCCGGTTAGTTAGAAGGTAAAGCTGAGCTGATCTGGAAAGTAAGCGCATCAGTCTAACTCCCTTATGCTGACAACACGAGATCAACTATCGTCTGTTGTGCTGATTGTGGAAGTACACTAGGGTCAAGTTGTTTGAACATTGCAGTTACTGTAGTCATGTTCCGAGATACTGAGTTGTAATTTGGCTCATATTTGGAGACATTTTATATTGCAAAAATTGTCTTGAAATTTTATGTAGAAAGCGTGGCTGGAATATAATACATGCAGTAAATGCTTCATAGGAATTAGATCTTTCTTTTGTTTTTTGGGCTTAAAATAAGCCTAATTCATTTACTTTAATTAGAGCTGGTGTGCCCATATAACCTAATTTATGTTGATTATCAAAAATGATATGGTCGACTGCTACCAGAAAAAATCTTTCCACCAGGACAAGTTCCTACCGACAGGGATTGTCAACAAAAAAACAAAAATAGTTCAGAAAGGAAACCGTCTCTCAGTAGTAATAACAGTGCAGAAGAAGGCTTTTGTATGAGTTTGAGTTGGAGTTCCTTTTTCAGATTAGATTGTTGCAACTTTGATGGTGCATATAGTACTATTTGATTCCATGTTGTGGAATATCTGAATCTTTTTGGTCCAGATCGGTGGCTTGTTTTTGAGTTTCTTACCCCAGAAGGGCAGTCCAGGGAATTCAGGGATAAGAAATTTATTTGCTTGCTTCAGTGAGGTGAATGGTGAATTAATTGGTTGGGTTTCTCTGTATGTGCATTCGCATGTGTTCGTGCTCGTCTTGTGGCATGTGCATGTATGATGCATTAGCAGATATCAGACCTTAGTCTTCACATTTCTAGATCTACTTCTTGTGGTCTATATAATCAATAACCTCATGGGAGCATTCAACCATCCTAAAAGTAGTTAGCATATAAATTTACCTTTTCCCCTTCAGGAATACATTGTTTACAATACTAATGAAACAAAAGTTTATGTTTAAAATTCATTTCACATACTTCTACATCTTATGAATTTGGTATCTAATTGTGATTTTTAAGCATTCTTCTGAAAAGATGTGAAATTGTTAATTTTCCTTTATTCCATGGTTGTTCTAGTTGAGGTGTTATCATCTGAATCATATTTCTTTAAAATTCTGTGGTATAGAAACTGATTAGACCTTCTAATCTTTTGCAGTTTGTACTGGCCAGTTTAAGTGGCTGGGGTTTGCTAGGCTATGGAGGATACAAGCTTTTTGGTGGAAAGGCAGAGAAGAAGGAAGAGGTAATTCTTTCTAATTGAAACTTTGCAGTTGCAATCTTGATTTTTGGTATGCGAAGCTCGACTATTGAAAATGAAGAGTGGAGACATCGTGTTGGATAGAAAATATTGCTTCATCTTCTTAAAAATTTCAACACTCAGATGCAAAATGCCACTAGCGCACATGCATGCACATGCTGCAAATGGGTCGGGTCGACCCGAGACCCGACCCAGCCTGACCCGTGTAGACCCGACCCGACCCGAATTTTAGGACCTGCGGGTCTGGGTCGGGTCCTAAAATTGGACCCGAATCATTTTCTGGGTTGGGTCTGGGTTCACCGAACGGACCCGACCCGACCCGAATGGATCCGAAGAGAGAAAGAAAAAGGAGGAAAAAGCAAAAGAGAGTTTTTTTTTCTTTTTTTTGTGTGGGTCGTGGCACTATTGGTCCGTGAGGATCCTCTCTCGGTCTATTACACTGTTGATACCTCTGGTGTCTCGGTAGCAAGCTTTTTTTTCTTTTTTTCCTTCTGTTTTTTGGTTTCTATTTTTTTTAACTTTTGCAGGGAGGAAGTGAGGGAACACCGAACTGAATATGGGTCATGTGCCAGTTTTCTGCAATGGAATTGGATTTTGGAAGAAGGTTTGGGATTTTTTTTGTCCTCGTGAGAGGGGAGTCGGGAGACACCAAGTTCCGTCCAATCAGTCATATGGACAAAAAATAGTGTGATATGAAATTTGCCTTGTAGACCGACTTAATCAGGGGTCATCTGTTCTGACTGGAGGTCAATTGCAAGTCTTTCAAGTCATGGGTCACCCAGCACCTCATAATTATGATATGACCAAATTAGATTTGCCCAAATCCTTTCCCAAAAGCACAAAAATCGGACCCGATTGGGATCCGACTCGGACCCGGACCCGGACCCGACTCGGACCCGGACCGACCCGACCCGATCTTCAACCGGGTCGGGTCTGGGTCCAAAATTAGAACTCGAACAAAAAACCGGATCGGATCGGGGTCACCCAGGATCCGACCCGACCCGACCCATTTGCACCCCTAACATGCACTGTTCTTTGGGTATACAAAACCTGATCTTTAAAGAGGATGGAAATTTTAATTATTTGCAGCATGAAATATTTCTTAATAGCCGGAAACTTTTTTTTTTTGCATTTACATCATTTTTTACTTCAGTATACTGTATTTTATATCTATATTGTTCTCGTTACTGAGTTGAATCTCTCATGGCAAATTATGGGATCCTGTTTTGTTCATTATTACAGGTGGCTGCAGCATCTGCACATTAGACTCGACACTGCTGCAAAACTATTTGTCTGTGGATGCGTGGGAATAAAATATGTTTTGGTTCATCAATTTCTGGGTCTTATGTTCCAGAACATGGACCATGGATGCTGTGAATTTTTCCATATCATGCCAATGAATTATTTTGCTGTATGGAAATTCTTTATTATCTGTGTCAATTTTCTTGGATCAAATTGCTATGGAAAATTCTGACAACTTTCTTATTTGCTGACGCTTGTTTGTAAGATTGATAATTTTTCTAAGCTTTGGTCTTCTCTCTCTGTGTGCGGGCTCCCGTGAGAGACGTCTGACAGTGAACTAAAGGGCAGGTTATTTTTTCAGTCAATCTCTGCTTGGCCCTTGCTCTTGATGGTACCCTATGAACTGAAAATGGAGAGTTACCTCCAGCATTCTGAAGTATTTTATTTTTTGATTTTATTAGGTGTATCTATACTCATGTGGTATGATTCATCCATCTTAGGAAAAAAAAAATCTCTGCTTGGCCTTTTTTTTTTTTTTTTTTTCAATAGTTTGGGTGGCCTTTCTTATTATTATTTTTTTCTTTTTCATCTTCTAGCAGGAGCTTCTGTTATTTCATGTCACTGAGAGAGAATTGGGAGTAAGGAGAGGCGAGCTAACAAAGCGATTTTATCTCAAGCAGTGTATTTCATAGCATTCACAAAATTATTATCAGATTTCTGGTCTCAAACCTGTTAACCATTTCCCAACGCTGGCATCTTCATAGATTTGAAGATTTACCGCGTGAACCATATAAACCCAACAAGAGGCGCCGAGTTCAAGTCATTACACTGTCTAAACGCATCTAGATCCATCCATACTTCCTATCACATGCATCTCGCGTGCTCGCGAACAAAACTTGGTTTAGAAATATATTATGGAGTCCATCGCATATGGCCTTACTTCCAACCAAGTGGTTTCGAATTCGAAATGCATGGACGTCGATTAAATTATGGAGACCGAATGCTTCCTACTCGGATACCGGGTCTGAAAGGACGTATCGCTCTGCTGGTAGCCTCGGTGATACCAGGTGTGACGTACTTATACGTGGTACTCCTGCCAGAGCCCAGAAGGGTAATTGAGCCGGACCCACAGGTGGGGAGGATACGAGTAAAACCGGTCGAGGTGCCCAACACACAGTCATTTCTGTCCGCATCGAACATTCTCCTGGTGAGGTGGGGGCTGCTACGCGGGAGTGGGCTTGTCCCTTCCTCCCTCCTTCCCCTTTTTCTTCTAGCAAAAAAAAAAAAAAAAAAAAAAAAAAAAAAAAAAAAAAAAAAAAAAAAAAAAAAACCAAACCCTCACCAGAGGACCTGCTGCATCATGACCTTTCTGCAATATACAGACAGCCTGAATCCAAACTGCAGACGGACGGTTGTAACCCAACCAAATCCCCACGCCCTAAACCTCTCTCATTCCTTTTTTTTTTCCGAAGGAAAAAAGCTGGTTCTCACTATTTTAGGTCTCCAATATCTTTAGGACTTGATCAAGCTGGTTCTCACCATCTTCTACATGTTTGATGAGTATGAGCAACTGAAACCGGACATTCTGTAGGCTACTCTGAACCCTAATTTGCTATCATTTTGACCACCAGCAATTATGATTAAATTTCTTTCGCAGAACACTGGCATAGCATCGCCTGTGAACTGTTATTAAAATGTAGTGGCAGTAAACAATTTAGTAGCTAATCCATTGCAGATTATGTACATAACAGAACTAGACATAACACTGTTTCACTATCAACATGGGATCACTACTGCTGACCTTCAAAATCTGTGCATGGAAAGAAACCCTCGGTCGCTGAATTCAGAACTTTCTCGAGAGCTTCTTCACCAGCTGACAAGGTAGTGCAATTAGAAGCAACAATGCAACAGCATTAGAGATGACTGTCTTTATCAAACCAGATATATCTAAATATATATATATATAAAAGCTGTTATGCAAAATGTTCTGGAACCTTGGAGAATTTGCGGTCTAAATGATAGTGGAATAATAAACAGGTATGGGTAACAAAGCCTCTTAAGAGTAGGGATGGCAAAATATCTGAAATTTTTGAACTCTGAGTCCTGCAAATTAAGGTTACATGATGTGAGAGAGAAACTACAAGGGATAAAATATCTTTCACATGCTCAAAAGACTCTTTTACCATGGTAACTAATGATTTAGATCAGTCTACATCCTTCACTTCAGCTTCGATGTCAACAACAGTAGTAGAAGAGGCCTTTCCTGTACAAATACCCTATACATGTATCAGAGAGTTGAAATGCGACACATCATGATTTCTGGGAGAATGTAATGAAACATGATTTCTTCTAAAGAGCTCTCAAAAAAGAAGCAAGGCACCTACAAATATAGCACGAAATTAAAAATTGGAAAATTTAAGCAGAAATTAGCAGATCAGTTACCTTTATCAGCACGAGATGAGAATCCATTAAAGACCTGTCCATTTGTTGTAGAACGACCAGAAGAGAATCTAGCAGATTCTCTGACAAATTTGTTCCCCTGCACTGCAAATTTTGTAAGATCACACTTTAGAGCAACGACAAATGGGTAGACACACACACACTCTCTCTCTCTCTCTCTCTCTTGTGTTAGTAATTACTAATTTAGCTACAAATTTACAAGTCACAAAGAGAGAGATACAGAATCAGAAATTTAATACTGAAAAGAGTCTCGGTAATCAGTATAGAAGTGCAGCTTTGAATATATTTAACGCATAGACTGGAGTCATTTGAACATTCTCATAATTAAAATGGTGATACATGTGCACTGCCTACACTCTTTTATCAACTGTAAAGTTATCATAAACAAGCAACCATGATGGTGCCCGTCAGTTTTGAGATATCTCATGTTGTTACCAAGTTGACTGTATGCACAAACTGTAAAAGCATCATCTCAACAAACTTGTAGCAGACCATTTTATGGTTATGAAGCAGCAGTGATGCCATGTAAACAGAAAAATTATGAAGGAAGAAATTGAATTTTGTCTGTAAATGATCTACAATTACAACACTAGATTAAATGTTATCAATCATGGTTTTCAGCTAAGATCTGAAAGCCGCCAAATGCTGAAGCATTTCCCTCCAAAAATGGAGGCATCTATGCAAGTCATTACCATAGGCATTTTTTGCTTCATATTTACATTATGAATACATGTGTGCGTTGCATAATGGACTACAAAAACACATGAGAAATACATAAAAACAATGTATAACAAACAGTAGCCATGTCTCAAAGGAAATAATTTCTCAAGCACAGGTTGCTGTATCACCAGAGAAAGGTTGACTGCAGAATGGGCATAGTTGGGGACCATCCTTTAGAGAGGACCTACAAGAGAGCAGACTGTGGTTTAGCCACTTCATGTGTTATTGTACTGTATAAAATCATGATTAGCTTATTTGGGCTTACTTAAATATCTGGAAGTCGTTTCCACAATTGGGGCACTGCAGATACAAACATTAAGAGAAACTTGCTCAGTTATAAAATGATAATCATACGATCCGATTGCAAGCAAACATTTACAAAATTGCGAAAAGGTTGAACAAAATGTCATCCTATATATTCCATTAAATGTCTTATGATAGATCCTAGAGTAATGAAAATTGAAAACGAACCATACAGGCCTACTAATCAACACCATAATCAACCTTACGATTGAAAAGATGCAGTAACCTTACGTTTCAAAGAGTTACATTCTTAAGTTCCTAACAACTTTTAAAAAAAAATGTCTCTAGAAGACAAGCAAAATATACAAGTAAAAGATACCAACTGATAAAATCACTGCATGCATGAAGTCCGGAATACAAGGAAAATAATTATAAGCTAGAAACCCTTACACTGCTCTGAACTATGTCTCGTCCTGCAAACCAGAAGAAAGCACCTAACCCCACAATAGGCAGTAGCGCTGCAATGAGCTGTCGATAATAACATCAGTGCATTCAGAAAAAAAAAAAAACAGAGCAAGTTTTTAGGCTTTCTGAGTACTATGTGTACAGTATGCTAGGCTATGCATTACTAACATAGAAAGATAGGGCTGCAGGGGGAAATCTGGATACTCAACTGTTAGCTTGGAAAGGTATCATATCTATAAAATTATATACGTCAAACAAGACTTTATGCGTTGAAAATGGCAAGGACTGGTAATGTGGTATCTAAGGCAATATGTACATCATGGTTTAGAATAGAAAATTAGTCCTTACAGATTAATTATAGCAGAATGGATCAGAATTCTTATTAACCAATACAATTAGCACCATTATTGTGCTCTTTTAACTAGGCATAATAGTTCATGACTACTGATCACAACTAAACTTTACAATCTGGCTATAAACTTAAAATACAATAGCCATGGGCATGACAACAGTTATTTATAAACAATTTTATGCAAAGATATGCTATTTAAAAATGTTCAAGTGTTATCCCATTAAACGGAGATTAGCTATACAGATACAACTTCAGTGATTGTTCCTATCTTCTAGACAAAGCCCTTTGGCATGGAAAGTACTCTGCATAACTGCTCATATTCTCCATGCAAGCACTCTTCAGTTTCTCCCTAATGCTTTTAAACATGCCGAATTTGCCCAACACTGGCCATGACCTGATTTTTTTTTTTATTGACATCAGCCATAACGGAGTACTAACTCTACACCCGCTATTTCTACCACTAAGCAATCTTAATATTCTCGTATTTACTATAGTTATTTAACAGTTATACACCTCTTAACCACGCATCATACTAAACCAGACAACATAGTTGATCTTTCAGCTATTTAGTGATTTTTCCAGAAAATTCTGTAAAAGATCAGAAAACACTCCAGAGATCTATCAAACTAGATATTGTTGATATGATAAAGTGGTATGGTTAGCGGACAATCAGTAAAGCAAGTGTATCACCATGAGAAACATGATTAAGATATAAAGTCACTCAGGTATCCCGGTAAGAATTTTATTTATTTACATGCTCCTAGTATTGTTCAGTTATTTCAGATGACTCGAGATGCAAATGACATAAGAAGGTTGCTTCCCTCTAGCTCAGCTTTCTTCCTGCAGGTAGCTACTGTCTAAGTGACTAATTACATTGTTCTCGGATCTACTTTAACTGGATAATCTTATTCTTGTGAAAAGAACTCGATATCCTTAGTACCATAAGAAACAGGAAATTAGCCACCAAGATTTTAATTCATAGAATGACTGTTGTTAATGATAAGAAGAGGCATATGATTTATCTCAAAGTAGCGGAGCGCAGTAATTTGACAGTTCTTGCATATTTGGAGCCGCTACTTTCACACAACATCTAAAATAGGGACAGAGATGGTACTAGATCCAGAGAGCAAGAGTAACAATGAAGAACATATGGGAAATTTTTTTGAAAGAAAGCAGTTAATTAATGGCAGACCCCAGGCCTTCCAATAGAAGAATTAACCACATGTTGAGAAACTTGCCTATATAAGAATTAAAATAATACAAGATAGACATACACAAAACCTCAACCAAAAAAATCCACACAAAGAAGAGAAAAATGACCCCTATAAATCAAAAAGCCATAAACACTCGGAACATATAAATGATCCTTTCCCAAAATACCACAAATCTGTGCAGGCTTACCCAAATTGAAACAATAGCATCCAAAACCCAACCAAGCTGCCCTGTCATGCTGAGATATGTCAGGCCAATGGCCAAAGCAAGATTGCCTAAAACCCTGGCGGTGGCGCTCCTATCCCACCCATCCCCACCACCATTAAAGTTGTTAGCCCTGACTGCCAGTAGGCTCCCCTTCCTCCCTTTCCTCACCAAGATCGCATCTTTCTTCATTCCTTCCCTCCAAAACGAGCCATTTCTATACCAAAAACTGATTTTTCTTCTTGGAACTGAGCAACAGCCGGTGGGGGACACGAACCCGAGACCAAGGCAGCATCTTTTGCTATCAAGAATGCCCCAAAAGGTGCTGGAGATTGGAGAACTGATAGAAATTTGCAGAGAAGTCATGGATAATGGATCATTCAGCGAGTGAAAAGGGGAAAGATCGAAGCTTGATGATGCGAGGGCGCCCGGAGAGGGTTCTCTTCGAACTTTGAAGTGGATTTTTCTCCCTATTTTTCCATCGGAAAATAGGAAAAATAGAAGGAAAAGAAGTGGTGCAAGTTAATTGAAGTTGGAAGCATATAGGAGCCCATCCAGGCCGTCCATTTGGCACATCCTTCACCCATGTTTAGTTAATTGGAGAGAAAACATGTTCCAAAGCTTGATGGATGGAATTTTTTTTTCTTTTTTTTTTTGGGGGGGGGGGGGGGGGGGGGGGAATACGGGGATGACTTGTGGCTAGGGGTGAAAGGCCAACCAAGATCGGATATAGCTAGTTAGGCTCGAGCAAGAACCAAAGGAATGACAGAACTAGATACATATAAAATATATATTTCATACATGAAAGAAATTATAGAAAAAATACAATTAGATCAGCTTTTCATGGACAAACTTGGGATTTGCGATCCCGGGTAAGATCGGTTCAGGATCATGGGATCCTTTTATATCAGATAGGAAGGGCTGTTGCACAAAATGTACTTCTAAGTAATTGCCCCATAGATCCTATATCTATCTATATAAAGAAGAAGTTTGATAATAATCGAGTGGCATTACTTCTTCGGTCCGAACCAAGGAAGAAGTTAGATATGATGCAAAATGGATCTTGTTCTATCGTTGATTAGAAATTTCTATATGAAAAATACGAGGTTTATCGAATGCATCCTGTAACTTTTCTGATATTATTTTAATCGTTAAAGATAATCAGAACCATCCGATCAATCAGGCACATGTAGAACTCTTGAAGTGATGCCACAAGGTGGACGGTCGAGCTCATGAACCTCTGTAAATGATACATGGGAGGAACAACTCCTCCCTCCTCTTCGGTTTTCATCGTAATTTTTTTGAATTACCTTTTGCTTCGTATCATGTGAAAAGGTTAGTCTGTTTTGAATAAAAGAAGTGCACATAACAAATAGTTTGACATAATTATGCATGCCTAACTGCCCGATTAGTTACAAACTTATAAGTCTCGTTTGATTTGTCAGTTATGAAGTTAAACAAAGTTTCACAAAAGTGGCCCACATCGCACTCATTGCCCAATCGCATGCTGTTGAAGTGTTGAACGCCCTATGACATGCACAAATCGAGAAATGGCCCAAAAAAAATTGCTCCAAATAGCTTATATCTACAAAAAGGTAAACAAAGCAGCTGACAACTTACTAGATCGCATTCTTTGTTACTTAACATTCTGACAACTTTATATAGAATAGCTACAAGATTATTCTTTTCCTCTAAACCATCTTTTGTTTTATAATTTTATTGAATATATTCGCACTAGTGTATGATTTATCCGACTTATCCAAAAAAAAAAAAAAAAAACCCACCATGGCATCTTTCAAAACTAAAACATTGCATCACCATTAGAGCCATATATTTTGGTCTGCAGCTGGGTACCAACCCGTAACTACTATAATCAATCATATACGCAGAGACCTGAGGAAAAGATGTCAATAATTACCTAACCGGCCACCGAGTGGTGCCCATTCAAAGTCAGTTAATCTCCAGACAGAGCTCATTAAGACAAACTCTTATTGCCTTGAATGAAATTAATGCTCCACGCATCCACATGACAGCCAATTGTTTTCCTGGGAACCGTAGGAGTAGGACCATATGGAGCCAAGCCAAGCAAGCCTGTTGCAGCACGGCAGCTACATCAATTTATGGACCATCTGAGTCTTTTAGCTGGTCAGGCAGGACATCTCTCTGGAACATACTTTTCAGAGGCATTTCTGAACAATGTAACGTGTAATTTAATATCTTGGGCAGTAACGGTTGAAAGACAGCAGCAGAAACACAATATTCTCAATCATATGAAGACCACAGAAATGCACTTAAATTTTCAACACAATATCTCTCATAATATTCAGGAAGCAATTAATATCATCACGTTCTAGTGGTTTTATCTCATCCACATTAGAATTTTTACTGTATCTCCAAAAACAGGTATGGCCATATAGAGAAGAAGCAAAGTGGCTTATGACATCCACCACGATACTCTTGGTTTCAGATTGACTATCATTCATTCTTCTTGTCGTATTTCATCTTCACTGCATCAGCTCCACTATATGGGGCAACATGGTAAGCATACTGCTGGATGACAGAAAAGACAACCATTTCTAGAATTACCAAGACATTTTGAATGGCTTCCTGAATATGCTCTACGTCCAGCCAGAAATGATGTGATTTTATAACTCCGGCAGCAGCTAGGACATCAAGCGCAACCCCCTGCACCAAAGAACTTCAAACATGAAATTTCCTTCTTTCATGAAAAGAGAGAGAGACTATCTTCGACTGTCACAGGATATAATGCAGTAAATACGAAGAGGCACCATGACGAGAATACATATCATGTTTTTATTCTCCTGTTATAGACTTTAGAGTTACTAGCATCAGGAAAATCTTAAATATTCCATGGAAAAGTTAACTGCAAGGATCTGCCACATTTTACATGCATTTATATATATATATATATATATATATATATATATATATATATATATATATATATATATATATGTAGAAGTATGAAACATACATACTGCATGACTGGATAAATTCCCCTTGCTGGTCTCGCTCAGCGAAGAAAGAGAGGTCTCTGCCTCTGGTGCCGGCTTTTGAACTGGAAGAAATGCCTTGGTAACGTCTAGAGATAAGGCAGTCAGAGAAACTTAAATATGGACTTTACAGCCAATCATGACTCAGCAACCTGATTGCATGCTTCTGTAAATCATGTGACATTATTCATCTACTCAACCAATCTTCTCGACACATTTGAACTTGTACGAACTGCCTATGGTTGGTTAGTATCTTTGATTTGTCAGTTTACAAGTATCTCATGAATGAAAACTCAAATATATTATTTGAAATTGACGCCAATAAAATTTCAGCTCAAGCCAATGAGAAATACTGGCTCCAAAGATAGAATGAAATCAGGCAACATAGTAGCCACAATAAATTCATCAGGCTGGAAATACAGAGTTAACTTATTAGTTATTACAGTATATGGACAGATGTTGATATGCTAGTCCTTCTTGTTTATAAAAGACAATTTCACCTTTAAAATTCTGACAAACTGCACTGATTGTTATAACTATATGACGGTAACAAGGTTATGATAGATGATACAAATACTCAATGTACTGGCATCCAACTTAAATATATATCAAGATAAAGAGTTTACCTGCCAGAAGCAAAAGAAGACAATCCCTTTGATGCACATGAACTTTGCTAGAGGCTTGTGTGGTGCCAGCTCCTTTGCAAACACATGGTAGAAGATCACCAAGGCATATAAGGCCATAGAAACGGATATGTTCAATATGATGGTGAAAGTCCAGCTGACCCAGTTGCTGTACAGACCAAGAAGTTGAAGGGCTATCATTAGGATAGAGCAGACTGGTCGAATTACCACAAACTGCCATGTCCAGTACTTAAGAAGTTTCAATGTATGATGCTCCAATCGGACAGTGTGAGGCTGCATCACAAAAACATATATCCATGGGTAGTTTTAGATACAAGCCCGCAGCTTGCAAAAATTTAAATCTGCAGTACAGGCAGATAGTAACTAGCTGATGCAACGATAGAGTTGGCCAAATTTTTGATATAATGATGTGCTTTCATAATGATACCATTGGATGACATTCAAATATTGATTCAGATGTTTGAGTCAAATCCTGAGGGTGAGTCTTGGCATAATGGTAAGGTTGCTCCATTTTGACCTAGAGGTCACGGGTTCGAAACATAAAAGGGAGCATCCGTGGGTGTGGATTTATTTACCTCACCAGAACTAGGGTTTTTAGTGTTGGGTGTCAGACAGTGGCTTGCTTACAGAGGCATTGTTTTTTTTTTTGGGTTGAGACAAGGGCTTTGGTTTTGGAATTGGAGTATCAGGGAATGATATTATGAATGAAATAGTCTAAAAGCTTACGCATGATGATATCTGTGATAGAATGATAAAATATCTCTGTAGGGTCTATTTTTCTTTCTTCATTTGGATAAAATATCTCTACGAGTAAATGTACACAATCTACACCAATAGACACAATCTGATCAAACACCCGGATTTTATTCCAAAATGAGGGACAATTTTTTCTGTTTGAGTCAACTCCTATTTCTCAAGCATTAAAAGAAGAAGTGATATAGGTTAGACTAACATCAATTCATGCTTCTAAAATAATAGTTGCTAGAGTTTCCAACAGCTTCAAAAAGTCAGCAACAATTCTGCCAGTAACAATTTACCTATGTAATGATGAGTAAGCCAGTAACAATTTACCTATGTGAATACTCAAAAAGGGATAATAAAACTCAGAACAAATTAACAGTCTGCCATTCCTGGACCCAAAGCCTCAATCATATTTGGTTTATAGGGAATGAGAATGGATGATTATTCATGAACAACATACTTAATATATAATATCACAAGAGAATATGGAGGGCTCATATCAGGAAAAAAGAGGTCTCAGTTCCATCCCAAATCAACTTTTTTCTCTATCTCCATCACAATTTAATCACAGCCGTCAGAACAAGCCTTATCCTATCAATATATGGTCAGCTTTATGAGTATGCATAATTGCTTCATATCTCTGGTTACATCCTCTAGTAATACAAACTCTTTCAGTTCCTTTATTGAATCATGATCTATGTTATTTTAGGTCTTTCCTCTTATTTTGTTTAACCCTCCTTTACTTTCTAGAGACATTTTAAATTTATTATAGAAATAAATGGCTCCTGGTGCAGTACGAAATCTATATTGATTTAAATACAGAATGTATAGTGACAGAAAGTTCTTATTTTCAGGTATTGAGATACAAACCATACCAGAAAAAGAGACACAGGAAAAGAATGATGAATCACCCTTCCTTTGATTTCATCAGGCACTATATTCTTACTGATAGATATATTCAAGTAACTATACATCAAAGCCATGAACTTAGCAATCACCTGCAAATTGCAATAAGGAGGACTGTTATGAAGTTTTCTTTAAGGCTTCAGTAACTTTCTCAATAAGTAAATGATTTAGGTTAAAAACAAGGCTCACCAATGCCTCATAACATTCTTTAACAGAGTCCAAAATCATAAAGAAGGCTTTACTGCCCTGAATATCTAGCAGACCAAAAAAGGAGTCAATTGCGTACAAGGGAGCCATCAGGATGATGATTATTATAGCTTTCTGTTCCTTTGGATTTTTCCAATAGAAAAGATGTTGGGACAGCAACTGTACTGTAAAATGCATAGACAGCATCACACAGAATGCTGCCACTATCAGAGTGAGAGTTCCAGGGTCCATTGTTGTTATATCCATTTGCGGAAACATTATTTCTGGAAGCAGCACACAATCTGAAAAAGCATGCTCAGTCTTGTTAGCTTATAACAGGTATACTGCTATTATGACATTATACTAAAATTCAAATTTTCATCCATGAAAAATTGCTAGAAAAAATAGCATTGCACTAAAAAATTATTTCTTATTTCCACTCTCACTTCTAAAGTCTTCTAATAATAATGGAAAGTAGTTATAGCCGCTAAGATCTGCAATAGAAATTGTTCATGCAAACAAGTTCTAACCTATTAATGTACATGTACTTTAAAAAACAGGGTAGAAGAAATTATACAGAATTACCAAACATAGTATCAAGACAGTAAATTTCATCATCAAGTACTTGCATACATTTGAGGGAAACACGAGAAAATAATTGAAAATCTTGTGCTGAGAATTTGGGCGGGGAGTCCTCAAGATCAGTAGTTGTAAGACACTGTTTAAGTCATTTTAGAACATCCTCAAGGCTACTATAACCATGTGGAAAGTTTGTTAAACACTTCCATGAATATCACTGGCACTTTCAATCCCAAGAACATGGGCTGATAGGGAAAACAATGATTTTACCAATTAGCAAAATAATTAAGGTCATGGAACTCTAATGTGGATGATATACCAATGCAGCATAGTGGGGGAGTACAACATTTTTCTTCCATAGGAAGACTTTACAATCTCCAAACCCATCTATTATATCCTCAACCCTCATGTTTTTTCAACAAACTATGGCAGCAATCTTTGAAATCTTCCTAGAGCAGCAAAGGATGTTAAACTTGTTTTCCTTTAAAAAGTGTTTTTTTTTATGGGATGGTTTAATTCCTTGATGAATTGTCTTAGAAAAAATATCTTTTTTTTTCAATTTTTTGATAATTTTGTTTTCAGTCTTAGTATTTTTCTCAATTTTGGTGCTGATATGCGTATTGGTCCAGGTCTCAATGTCGATATTTTTTCTAAGACAAATATGGAGAATTCTACAATCAAAATATTTTCTATCCAGATTTTTATGTGTAGCAATAATATATTCCTTTTCTAAATAATTACTAATAGCTATACTTACCAATACATAAAATGATTCGGGTTTCAGTGTATTGAAATTGTATGGAATTTCTTGGTCTCCTTTTACTTGTAATGTTGATTCATAA
This sequence comes from Phoenix dactylifera, assembly GCF_051530095.1. Taxonomy (NCBI): domain Eukaryota; kingdom Viridiplantae; phylum Streptophyta; class Magnoliopsida; order Arecales; family Arecaceae; genus Phoenix; species Phoenix dactylifera. The sequence goes on from NC_143190.1 coordinate 42,522,429, forward strand.
ATATATGAGTCCTTCCTATTCCCATAATTCATATATTTATGTGATAAAAGATAATATCTATAGTGTTTTTTAAATTTTTCTTTTTGACTCGTCAATGAATCCACTACCACCGCATAGTAATTTTGTTTCATGTAATGAATTAATTGGTCTTTTTCTTTTTTATGTGAATCAAATTTAATTGAGTTTTTATTTTGAATCGTAGAACGTTGGTTGATTCTATTTCGCCATTTTTGAGGTACTAATCGCATCGTATACAATTATACAAGACTCTATTTTCATAAGAACATCAATCATATTCCAAGAAAGAGACTAGGATCACCAGATATCTTCACCTAAATAATATAGGTAAGTCTACATGGACTGTAAAGGTGGAGTACATTTTCTTCCAGCAAACCACATAACATGCGCACAAGATCGAGCATCCTTCCCCTGTAATAAGGATTAGTAAAGGTGAAAATCTAGCTCAACACCAATAGGACGGTTGTTTCTTGGATCCTCCAAGGAAACGAAGAGTAAGAAATAAATCTCTTTGACTAAAAGACGTTTAGAATAGCATCTCAGATATCTCTATGGTCAGCCTTTTCCAACACCTCCCATCCTCCTCACAATAGCGAAAATAAGGGCAATCTCAGACTACTGCCGGCATAAACCCAACTTTCACAATCTTTGAATAAAGGCACCCAGAATATGTCTCTGAAGGCTAGAATTTCACACCCTCACATTTCCTCTTTGTTGGATCCAATCTCCGCTTAAGACCTCGCTCTTGAATGCAATAACCATGGTGTCAGGAAACATGCATCCAAAACCAAAAGGATTACAATAGTTTGTTTGCAATGACGACTCTTGTGAGTCTTAATTCCCTCAATCATATCATATCATAATCTCATATGGACAGGAACCCTAAAACTGTGATTATGTAAGAAACAGACTGCAGCAGCATCTATTCATCTTATACAAGAAATATCATGAAGATTTTATGTCCTTACTTCTATATGCCCCAAGTTCAAAAAAAAAAATCAAGCCATGAAGAATAATGCAATCTGCAGTTTCAAAAATCATGAAACAAACCAGCTTTTCAATTATAATCAGCAAACTAAGAGACTTATACATCTTACCCACTAAGAACTCTGCCCGGTCCAAGCCAGCAAAACACGCCAGGTCACAAAAATCATGTTATTGGAGATTACTGTCAAACCATTACGCTTCTTAACTTATAGACTACTATCAGCGCCAAACATCCAACGCCTCAAAGATCGTGAAACAACCCGAGTTTTGAAATTATAATCTCCAAAGACTTCAAGAACTCTGCATCTTACCTTCTAAAACCCTCTCCAATCCAAGAAGGCAAAACAAACAACGTTACAGAATCATGCCACTGGAGATTATTCTCCTTTGATTAATCGACGCGCCAATTCATCATCAGAATCGCAGTTAATTTAAATATTCAAAATAGTTTTACGAAGCAAGAAGAGGAAATCCGTCAAATAAACAAACCCCGCAACAAAAAAAAAAATGATATCTTCAGCACGATTACTGAAACCGATTTCAACTTTCTTTTTTTCTTTTCCATTCAACCTCTGCCATTATTCTTTTTCCCCTCTTCTGAGAGAAAAAAATCGCAGCCTAATGTCTTAAGACAAAAAAAAAAAAAAAAAAAATCAAGAAACCCTACACGAATTTTACTTACAACCAAGGTAATAGTTTGAGAAGCAATGGAACGGCCACCCAACTCGATGAGTCAACGATGAGCTGCGGAGAAGAATCCAAGGAGATTTCCCCCTTTCCAAAGAGATACAGAGAGAGAAGGCTGGGGAGAGGAAGAGAGAAGGTTAGACTGAAGTTTTTTCTTTTATTTTCCCTCTTTTGTCTGCCTCTTCCGTCGCCTTTCATGCAAATCAACCGGAGTCTAAAGATCAAGATTACGATCTTGCCCCACCACAACGGGCAAATTCTCTACCACATTTACCCCTAAATCTGTTTGTATGTGTGAATTGTGATCCAGGAGTTGAAGATTACACAAGTAATCGTTGTCAGAAAAATGGAGGTATTTATCTACATCTTTTATAGTATATTTTCTAGAAATAGAAGATGAATGACCCATCTACCGTAGAAAAAATTTAGGACTCTTAGAAAAATTACTGTAGTTTAATGTTTATATTTTTTCAAGTAAATAAGTATAAAAACCGTGGGTTTTTGACTGACTGATTGCATGAAAACAGTCCCTACAATTGATTTAATATTTTATTCCATATATTTCCGATTCCGGAGGGGCGCCCGGCCTCCATCCTGAGTTCGAGTCCACAATAAATAAATTATTTTTAATACCAAAGCACAGTAGAGTCCTACTTCAACTGCAACTTTTATATATATATATATATATATATATATATATATATATATATATATATATATATATATATTAAAACACAGTAATAGATTTTTTTTCCTCTCTCACCTCGGAATCTGTGTCATCCCTAATATCATTTGAGGATGTTTGGTATGGAATAACCATCATAAGATCAAATGGTGGTCCTACATGGTCGTGATTCCAAATATCTCCAATTTCTTATATCACCGTTCAACCCCATGATAAAAATTTCATATCTAAGATCAACTATATGATATGTTGGATTATTAAGCTTTTGCTCATACTTGTATTAAATATTTGAATGATCTTGATATCATCTATAATTCTCTTCTTCTTATTCTCTGTGTATAAAATAAATTTGTACTTAAGTTGGGGAACATGGAATTTGCCTTCATTTTGTAGTTTCTAATTTGTATTAGACATAGTTTATAGCTTTATATTTTCAACTTTTTATAATTTATTAGATTATTGTTGTTGGAATTTTATTTTTTTTTATACTAAACATCCTCTATGTTTGCTTCATTTTTATATTTATCGATGTTCAGAGCATTATAAAATATGATAACTCCAGAATTAATGCGAAACGGCTCGAATTTGATTGGGTTGGGATGCTTTTTACATTGATTGGATATGTTCTGGAGCTAAAAATTGTGAACTGATTGGGAGCAAGTTGGCTACAAGATAGTTTCTAACCCAAACCAATCCGGCCCATATGTATCTCTAACTAATAGTCCAACAGTGACCCTTTACTTCAAGATAGCTGGTTCATGCATGATCCATTTGCCATTTTTGAGATTGGCACAATTTTTGCGAAGGAATCAGCTTCAACTACTACTAGCAATCAGACTTATGGTGGCCGAGGTTGCTATTTTCAACAGCTGATGGGCCCATTACAATCGATTCTTCTGACTGCAAATTCTGTAAGAACTAGGCTTGACTTTCCAATCGGAAAAAAAAAAAAGAAATCAAGTATTTGATATGAATAAAAAATTATCTAGAGATGTCCTTGCTATTAGTTTTGTTGCCGATGAGAACTGGTTGGCTTCAAGTACCATGGTGAATGGCATAACGGTGCTAGAGAACTCACTGGTTAGCTGCTTTGGTTGGGATTGGAAAAGGTGAACGACGCTCAGTCATTGCGGCTAAGATCTCCGTCGGATGGCAGTTCTCTGATTTGAAAGTAAAAAAATCCTCTAATCAGAACGTATTTGATGGGGAACCTTTCGATGCCTAAATCAATGCAATAATTAGGGGACAAAAGGAGATTGTCTCTCAGTTTATTAAGGTGTTATTCTTGTTTGCTTACCTCCTCTGCCCTCCTTCCTGCCTCAATTTTGTGTATAGTCGGCAGAAGAGCTTACTTACCAACAGAGAATTAGAGCACGTGGGTCGACTAGAAGTGACAAGTTAGAATACAGCCTAGATATCAAGTATGAATATTTCACATGCGGACGACATTCTGTTTGTTACGTCGGTGGGATCTCGATGATTACTAGGTCTCCATGCTAGATTGTGGCCAACCATAGAAAGCTTCTCATATACAAACTTGGCGGTATGGTGCTGGACCCATCCAGCGGCCACTTCCAATCTACCATGCGTTGGCGTTGCGACGTATTTTAATTGGTTAGACTTTTTGATGAGTTGGAGGCCGTTTGGAGACATATCATTTATCAGGATAGCTAAAAAAAGAAAAAAAAATTGTTGCCTTGGAGAAACAAACTATGATCCCTCCTCTTGAGTTAGTCCTATTAGGATCCCATCCATGGGATGCATGACTAGTGGGAGGAAACTTTTTTTTTTCTTGAATAAAGATTTTTTTATTATTTATATTATTTAATAAATACACTGCTTTTTTTTGGCTTTCAAAAGAGAGCTAGGAAATTGAAAATTTCACTGCCATGGGGGTTATTGGAGTCAATGCCCTATCGTCTTGGGCCTTTGAAAGTGTTAGCTTAGATTGGATATGGGCCCAAGTGGTTCACCCCACGCGATCGTACCGTTTTGCAGGTCTCGAGGCGATCGGACAAGTAAGGGCCGAGTCGTTCAGAAAGCCCAGGGTCCGGGCCCACGAGTTCTCGCTACGAAATGTTGGAGGGCGTGGCGTAACGTGGCAGTATACAGACCACGGACGCCAACTTCTAGTTTCCGTGCGTCCGAATCCGCGTGATATCATTAACAAGAGGAGACAGCCTTCCTATTTACTTTTCACGTCACGTGTACCTTCCTCGGCACGTGGGTCTACACGTCAGCTATTTGAGTAGGTGACCGACAACGCATTCAGATAAGCCAACTAAATATTTTAATATTCAATTCCATGTACGATGATAAAGAAATCATAATTGTTAGTATTGCAAACATGAAATTTATAAAAAAAATAAAATGTTAAAAGAGCTTCGCATAAGGCTAAATAGTACCATATTGATTTTGTTTGAAAAATATAAATATAAATATAGATATTAATTGAATATAAAAATTTATGTAGATATTCATTTTGATTGAATATTAATACAAATTAGATACTAAAAATATAAATATAATATAATAATTAAAATTTATAACCACAGAATTAAAAATATTATTAAGTCAATCATAAATCAAATTAATAGTATATTAATATGCTTATTTATATTTTTTAAAAGTTCATAAATACTATACAAATTAAATAAATCTACAAATAAAATCGGATATTAAGATATGTATCGAGTAGTTGTCTATTTATTCGAATATTACTTGAATGCTCAAATTTTTATTTTAAATATTTTAAATTTAAATTAACCAAAAAATAACTCAAGCTTGGTTTCATTTTAAAGCTTCCTTTATAGACAGGCAAAGTTTAGATATCTACATTTTAAAATATTAAATAAATATTGAATTTGATTAGATAAAATTTATTTAATATGAGTGAGCCGCGGTTGAACGCATCCTATCAAACTTAAGTTGAGTTCGACTCTAGGTCAGTACGAGCAACTGGTGTACCAAAAACAAAATAATAATAATACAGTGAACCAAATTTCTAATATAAGTTCTGCGTATCTCAACAAAATCTGGGCTGCATGCCCAAATTTGGCAATGTGTTCGGCTGGTAGGTAGTGTTGCTCGTTAACGGCGTCATGGGGAGATTGGAGTCGTTGCCTCCGAGTCCCGCCATCACCTAACCCTGCGACGGGCGATTACTACTGTGGGCCCTCGTGACGGTTTTATATCAACTATTGACGAGGACAGCTGCTTCCCTGTATGAGCCACACAGCAAACAGCATTTTCATTTCACATGTGGGAATGGCACGCATGGTTCATTGTGATCTTCAAAGAAAGTGACAGAAAAGGAAAAATGACGAGAAAAAAATTCAAAAAAAGGGTAAAATTATGGATAGTATGTTAATTAACTTAATTATGTCTTATGATATGTACATGCGAAATAGAAATTTGCAAAGCTTTAGAATGTTGGATGCCAAGGTTCTTGTCGGACCATTCATTTGATAGTTGAAATTTATATTTTTGTTTGTATATTTATTGCATAAGTTAGGATTTTTGAAACCGCATTCGACATTAGTATTGGTATGATTGCTCTTTTTTGTACATTCTTCTTGTACATAACTTTCTATTTTAATAAAATTTGGATGGCACCTTACTTCCTTTTCAATCAAAAAAAAAAAATGATATGCAACTTTTAGACAACTTAAATTTTAAAATATAGGCAATGCCATAAGTTGTTGATATAGACATCTAATAAAACAAAATAGGCAAGGTTTTCAAATCTAGTACTTCCAAAAATTTGGCAAAAATAAATAAATAAATACAAGACTTCTTATAACATTTTTTATTTAACTTTTTGAAAAAAATATTCTGATATTTTATGGAGTAAATAATTTTATTTCTTGGATAACAATTGGTGGCTATACATTTGTATGCTTACTTAATGCATAAGAAAGGATTTTGAAGATAATATTCAACTTTTAGATAATTTAAATTTGTAAAATATACGCAATGTCGTAGATTCTTAATTTAGACTTCTAATAAAGCATAGTGGGTTAGGTTTTCAAACCCAGTAGTTCTAGGAATTTGGCAAAAATAAATAAATAAAAGCAAGGTTTTCTAGACCTATTTCATATTTTTAATTTTTTTGATATTTTTTTAAAAAAATAATTTCATTTCATGGCTAAATTTTTTTGACTATTACTGTTCATCCTAAAGATTGAATGAGGCTAGATAACATTTAGTTCTCTTCCCTACTAAAGCACACACAATGTACATAGAAACATAGATGATTAGTGATTATTATTGCATGAGAGGAAGCATTGATGGTTGTAATTTATGGATTTGGAAATATAATGTAATTTTTAGCTAGTGCATTCTTTTCATTTTGTATAAAAAAGCATATCCAAATAAAGAAGAGGTATGTATAGTGCCTTTATAAAAAGATGTTCAAAGATGCTTAACATCACATAGGGTCTTGGGCAACACCATGTACGAAAGTTCGACCAATCCACCATATATTGATAAAGACACTTCTAATCTATCCAAATAGAAGAAAGATAGTACTTAAAAATTAGACCCTGTCATGGAGCCACATATAGAGGGCCACTTCTTTTGGTCCTTTTCTCGAAAATAAACTATATAGACCAAGTTTTTTTTTTTTTGGTCAAAAACATATAGGTAACTAATAGAAAAAGTTGATGAATGTAAAATTTAGTTAGTGCATTTCTCTTTTTTCTTCCCTCTTAAACAAAAGAATTGGGATAAATTTTTAAACGAGTAAGAGAGATCGATAAAATACCTTTTACAAGGATAGGCAACAACACTAAACCACAGATGGGGGTTCAAGCAAAACTACGGACAAAGCTCAGGCAGTTCTCATTGTTATGGCGAAGATGCTTCCAACCTGTCCAAATAGAAGATATTAAGATGGAACTTAGGTACTAAGTATTTTGACGTGGACTCCATCTAGAAAGCATCTCGCCACTTTTTAATCCTTTCATTGGCGACAAACTACGTACTATAGCTGGTGTCTTTTTATGGGAATTTAAAACTCCGAAAATATGTTCAATAAAAGGATGCTTAGAGTTACGTAGATGGAGCCATGTACCTATTTGTATTAATTGGAACAAGTGGTTGGATGCTGTTCGTAAGTGTGGGCCTTTTTGCAAAGGCTTGTGTCGAAGCAAGAGGATATTGCTATTCCCATATGATATCTCCATCGTGGAACCATAAGAAAGAGAGAGAGAGAGAGAGAGAGAGAGAGAGAGAGAGAGAGAGGAGGAGGAGGAGGAGGCCAGAGAATCGAGGGAGAGAATGGATTCACACCAGGGGAAGAAGGTATGAGCTCAGCCCCACCACAAGATCATGTCGCATGCCTCTTTGGAGAAGAATGGTTAAATCTGCTGTTCATCTTGAAATAAGATGAACAAACTTAAATCAAAGAGTAAGCATCATGGTCACGCTTAGAAGATAACCTCGAAAGAAGGGACTGCAAGTATTTGCCTTGGTAGAACAAGAGAACATCCGATAGAACACAAACCTTTTTTTTTTCCTTTTGGTAAACAAGAGATCCAGTTTTCAATCATTTTGTTATCATCATTTTGAACTGCAGTTTTCTATATTTTTTGCATACCACATTTCAATTTCGTCACATATTGGGATGAAACTGGACTGTCCAAGTCGTCGTCTTCTTCTTCTTTTCTCTTGTCGACTCTCCAAATCTTTCATGGTTATGTGCCGTTTCTTCGATATTTTTTTTTTGTTATGCACACGCACGCATGCGCACACGCACTTATGTTGCTAAGAACTATTTGGAGGGTGTTAAGGAAATTTAATTTCTTTTCTCTTGGTGTACCAAATGGGCTATTTTGGCACTTGCTGCTTGCTTTCACCCCTTTTTTTCCATTCCTTTTTTTTCTTTTTCTTTTTTGAGATAAGGCACTTGCTACCTGTGAAGGAATACGAAGGTTAGGTGTTCAGTTCCTTGTGTAACACTTCAATGCTTGAGATGTCATGATGGTGAAATTTATCTCGTGATTAAAGCACAAATTAGTGCTGAGTCTCCAAAGAAATAAAAGAAAAAGAAAAGGAGCATCAGTTGGGGCCTGTGGTTTTCCTGCAACCTCTTGGCCATTGGGTCATGGAGGTAGAGAGCAAGAATCATATGCTTGTGCCTCACCTTCTTCTTTTTCTTTTTTGGTTGACCATTTGCCTCCTCAAAGGAGAAGATGAAGATGGAGCCCAAAGACACCAAGCTCATATGCGTCAAGCTGTACATCTCTGAATCGCGCAACAGCTCAGCCCTCGACATGATCGAGCAAGCTTCCAAGATTGACCCCGAGGCTGCGATCGTGAACAAGTTCCAGGATCGGAACTATAACCGCGTCAGATACACGCTCGTCTCCTACGTCGTGCATGATGCCGTCGCCGGGATCACCTTCAGTCCCATGCGGCGAACCTTGTTGGCCATGGTGGAGGCAGCGTACGCTGCCATCAACCTCGAAATGCACTCCGGTGCTCACCCTCGGCTCGGCGTAGTCGACCACATCTGCTTCCACCCCTTGGCTCAAGCCACATTGGAAGATGCAGCTAGAGTTGCTAAGTTGGTGGCCTCTGACATCGGCATTGGGCTCCAAGGTCAGTTTCTTTCAGCTACCAATCAACTTTGAAAATGAAATGAACGTTAGGTATCGGTTTGTCCACATTCATATCTATTCTTTAATCAATGATGATGGATACAAAATACAAATTTGGATATCAGCTAACTATTGAATGGAAATATAAAAGTTATTTACTAAACAATACATGAAGTTTGAATATTTGCTTGACTTTTAAATTTTGGATAGGGAAATTTAAAAAGCTACCCTTCTTTTGATCCCGCAGATGTCAGAACAAACCCATTTTCACGTGAGGGCTGGTGCAGTATAACCCACACCCAATTATTTTCAGGCCCGCTTCTTAACTTCGGCCCAACATTGCACGAAAGATGGATCTACAGTGTCCATTTGATTATAATTAACTAAAAAGTTTTTATTTTTTTATGAATTTTAACAAAAAAGATCTTGATCTAATAGCTAGGGCACATACCAGTGTTTAGTTTGCTGAAGGAAAGGCATCTATTCCCTGTCTCTTAGTCAATATCCTTGCCTCAATCTACGAACTAAATTTTATAAGGGGCCAGTGCAATTAGAAGAGATAGAGAATGGGATAAGGCCCACTTGCAAATCTTGTTAGTGATTTTAGTTTGGACTTACTCGGATAAGACAAGTGAATTGGTATGGAAAAGGCTTTTGGTTATAATCAAATGAGGTGTATTTGAGACTGTGCAGTTCCAGTATTCCTATATGAAGCAGCCCATCCAAATGGCAAGGCCCTTGACGCCGTCAGGAGGGAACTGGGCTATTACCGGCCGAACTTCAGGGGAAACCAGTGGGCCGGATGGGCCCTGCCCGAGATCCTGCCAGAAAAACCCGACGAGGGCCCGGTCCATGTGACCCGGGCCAGGGGCATCACAGTAATTGGTGCAAGCCCATGGGTTGACACCTACAATGTGCCGGTCCAGTCCACCGACATTCCAGCGATCCGGCAAATCGCCCGGATGGTGAGCGGCCGGGGGGGCGGCCTTCCGACCGTCCAGGCACTTGCGCTTGTCCATGGCGACGACCGCATCGAGATCGCATGCATGCTGTTGGAACCCAACCAGGTTGGGGCAGACCAGGTCCAGAGTCAGGTTGAGCAGATTGCGGCCCAAGAGGGCCTGGAGGTAGAGAAAGGCTACTTCACAGATTTCTCACAAGATATGATCACAGAGAGATACATGAAACTAGTTTATGGTGAGTGAAGGCAGTGTCATGTGTTTCTTGTGTGATAAACGTGAAATGACTATGATTTCGACCTTTAATTTCTGTATGTTGTGAGCTTTGGACCTAAATTTCTCCCTTTCAACTCCTACCCTGTATGGGTTTGGGTTGTATCTTTTGTGCGAAAGAATGATTGATCTTCTTTCGTTGGATCATGCCTCGCCCAAATTTGAACTCTCTGTTTCATCTGCTTGCACCGATCTCATAGTAGCTATTGTAGGATCTAATGGTCCATATCACAAAAAAAAAAGGTGAATCATTTTTTTACGCAAAAGATACAATCCGAACCCATCTTGAATGGCCCCTCTGCCCGCTAGCGAGGAGGCAGGTGGGCTTCACCAAGAGGAAGCTGGTGCCCAAATGGGTCAAGCCCGAACTCAAGTTCATGAAGAGAATCTGCCCTGTCCTTGAAGAACGGAAAGATCGGATCACCGGAGCTGTTGTCTATCTCATCGCCATCCTTGAGGTCAGAATGCATCCTTCTGAATTTCTTCATTGGTGTTGTTCCAAAAGCTCTTTGAAATTCTGAGATCATTGCCACCCACCTTTCAATATTCTCAACCTCCTTATAAATCTTTTGAAGCTATATATCCTGATGTATGTGCCTGAGCACGCCTGAGCTATCATAATGGCTAAGTGGATCACTAAACACCAATCAAATAGCCGAACTCCTACGTAAAATGGAGTTTTGGCAACAGATCATAATGATCCTGACCAACAAGCAAATGGCATGAGAAATTACAAATTACCCTCATAATAGAAGCACTGAGTTTGATAATTTACGAATCGAATAGCAATGACACACACACACACACACATTCTATTAGAACAAATCCGTACATTATCATATAATGGATTTATTAGACCTCCTGATAATTACATGCAGACTCAAGTACGTGAACTCCAACCGGTAGGCTAAACCAAAATCTTTTGGCATACATAAAAAAAAACATTCCAATTCAATGAGCAAATGACACCATCGACATCGCTTCGCAGCACAAGCAGGTGCTTCAATCATCTATCATATCTCTGCTCAATTGCATTGTTCCCTACCATCGCATGCAAGCGGATCTGCATGCCGTTGAGCACGGGCCCCTCTGATGACTCCAGGCAACTATTCATGCCGTCTCCGAAGACAGCTAAGGCACCAGTTATCCGACGATAACCATCCTTTCTCTCACCATCTTTCTCTTCTTTTTTTTTTTCCGATCAGGGTGTGTATTTTATAGGTCTGGTAGCTAGACAAATGCAGTGGTTTTCCCTATTTTGGCTAAGTATTGTGTTTAAATTTGGGCAGGTTTACAGAATGGGAGGTTTAATTAGGAACCATTAACTATAATTCTCCAAATTGACTCAGTCAACTACCGACATTGTCTTGTCGCCAGGATTGCCGGCCTGTGAAACCTTGGAATTATAAAAGTAGAGGCAAGGTTGGCCTTCTAACGAGCTTGGATGGGTGGCATTTTTTAATTACAAGAGTTAGTAAAAGGATTTTCTCATATTAGAATATTTCGATCTTTTTGTCTTACAAGTACGACGCGCATTAGAGATGGTAGGGGGGTGTCACCCATCAATTTGACGAAATAGGTACAAAAGTCACCGAGGACAAAAACTTGCAGGGGTAAAAAGTGAAACCAGCTTCAAATGAAGGATCACAACCATCACATCACCACCTGGTTACTGGACCGCATGAATAGCAAGTGCTTTATATATTAACCTATTAGTAGGGGTGGCAATGGACCAGGTTGGATTATCTTAGGATCCGATGTGGGAAGATGCATGCTTAGCTCGGGTAAGACTTATCTTCTTGCGTGAATACCGCTCTTACGCCACCAAGAGGCGCTAATTCCATCCAAATTATTCGAGTTCGAAATGCACGGATATCGATTAAATTAGAAGATCGGATGCTCCATGCCCGGATGGTTTGCTGGCGGTTATACTTTCCTTCCACTTGTATCAAGATGGTGCTGGGATGACGTACCATACATGAGGCGGTGAGCTCATGGGTCGAAAAAGGCATGCGAAAATCTGTGATCTGTATCGAACATTCTCTGATGGAAGGGGGGCCCAGTGGAGGCTACTACATAGGTAGGCTGGTCCCTCCTCCTCCCCTATTGTTTCACCAAAAAAAAAAAAATACCACTCGTATTTGTTTAGAGATAACAAACCTTCAAACCACCACCCACCAAATTGACATACAAGTTCTTATTGCACTGATTATAACAAGATAATTGGCATATATTGGACTTGTTGAATTAGCTTTCCTCCAACCAAATCGAGCTAGGTGGATTAAATAAGATTAGTTCCACAATTTGTGACCGGTATTTTGATTCAAGTAATGGTCTGCTTCGATGATTGGGTTGAAATTCTATTAGATTCGTAGATTAAGCTGACACAACCAGTAAAACCATAGGATTATAGGTTGGGCTAGATTTATATTAATAAGTATCCAAAAATAGCTTTGAAGTGGGCCGATCTGAATTTCATAAGGAGAAAAAAAAAGATTATATTATAGATTTTGTTGGTTGTACTGACCTAATCCACGAATCCAAAAGAATGTTTAGCCCAATAATCCAAACAAGTTCTAAAAAATTCGGTTGAAAGTTTATGAATTGACACTTCGATTCCAAGTGCGGAGCTGAGAGCTACTTGGGTGGGCCTTCGCCATGCCCGGTGCATGTTACAGACCTGGTCCATCATCTTAGGAGGGTGACTCAGCCACCATTATCAGTTGGATCTGGGGGGGTCCAATGGATAACGGTTGTGACTACCCATTGCTCCAGGATATTTGGGCTATGGGGTTGCGAATTGGATGGCTGCTTATGTAGCTTGTCACTCTGGCGGTACCCTGTGGGCTGGAGATGGAGAGTTGCTCTTGGCACTCTGAGGTATCTTATTTTTTGATTTTATTGGGTGTATCCGTACTCGTCAGGTATGATCCATCCGTCCTAGCAAAAAAAAAATAAAATTATGAATAAAAATCACCCAATGGTTCGAAGCACAAATTTTAAGCCAAGCGAAGCCACTCGGGCTTAGGCTGGATCAGGCCAGCATATGATCCTACTTGGAGATTGCAAATTGAAACCCAACTTTTATTACTTATGGTTCAACACGATTCGCTGCTGATTGGCATGCTAACATTGTAGTCTAAGCTGTTTCGTATGGAGTCAAGTACTAGTTCGGGCCAGGTAACTCGCCAAACATAGCAAGTGCGTATTAGCCTATTTGCTCTTGTAGTGGTTGATTCGGTGCACCCATGAACTATCTGTGAGGAAAACAATTGTTGAGCAAGGCTTTAAGTGATAGTTAGGCTGATATGACTACGTTAAAAAAGTATGACGCATCATTGTTTTCTAAAAACATTGTACCAAAAGAATGAGAGTTCATGACTTCATGGGTCCTTCTAAATTTCTAATACACATTCCGTCTCTGCTCCCAAGCAAAGCATTTTTTGGGAATCAGAAAGCCTGTGGAGTAAGCACCCAAAATTCGCACAATACGGCCTAGGAAATTGCTGGGGCAACCTACCTTTGCTTCAACTTGGTACCTGGAATATTATAATTAGACTAGCAGTGTAGGCTCTTTATTTGGATGAATTAAATATGGCATGTTACGCCATATTGGCATCCAAAGGGCAGTAACTTTATTAGTGCTCTTGGATCAGAATCCAATGCTCCTCTTTGTTTCAATTGGAAATTCACCTTAAAGCATTCTCGATAATGGCTAGCCATGTTCTTTTCAATTTATATAAATTATATGCTGTTACGTCGCCGTAAACATGTAGGGGTCAGAAAGCTCGCTAGATTGGCTGTGGCCACGCTCTATGATGCTTAAGTTAGAAAAAGTTTTTGGTGGAAAGTAAGAAGGAAGAAAAAAAAAAGATGAATGATACCAATAAAAAGTAGGATAATTGAGGGCTTAGGCAATGGAGCATCTATCTTTTATAAAGAATCTTCGGATCTATTTATAACCAGAATCTCAAATTTTTCGTGGATCGTGTTCCAACAGTCTACATAGCATAACAACATAGGAACGAGCTGTAATCGCCTAGTATGCGATGGAATTTGTGGAGTAATTGATTAAAACCCCATTTGATTTTGATGAGCTCAAAACATTTGAGTATATCTTGTGATTACTAATGAATTCAATTGAGTGTTTCAGTGAAAATCCTGTCTAAGTGTCTCTAGACTTGGTTCATAGTATTTTGGATAAGTTAAGAAGTCTGCATGAACCAAAGTCTGAGACTCGAGTCGACTCCAGAGTATCACGAGTCGACTCCAAGCGTATCAAGTTCACTGGCACGATCTCGAGTCGACTCCTGATTAGTACGAGTCGACTCCGACTGAGAACAGACAGAAGAACAGAAAGCTTCAACTCAGAACCTGTCATCGAGTCGACTCCTGAAGTGCGCGAGTCGATTCCGATGTTCACCGAGTCGACTCCAAGGAAGTAAGAGTCGACTCCAAGCAGTCACAGGCAGAAAAGTCAGAGAGCAGTTTTTCGGGTCTGAGATTCGAGTCGACTCCAGTGGAACGCGAGTCGACTCCGATGGTTGGCAGGTCGACTCCAAAGAAAGCATGAGTCGACTCTCAGCGGAACACAAGGAAAAAAGTCAGAGAGCATTTTTGGGACTCTGAGATTCGAGTCGACTCCCGCATTGCACGAGTCGACTCCGAGACTCCGCGACCATCAACAGACAGAAGACCAAGTTACTGCCTCTGAGATTCGAGTCGACTCCTAGACAGCTCGAGTCGACTCCAAGACAGCTTCACGTCAAAAGGCAGAAGACCAACTTTCGGAAACTGAGAGCCGAGTCGACTCCAAGGAAGTTCGAGTCGACTCCAAGACTGGATGAGCCAAAAGACAGAGGATCGGGAGTTCGGGCTCTGAGATTCGAGTCGACTCCCAGGACAGTCGAGTCGACTCGAGTGGACAAAATTCAAAATTGGATCCACGGACTTCAGTGGATGAGCCGTCTCCAAAATTGCCAAGTCAGCTCCAGAAGTTGGCGAGTCGACTCCGGGTCAAGACGAGTCGACTCCCAGTCGTGAAGGCAACTTTAATTCAAATTTGGAACAGTTGCCGAGTCGACTCCGGAAAAGCTTGAGTCGACTCCCGCTACAGCCGAGTCGACTCCTGATCGCGCGAGTCGACTCCAACCCACCAACGGTCATATTGTCAGGCTGCGCAGAGTGTGCAGAACGGGCAGAAAAAACACTCTAACGGCTAGTTTCCGTGGGGGTTGGTTTAAATAGCCACAGAGGACTGTAGCAAGGCAGAGAACAGTGATTCCACTCCAACTAATCAAGCATTCAAGCTCTGCAAGGTGCTCATCAACGAAAAAGAGGAAGATCTGCAATTACTGCTACCAACAACATCTTCCCAGCAATTAAAGCTTCCTCCTCCTGCATTCAAGTCGACCACTCTTTCAAGAGGAGACCAGAAGTCTAAGAAGCCATTCCCCATCTCCGATCTAAAAGCGTTTGAGGCTTCTTAACTTCATTTATTGTTCATATTGTTTTCATCTGCTTTTTGAGAAGCTCATTTTCTGTTTTTCTTTCTACAACTTGTATTTACTTGGTTCAATCGGGGGATTGAATCAAGGGGATTGAGGTTGGTTGGTGAGCCGAGTTAAAACCAACGTGTGTAAGGGTTTGATTGTGATCCCGGGAAAACAATCGGGGCGGTTCTAGTCGGTGAGCCTAGGAAAACCGACCGAGTTCGTTGTGAGCTCGTAAAACAACAAGTTTGGTTGTGAGCTTGGAAAACAACCGGCTGTAATCCAAGGGGGTTATAGTGAATTCCCAAGTGAGACTTGGGGAGTGGACGTAGGAGCAAGGGTTAGCTCCGAACCACTATAAAACTTGGTGTTTGTGTTGGATTGTCTCTTCTTCTTCCCCTCACATCACTCACAGCACTTAGCATAAATTAAATAACTTGCAAAAGTTTTTAATTAATCAACCACATCGTTTTAAATATCTAAATTAATTTAAAAACCCAATTCACCCCCCCTCTTGGGTTGTCTATCTGGGCAACAAGTGGTATCAGAGCCTAAACTCTTCCACTCAAGAGTAAAAGATCGAAATGACAACCCCATTTGGATCTTCCCACATTGAGGGTCAGTCCACCTAAAGACCCCCATTCTTTAATGGGTCTGACTACTCATATTGGAAGGCTAGGATGAGAATATTCATCCAAGTCCAAGACTATGAGATGTGGACTATTGTAGTAAATGGGCCATACATCCCATCCATATATGTAGAGGGTGTCAAGGTACCCAAACTAGAAACGGATTGGGATGAACATGACATGAGGAAGGCACAACTTAATTCCAAAGCTATGAATGTACTCTATTGTGCCTTAGATAGAAATGAATTCAATAGGGTTTCAACTTGCAATTCTGCAAAAGAAATTTGGGACAGACTTGAAGTGACCCATGAGGGCACGAATCAAGTCAAGGAATCCAAAATAAACATCTTGGTTCATAAATATGAACTATTTAAAATGGATTCAAATGAAACAATCACATGCATATTCACTAGGTTTACTGATATTGTCAATGGCCTAAAAAGCCTTGGCAAGAACTATACTAACAGTGAGCTTGTCAGGAAAATCCTTCGGTGTCTACCAAAGTCGTGGGAAGCTAAAGTGACGGCAATCCAAGAAGCCAAGGACTTGAACAAGTTACCACTTGAGGAGCTTCTTGGATCCCTTATGACGCACGAGCTCACCATAAAACAACACAACGAGGAAGAGTTCTCCCATAAGAAAAAGGTAATAGCTTTAAAATCTACTTTATCTAACAAAGACTTATCTTGCAGTAGCAGCAGTGAAGAAGATGAACATGAGGAAGATGATGGTGAGGCGCTTCTTGTGCGTAAGTTCAAGAAATTCATCAACCACAAGAAGGCGTATCATCAAAGGAGAGGCCCCTCAATTTCCTATCGAAAGGATAAGGGTAAGGAAAGGGAAAATGAGGGGATAGGATGTTACGAGTGCAAGAAGCCGGGTCACATAAGAGCAGAGTGCCCCTTACTGAAGAAGGGGAGTAAGTACAAGAAGAAGAAGGCTCTTGTCACTACACTATCCGACTCCGACTCATCATCCTCCTCATCAGATGATGAACAAGAAGAGAAGGCCAATTTCTGCTTCATGGCCAACGAAAACGAGGTAACTTCCGATACGCATCTTGATTTCTCTTTTGATGAACTTTATGATGCTTTTAATGAATTAATGGTAGAATATAAGGCTATAAATCTTAAGAATAAAGAACTAAAAATAGCTAATCAATCACACCTACATAAATACGATAAATTAGTTAAGGATAAGGATTTAATCACCAAAGAAAATATAGAACTTAAAACAAGCAACCAACTTTTAACTCAAAAGACTAACACCTTAACTAAAGATAATGAAAAACTAACTAAGGAATTTTCAGAACTTAAAAAATATAAACAAACCTTAGATAAGGATCTTACAAAAGAACTTAATTATTTAAAAGCTGAAAATCAAACACTAACTAAAGAACTTAACAAATACAAACCCTTAGTTGAAAAATTTACATATAGTTCTGAAAAATTAAACATGATACTAAATAGTCAACGAGCCGTATTTAATAAAGCGGGTTTAGGGTATAAACCAAGAAATAAACAAAAACTTCTTAGTAACTTCTTTGTTAAAGCTGGAGAAACTAAAACTAAGAAAATAACTTGCTTTTGCTGTGGTACAGTAGGTCATAAAGCAAATGTGTGTAATTTTAGGAAAAGCATAACTAAAAGAAAAGTTAAAAGGGTATGGGTTCCAAAAGGAACCAACTTGACTAACCATGAAGGACCCAAGAAAACTTGGGTACCTAAGATGACATGATTTGTTTGTGTAGGAGTGTCTTGCAGCCAAGGTCAACAAAAACTGCTGGTATTTGGATAGTGGCTGCTCAAGGCACATGACGGGTGATAAAGATCAATTTTTCACCCTTGAAGCTAAGAAGGGAGGTGCTGTGACTTTTGGAGACAACAACCAAGGTCACATCATTGGTATTGGTAAAGTTCAAATCACCCCTTCTACTTTTATAGATAATGTTAGATATGTTGATGGTCTTAAGCATAACTTGTTAAGCATTAGTCAATTATGTGATAAAGGATATGATGTTATGTTTAAACCATCACTATGTATTATAACAAATCCTAATGATAATAGTTTAGTTTTTAAAGGAATTAGACGTGGAAATGTATATGTTGTAGACCTAGAAGATCTTGCAAAACATAACCAATGTCTAGTTGTAAATGAAACTAAAGATAATAATGCTAGTTGGTTATGGCACCGTAAGTTAGGTCATGCAAGCATGGACACAATAACTAAACTAGTTAAAAGAGACTCCGTGATAGGTTTGCCAAAATTAAAATTTGAAAAGAACAAAATATGTGAAGCATGTCAATTTGGCAAACAATCTAGGAACTCTTTTAAATCCATAAAATGTGTCTCTACCTCTAGGCCTCTAGAATTATTACACATGGACCTATTTGGTCCAACTAGAACAACAAGCCTAGGTGGAAATAAATATGGTCTAGTTATAGTAGATGATTACTCTAGGTACACATGGGTCATGTTCCTAGCGCATAAGGATCAAGCATTTTCTATGTTTAAGAAGTTCCATAAGGAAGTAACAAATGCTAGAGAGTCTTCAGTCATAGCCATTAGAAGTGACCATGGTACCGAATTCGAAAATCAGTCATTCAATGAATTTTGTAGTAAGAAGGGGATAACCCATAATTTCTCAGCACCTAGGACACCACAACAAAATGGAGTTGTGGAAAGGAAGAATAGAACACTAGAGAAAATGGCTAGAACTATGTTATGTGAAAGTAACCTCCCTAAGTACTTTTGGGGAGAAGCCATTAATACTTCTTGCCATATATTAAATAGAGTTTTATTAAGACCCATTATAAAGAAAACACCTTATGAACTTTGGAAAAACAGAAAACCAAAAGTTAATTACTTTCATGTCTTTGGATGTAGGTGTTTTGTACATAATAATGGAAAAGATAATCTAGGGAAATTTGACCCTAAATCTGATGAAGGAATATTCCTAGGTTATTCTACAACTAGTAAAGCCTATAGAGTCTTTAATAAAAGAACCTTAGTTATAGAAGAATCTATACATGTTGTTTTTGATGACTCTAGTGACATCTCGTCTAGTAAGAAGATTAATTTTGATGATGATGTTGAAATACTTGAAGAAAAGATAGATGAGATGGGATTACAAGATAATAATCAAAAGTTGATTGAAGGAGAATCATCAAGCCAAGAGGGTATTGTGGATTATGGGCTAACTAAAGCTTGGAGGTATGCTCATGGGCATCCTAAGAAACTAATTCTAGATGATCCATCTCAACCCGTTAGGACTAGAGCATCCCTTAGGAATTTGAATAACCATCTAGCTTTTGTTTCACACTTTGAGCCCAAACATATAGAAGAAGCCGAAAATGATGTAAATTGGATAAATGCAATGCAAGAAGAACTAAACCAATTTACTAGAAACAAAGTGTGGAATCTAGTAGAGAGGCCTTCTGAATATCCAATTATAGGTACTAAATGGATATATAAAAATAAGCTAGATGAAAATGGAATTGTTATAAGGAATAAGGCTAGACTAGTAGCAAAGGGTTATAATCAAGAAGAAGGCATAGATTTTGATGAAACCTTTGCTCCCGTAGCTAGACTTGAGGCTATTAGATTATTATTAGCATATGCATGCTCTAAGAACTTCAAACTATATCAAATGGATGTAAAAAGTGCTTTTTTAAATGGGTATATTAATGAGGAGGTATATGTAGAACAACCTCCTGATTTTGAAAATCATCAATATCCCAATCATGTATATAAACTAAACAAAGCACTTTATGGTTTAAAACAAGCACCTAGAGCATGGTATGAGAGGCTTAGCAAATTCCTATTAGAACATGAATTCTCTAGGGGAAATGTAGATACAACATTATTTCTGAAAAAGCAAAATAAGGATATGTTATTAGTACAGATTTATGTTGATGATATCATTTTCGGTGCTACTAACAATCGCCTCTGCGAAGAGTTTGCTGATTTGATGCAGAGTGAGTTTGAGATGAGCATGATGGGAGAGCTGAACTACTTCCTCGGGCTTCAAATCAAACAGTCTGAAGGAGGCATCTTCATCAATCAAGCTAAATATATCAAGGAGATGCTCAAGAAGTTTGATATGGAGGGAAACAAATCAATCAGCACCCCCATGAGCTCATCATGCAAATTAGACCAAGATGAATCAGGTAAATCTGTAGATCAAAAACTTTATAGAGGTATGATAGGATCTTTACTGTATCTTACTGCAAGTAGACCTGATATTATGTTTAGTGTGTGCATGTGTGCTAGATATCAGGCTAATCCTAAAGAAACATACCTAGCTGCAGTTAAGAGAATTTTTAAATACTTAATAGGAACTAAGAACATAGGGCTATGGTACTCTAAAGAATCTAGCCTAAACTTAATAGGATACACAGATTCAGACTTCGCTGGATGTAAGCTTGATAGAAAAAGTACCAGCGGGTCGTGTCAATTTCTAGGAGAAAACCTTATCTCATGGTTTAGCAAGAAACAAAACTCGGTTGCATTATTCACTGCAGAAGCTGAATATGTTGCAGCCGGGAGTTGTTGTGCTCAAATCTTATGGATTAAACAACAGTTAGAAGATTATGGCATTAAACAAGATAAAATTCCCATTAATTGTGATAATACAAGTGCCATAAATCTAACTAAAAATCCAATTCAACATTCAAGAACTAAACACATTGAGATAAGACATCACTTCATAAGAGATCATGTATTGAATGGTGATGTGACACTCCAATTTGTTTGTACTGATAATCAATTAGCAGATATTTTTACAAAACCCCTAAGTGAAGAGAGGTTTAGTGTGCTTAGGAGGGGATTAGGAGTGATTGATCCATCCTAGTGGTAGTTTCCACTAGATTCATGGATTTTGATGATTACAATATGGTTAAAATAGAGTTCCTTTTCGATGATCATCAAATCATATCTTAATTAGGTGATTTTCTCTCATTTGGCACGATTATAGCATGATTTTTAGGTGCGTGCCAAGGTTAGAGACGACTCGAGTAAGTTACAGAGCCGGCTCCTAAGGGGGAGTCGACTCGCGCATTGGCGGGAGTCGACTCGCAAAGATGGCAGCAGAGGGGAAGTCGACTCGCATATTGTCGGGAGTCGACTCGAGGCCTACAGGCGCATAAGGAGAGTCGACTCGTGCATATTCTGGAGTCGACTCGAGGTCGAGTCGACTCGCGACTCAGTGGAGTCGACTCGCAGTCGGGATCCGACTTTTTAACCCTAGATTTGTCGTTTCGAAAACACTTTTCTCTCAAGCCGCCACTGTTCAAAAAGCCCTAGAGCCGACTCCTAGGTCGTCCCCGATCGTCTCCAACCCTTTTTCCGTCGATTTTTCACCGGTTCTTAGGGTTTTCGTCCGTTCCTAGGTCGTCTCCGGTCCGTCCCAAGCTTCCTCCGTCGACCCTTCTCCGTCCTTTAGGTTCTTCATTCCATTTTAGGTCAAAATGCCACGTAAGACCGTGGTTAGGAAGAGGTCCCGTCCCGAGGCCGGTCCCGAGCGGCGCTCCAAGGCGCGGCACGATCCCGCGAGGCAACCACCTCCGGCTCGTTCCCCGCCTAGGGCGGTTCCCGCGAGGCCATTGGCCGGGAAGGTCGTCTCCACCGGGAGGTATGTCGATTTCGACTTCCTCTCCCGGGAAGGTTTCACCATAGGTGAAAGACTTAGGGTCCAGGGCTTAGAGTTCTTCCTTACATTGGACCTCCCCACATATCCAGGGCTCGTTAGAGAGTTTTACGGTACCGTCCATCGGGGAGATGGGGGTATCGAGGGCACAGTAGCCGGTGTCCCTGTGTTTGTCACGGAGGATCTTATTAGCCACATCCTCCACCTTCCACTAGTAGGGGTGGCTCCCACACATCCCGAGGATAGAGTTGAGGCCCTTACGGCCGTTCTCGGGCATCCACCCCAGTCACCCGTAGACGAGGTATCCGCCAGCTCACTACCGATTGAGATACAGATCCTCTTGAGTATACTGTCTAGGTCCATCTTCCCTAAGACAGGAAGATTTGATTTTGTAAATGAGAGGGACCTAGCTCTTATGTTCTATATGCTTCATGACACCCCAATCAACTTTTCTAAACTCATATATCGATACATGTGTGAGCCCCTAGATAGACCTAGGCTCACCCTCCCATATGGTATGATATTCACTCTTCTCTTTAGGGAGTACGAGATTCCCATTCCTGAGGGGGAACCCTCTCGCACATTGCGATGGACTGATTGCATGGGTACGGGGACCATGCACAGGATGGGGTTTCGGAAGAGAGAAGGGATCTGGGTTAGGAAGTCGTCCCTCACCTCACAGACCACCAGACCTTCACCCAGTCCTGAGCCCGATTCAGACTACCCAGACCTTCCAGACCATCCAGACCTTCCATCCACTCCTCCTGCTCCTACCACCTCCGCCGGACCTTCCTCCTCGGCTCCACCATCTATGGCGGTCCGGATTGATCCTGAGCAGCTCCGGGAGCTGCGGCAGGAGATCGTCCGAGATCTGAGGGATGAGCTGCTCCGGGAGCTCCGAGGTGCGGTGCCTGCTCCCACTCCTGCACCCGTATCTTCTCAGTTGGTCCCTTCCTTGACAGCCGTGACTGACATGACGGCTCATGTACGGAAAGAGATCTACAATGTCCGGAGTTTGGTTCAGGGTCAGTCCTCCAGTATGAGTGAAGTCACGGGCATCACTCGGAAGATGCGCGATGACATCCGGAAGGACATGAGCACCACCACCCAGGGGGCCGAGCGCTTGTCGAATGTGCTCATCGACAAGTTGGACGCACTTCAGACGTCGGTGACTGGGCTTCAGACGTCAGTGACTGAGCTCTCCACTACACATAGCAGAGCCATTACGTCTATTATCACGCAGCTTGGACATGTGACAGATGCAGTCACCCTCCTCATGGAGCAGAGCCGATTGAGAGGAGGAGCACCATCCTCGAGAGGAGGAGCCACCTCATCGAGAGGGGGAGATACATCCTCGAGGGGGGGATCTTCATCCTCGAGGAGACCATAGATGTTCTTTTTGTTTTGTTTCGTATTGTTTTGCTTTACTTATTGTATGCTCAAATGTATTCACATTCATATCAATACAATGAGTAGACATCTTATCTTCATTTCTGTGCCATTTGATGATTGGTTATGCCATTGATTGTGTGTGATTACCTCCTTTTTGGTATGATGACAAAAAGGGGGAGAAATATGTATAAAATATGTAAAAGGGGAGAAACATGGATAAAATATGTAAAAGAAATCAATAAAAAGATAAACTCTTAAAAACACATACAAATTTGTTCTAAGTGGATTCGGTACCTCGAGGCTCATTATCTCTCTTTTGGGGCTCCTAATGGAGTAATCTCCAGAATCTATTCAAGGGATATTCGGAGATTAGCTGAATCCTACTCAAGAACAAATTGACAGATTTTCCCTCTAAAAACCAAAAATTTAAGTTCAAAAACTTCAAAGCGCTAAAAAGAAATTCAGAGAATCAAAACATAGTAGAATGCATATGTTGAGGGGGAGAATCTGAATTTTAATCAAGCTAAATCATTAATAACATATAAGCCAAATAATTGATTGCATAATATGAAGGCTTATATAATTCCAAATGAAAGGGGGAGCTTTAACTCCGAAATTTATTGTTTCACTCCTTTCAAGCTTGGATAAAGTAAATTACCAGACATTTGAATTCATTTATGGATTTTATTTCATTATTTATTGAGCAATTCATTTTACATATACTCAAAGTTTTGTCATCATCAAAAAGGGGGAGATTGTGGAGTGATTGATTAAAACCCCATTTGATTTTGATGAGCTCAAAGCATTTGAGTATATCTTGTGATTACTAATGAATTCAATTGAGTGTTTCAGTAAAAATCCTGTCTAAGTGTCTCTAGACTTGGTTCATAGTATTTTGGATAAGTTAAGAAGTCTGCATGAACCAAAGTCTGAGACTCGAGTCGACTCCAGAGTATCACGAGTCGACTCCAAGCGTATCAAGTTCACTGGCACGATCTCGAGTCGACTCCTGATTAGTACGAGTCGACTCCGACTGAGAACAGACAGAAGAACAGAAAGCTTCAACTCAGAACCTGTCATCGAGTCGACTCCTGAAGTGCGCGAGTCGACTCCGATGTTCACCGAGTCGACTCCAAGGAAGTAAGAGTCGACTCCAAGCAGTCACAGGCAGAAAAGTCAGATAGCAATTTTTCGGGTCTGAGATTCGAGTCGACTCCAGTGGAACGCGAGTCGACTCCGATGGTTGGCAGGTCGACTCCAAAGAAAGCATGAGTCGACTCTCAGCGGAACACAAGGAAAAAAGTCAGAGAGCATTTTTGGGACTCTGAGATTCGAGTCGACTCCCGCATTGCACGAGTCGACTCCGAGACTCCGCGACCATCAACAGACAGAAGACCAAGTTACTGCCTCTGAGATTCGAGTCGACTCCCAGACAGCTCGAGTCGACTCCAAGACAGCTTCACGTCAAAAGGCAGAAGACCAACTTTCGGAAACTGAGAGCCGAGTCGACTCCAAGGAACTTCGAGTCGACTCCAAGACTGGATGAGCCAAAAGACAGAGGATCGGGAGTTCGGGCTCTGAGATTCGAGTCGACTCCCAGGACAGTCGAGTCGACTCGAGTGGACAAAATTCAAAATTGGATCCACGGACTTCAGTGGATGAGCCGTCTCCAAAATTGCCAAGTCAGCTCCAGAAGTTGGCGAGTCGACTCCGGGTCAAGACGAGTCGACTCCCAGTCGTGAAGGCAACTTTAATTCAAATTTGGAACAGTTGCCGAGTCGACTCCGGAAAAGCTTGAGTCGACTCCCGCTACAGCCGAGTCGACTCCTGATCGCGCGAGTCGACTCCAACCCACCAACGGTCATATTGTCAGGCTGCGCAGAGTGTGCAGAACGGGCAGAAAAAACACTCTAACGGCTAGTTTCCGTGGGGGTTGGTTTAAATAGCCACAGAGGACTGTAGCAAGGCAGAGAACAGTGATTCCACTCCAACTAATCAAGCATTCAAGCTCTGCAAGGTGCTCATCAACGAAAAAGAGGAAGATCTGCAATTACTGCTACCAACAACATCTTCCCAGCAATTAAAGCTTCCTCCTCCTGCATTCAAGTCGACCACTCTTTCAAGAGGAGACCAGAAGTCTAAGAAGCCATTCCCCATCTCCGATCTAAAAGCGTTTGAGGCTTCTTAACTTCATTTATTGTTCATATTGTTTTCATCTGCTTTTTGAGAAGCTCATTTTCTGTTTTTCTTTCTACAACTTGTATTTACTTGGTTCAATCGGGGGATTGAATCAAGGGGATTGAGGTTGGTTGGTGAGCCGAGTTAAAACCAACGTGTGTAAGGGTTTGATTGTGATTCCGGGAAAACAATCAGGGCGGTTCTAGTCGGTGAGCCTGGGAAAACCGACCGAGTTCGTTGTGAGCTCGTAAAACAATAAGTTTGGTTGTGAGCTTGGAAAACAACCGGCTGTAATCCAAGGGGGTTATAGTGAATTCCCAAGTGAGACTTGGGGAGTGGACGTAGGAGCAAGGGTTAGCTCCGAACCACTATAAAACTTGGTGTTTGTGTTGGATTGTCTCTTCTTCTTCCCCTCACATCACTCACAGCACTTAGCATAAATTAAATAACTTGCAAAAGTTTTTAATTAATCAACCACATCGTTTTAAATATCTAAATTAATTTAAAAACCCAATTCACCCCCCCCCCCCTCTTGGGTTGTCTATCTGGGCAACAGAATTGCCGGAGCTTCATATGTATTTTAAGCAAATGAACTGAGTTGCATCCGCCACAAGGAGGTTTTACTTAGCTCAAGCTGATTGCCAAGTTGACTGGTCATCGGATTGAGCCGAGAGACTCTACCTCTAGAAATTGACTGCTTCTGATCTGTTTGTCTTATATTTTAGGTCGATTTGAAAGTTCCGAACACGATATCTTGGAGAATCTCAGAGCGCATCTGGATTGCCATATAGATCATGAGCTGTATGAATCTGATCGCATCACATCATCTTAGTCATTTATTGCCATAATATATACCAAGCATGAAAGCATGGACATGTAAATTGCGGAGTTATCACCTAGCTAGGTAGCCTCTTAAAAACTTCCACATGAAGTCAGTTTGCACTGGCTCATGCCATGGTCGACTAGCCTAGATAGTTTAAACCAAACAATCGGCATGTGGTTGGTCGAGCATATACTTTACATGGTAATATAGAAACTAGGTTTAATTGTTCCTCAATTGCATATAAAAGTTTTTTTTTTTAAATTGTTCTTTCTCCTCTTAGGGAGACCATCCAAGTTGGTCAAGGGATTTAGATGGCTCCTACATGTACAGCAACAAAGTTGGGAGGAGAACTAGTCAGAAACTCTCTTCTAACCCTTAGTTTAATACTCCATATATCGCTATCGTAAATGCATGTGATGATCATCCATTTGGATTCTCTGATTCTCTAAAATTATCTTCACCTTCTTGTTCAACGTAACCTTGGCTTGTGATGCACATGGAAGTTGAAAAGAAGGCCACGGACACAAGAAGCCAGTTTGTTTTACTACATGGAAAAGTTGAATACAAAAATATGTATTCATTCTATCTTGGGAGTGTCCAGCTTTCGCTTGTTAGAAGGTATGCTCTTGGCATTCTGAAAAGCAGAGTGGCCATTAATAGAGTGACCATGTGAGATGTTTGTGGACTTTGCAATGCCTCAATAATACATGGTAGGCAAAGTTTGGAAGCAATTGCATTCACGTTCCTTCGCATGAATCTACTATTCGATCACCCACCGCCTTCGCATATCTCATAATGATCTATGGATGATCCGATGATGGATTTATGCGAAGGCGAATCCTTCATGCTTGCATCCAATCTTTAACATTTTAGGTTGAAGGCAAGCCTTAGACACGTCACATGCAAGTATCTTGATATGATGAGGAATCAGATGTCTTGCATCTGCATCCTATGATTAATTGCTAAACATAGGTTAATGATGAAATAACACTATACGAGGAAGTTGACTAAATTACAGCTGCATGCCTATTAAATTCTTAATGATCCGTGAAACATAGAGAAGAGAAAATCGGAATGTTTATAGATTTTTTTTTTTTTCAAAAATCTAGACCCTTTTGCTTTTTTTTTTTTTTTTTTTTGCAATGGCAACTCATACCATACGCGTATTAATGTACTCATAAGAATCAAAAAGCAAAAGTCGAGAGCAGACTCCGTGCCCTCCCACCGAATTTTTTTTGAGTAGGGTACCGCATAGGAGGCGACCCAATCAGTCGCACTATTCGTCTTCCGATAGATATGAATGGCCCAGAATGCTGCAAGTCTCTTCATAATCTCACATATATTCTACAGAAGCGAATGTCTATCCAGATGCCTATATCTGTCGGTACTTTTTTGAATTTAGTCGATCACCAGAGCCGCATCGCTCTCAAGCTGAATGCAGATCGCCAATTTTGCATAGATAATAATTTCTCGTGCGGCTCTCAACTCTGCACCATTCGCTCGGTTTGTCCGAAGAGGGAGATATTGAGGAAAAAAAAAGAGAATCTAAGACTCTCCCATATAGTATTTATAGATGTTGCCATGACACATGAATGATTACTGTGATCGGCGGAGCAGGCAACTAGCCAGTAATTCTGGCGATTAAGTAACAGGAAAGAATACGTAAGTACATGTCAGCTGAACAGTAAAACATGGGTAAGACTGAGTGAGGTCAGAAGTGATAATGATCTTGCGAAGGGTTCTAATCAATGGTCGGGATGAAATAAAAACCTCCACCAGAAAACTTGTTTGAGTGCGCTAGAGACAGAAAGACACGGTTTGGTTGGTGGAGCTTTCTGAAAAAGCTAATCCACTTTTTGGAGAGTGAGGAGGGGTCCACTCATATGGAAATAGTTGAAAAGTACTGCCATCATAAAACCTTGGCTCCGAGATCTCTCTCTCTCTCTCTCTCTCCTTCGCTCTCCAGCTGCCCCTTCAGAACAAAACCGTGAATAAATATTTGGATATTTTGCATGATCATCCATGTACTCCCCTGAAATTGCAGGTCAATCACTATTCTTTCAATAATTGCAAAATAGTCATTATTACTTTTAGAAAATTAACTGGATCACAATTTTTACGGCGGGCAAAACCGATACCGAGCACCATACTAATTGCCTAACAGAATGAATCGGTACACTTCTGTACTATATCATGTCGGATTTGTACCAACACAGTAGAAGAAGCAGAAGAGAGGAAGAACGAGAGAGAAAAAGAGAGAGAAAAAAAGAGATAAGGGGGAGGCCAAAGAAGATCGGCGAAGAGCCGCTGTATGGAGGAGGCGGAGCCAGAGAATTGCCGCGCGGAGGAGTCGAGGCCGGAGAGCCGCGGAAGAAGAGCTCCCTTCAGTCCCCCTTTGTTCGAAATAGGAGCCGGAGGGGGCCATTTTATTTTTTAAGTTTTTAAGTAAAGTCGATAAACCCACTGCTGACTTGACTTAATTTTTTAAAATAAAAAAATTAAATAAAGTTGGCAATTGGTTTGCCGACTTTCACTTAAAAACACTAAAAATAAAAGGAGCTCCTCCGGCCCCTATTTTGAATGAAATAGGAGACCAGAGCGAGCCTCTCTTCTACGGCTCCCTCCTATGTGCAGTGGTTTCCCGATCTTGATTTTCCTCTCTCTCCCTCCCTCCCTCGTTTTCTCTCTCTTTTTCTTTTTTTCTTCGTCCTCTCTCTTTCCGATGTCGGTCTCGTTTTTGTTGCCAGAACCGTCTCAGTCCGCAGTCGATACGGCTCGAAATGCTTCAAACTGGACGATTCAGGGCGTTTCCGCATTAAACTCTAATACAACGTAAACATAATATTGCATTTGAGTTAATTGAAATATCTAAATTTTTCTTGGTCTAGTTGAAAAGTTTGTAGAACAAATCAATTGCTGGCTTATGGAAGAGACTCCTCCTTTCTCTCTTCTTTTCCCTTTGTCTTCTTCTCCACCGAACTCCAAAGAAATCTCAATTTTTTCATGCTTTAAGGATTTTCTAATCAACAATTTTCATGAAATTGATCATCAAAGGTGAGGGTTAGATCGTGCTTCTTCGGTAGTGGTTTATTTGTACATGTTTTTTTTTTACAAATCTTGTATATGGTTGCTATTGAAAAGAAGGCTTTTTTCAGTTGCTTTAGATTTGAAGTGCAGTAGATTCCAAGGATGGGAGCTTTCGGCATCAATTTTTCTTGCTGGATAGCAGTATATTATTTTTTCCTATGTCACACAAGATGTATATCTCTATTAATTACATCATTTAGTGGCCGCTATTTAAACATCTGATCCATTTCTTTGTCAGATCTCATTGGGTACTTTCTGCTATCTTGTGAAAGCTAGTATGTAATCTCAATGAACTTAATGTGAAGTGCTTGCTCCAATATTTTCCTCGATATGTGATAGGAACTTCTAGCGATATTTGAAAATATCGTGTTATATATATATATATATATATATATATATATATATATATATATATATATATATATATGCTCCCAAAACAAAAGAAATATTGCAACGTCCTCCATAGTATCATCGGAAAAATTAAAATAGCAACCCAATTACTTATTAAAACTATAAAATGATATTAAATTTATACATTAGTGGATAAGGACCAAAAGTGGTAAACATAAAATGTAATGAACATCATAAATAACTTAAATAAGCAAAAATATATTTTACTAAGGATTATATTATTTTCATATAAACTAAACTTAAAATAGTGGATAGTGTGACACAATTTGTAATAAAGTTTTTTTACTAGTATTTTTTACTATAAACATATTCTATATACATTATGCATAGCTATCATATACACCGATACTATTTGTTGTGTCTACCGATACTTCTCGTTATATATCTTGGTAATACTTATTGTATGCACTAATATTGTTTATTTCATGCATCAACACTGCATACTGCTATGCTTTATATAATTTGTTTAATTATTCTTTGTATTTTATCTCATCAAATACTTCCTTACTATTAATTATAGTTTGTAATTGAAACTCTTGATAATTACTCTATAAATAAAACAAATATTTGACAACTTTCTGTGGTTCATAATTATTGTTTTTAGATAACATTATGCATATACATGGTACAATCCATATTGTATTTATCTTGTAATTAACTAAAATTAAAAATCATTATTATATTAAAATATTTTTAAAACTCAAATTATTTACCAAAATAAAGTTAACATGGAAAATTTTGAATTATATAGCTGGTCAATAAATGAAAAATTAATCTTACCCTTTTTTTTAAAGGAATTCTACTAGCAAAGCCCTCCTATGAAATTCTTCATAATGTAGATGTTGGAAGAGGGAAGTGAGAAAGAGAAATATTAGGTTAAATTTGTTTTCTAAAGAAGATGGTAAGAAAATTTGAGATAGGTGGGAGTGGATTTAGAGAGGAAGAATTAAGAATTAGAAAAATGAAAGAGATTGGAGAATAGGGTTTAAGAGAAATAACCTGTTAGAAACCAAAAACTAATATGAAAACAAATGATATCTTGTCGATTTTTTTTATTTTTTTATTTTTGTTTCGGTGGAGCACATAAAAGAAGAGACTGATGAAGTCCAACTCTTTGGCATAAAAGAAAATCCTATTTGACATGGGATGAGGGAGGGGATCCAATATTTAACGAACCGATTTAAATGCTTCTTCAAAAATATATAGGACTGTTGTAAAATGAGAGAAACGAGGAAGACTGATCCGTAATTTCAGGAAAGTATAGTGACCGTTATGCAAAAATCCACATATACTTCTTTTCTCATGTCATGTCATGCACGAGCGGGGCGCGTTACTGCCCATATCGTCTCGGCCAGGCCGGCCAGGCTCTTTTCGGGAATCCAAACTTGCTCCCAAATTTATTCTCTCTCCTCCCCGTCTCCCCTCCCTTTGTATTCTTTCCACCAGATTTCGCGGAGCGAAGCGCGCCCCTGAGACGATTCGCCTCTCGGGGTCCTTGCGCGCTGCCACTATCGGAGCTGCTCTCTCTTCTCTAGGAAGAGGAGGAGGAGGGGGAGGAAAGTGTCAGGGGAAGCGCGTAATGGGAAGCGGCTTGGCGTAACGAGGGGAAAGCCCTTTGTCCACTGGTTTATTATGGGAGAGGCGTGTGCGAGGGGGCTTCTTTCTGTCGATCCTTGCGGCCTTTGTCCTCTCGACGTGTCGCGGTAGCGAAAAGGCGGCGTCTTTGGTACCTTTCGGCTGGCTTCGGACGAGGTTTGGTCCTCTGGAAGCGGTCTGTTGCTGTTCTTGACGTGGGCTCCTCCCAGATCTCACCTCCACAGCTCTATACAGGGGTTTTGGGAGACTTTTCACCGTCCTTGATCTCCTTTGAGGGAGTCCTCCGTTATTTGGGACGCCCCGAAGCTTCTAAAGGCGATCCAGGGAGAACCGAGCTCGTTTCTTGTCTTATTTTCGTTGTTTTCGTATCAAAAAGAGGGATCTTGCGAGGTTTCTCGAGTTTTCCGACAGAAAGAGAGATGGCCTATGCTCCGGGGAAAGATGTCGCCTTTTTATTTACCGACGAGGAATTGAGCGAGATGAGTGGGTTGAAGAGAGGCCGAGACTTCGTCGAGATGACGTGCGGGTGCACGAGCCACCGCTATGGCGACGCCGTCGGGCGGCTTAGGGTTTTCGCCTCGGGCGATCTCGAGATCAGCTGCGAGTGCACACCGGGTTGTCAGGAAGGTCAGTTGGATCTCTTGCTCTCCTGAGCTTTCCTCTCTTTGAATGCTTAGGTATATTGTTTATAGTATGAGATATGAGGCAGGTATCAGTTTCTTGGCGTTGATGATGATGGGTTTTTAAGGGTAGAAAAGCATCTGTTCTTCTTGCACACATGATGTTTGATACTGGACTCGTGCTTGTTATTTGTATATTAGCTCAGCCACATTCATATCAGTGGCGTAGTTTTTCTTCGTTCTGTGAAATATGTGTCTGTTTTATATAAAAATATCAGCTATATTCACATATGATTTCGTGATGTTCGGTACTATCGTGAAGCCTTTTGTGTTAGTGTTGTTGTGTGCTGCTCTTTTTAGTGTGCAGTGCTGTATGAATCCATTATCTTTGCAATGTGGTCATCACGTCTTATGATTGATAGCCTGACTTTGTGTGGTTGCTTCTCATGTTGGCCATGTTTTTCTGTTCGAGAGATTTTTCTTCTCATGCTAAGTCTTAAGTCTGATTCGTTTACTATCACGTGCAGCCAACTTTTGAGCATGGAACTTTTGTTAGAAGAAGATCCTCTGCATGTTTTAATTTCTAGACTCTATGTTTTTGAGATGTCACTGTTATTTATGGCCTGGCAGATTTTTGTTTTGTGATGGTAGAGACTTTTTATCTTCACTCAACTGTTTTGTGCTTGCTTTGTAGATTTACATTGATGAGATTTACTTCTCTGTTCTTTCTCAATTTTTCTTGGGAGTGTACGAAGTAACAAGATTTTATGGGGGCTTCCCAGTTCTAGGAAGCGGGCTATCTTTGTTTCCTCAACGATGGCAGCAGTGTGCTGTCATCAACTGCAGTTGTCATCAGTAAATGATGCCTTGGGAGCTAACAACACTATTTTCCATCCAACTCTATTATATAATTTGCATTATGACTTGGAATAACTGAATCATAACTAGTAAATACCTGGCCCTAAGTAGTGTGTCAAGTGAGTTGAACACCATATATTATGTTGATTGACTAATCCTATTTTTCACATCTCTGACTACTCTCCATGAGCATATCAAGTTTGGTCTGCTTTTCACAATTTCTGTTTTTGATTATACCATCTTGTAATGTCTGTTACACTCTACCCCTGCATAATTTATTTCATTATTTTATTGAGAAAATGAAGCATAAGGTAGCATATGCATAGATGTACCAAAATAAATAATTTGATATCCTTCATGTGAACAGATTTAACCTGTCTTCCCTGCTCCGATAATAATTCTTATAGGGGCCTCTCCTATTTTGACTTTGGTCTGGAAGAGCTCTGCATGCCAATTCCTTGGATCGTGCATTCATTTATGATCTAAGTCTTTTAGACCATAACGTTAATAGAATGAAAATGAAACAAACCTTTTTTAGGCAACCGGACTGATTTTCAGCACATAACCCAGTTATTTATTTTAGATTCTTTTGAGGTTCTGTAGAGAAATGCTAAGTAAAAATGCATGTACGCAATTCTAAACTAGGAAGTCCAGTTCTAAAAATTCATCTGGGATGAAAACTTATGGATGCCATTAAATCCCGGCAAGTTATTAGATTAAAAGTTAAAAGCAGTATGTTGCTTTTTGTGTATTTTAATTGTTCTTCTGCTTCATTACATCAAGATGCTCAAGTCGAAAAGGGTGCTTCAGAAATGCCATTACATGCATATTATAGCTTTTTGGTGATTATGTATATTGTTCCCTTCCTTTACTGAATTTATGTGTGAGTGCACAAAGAAGGCATATACTGTTATATGTGGATAAGAACATCCTACTTTGATTTATTCCATTTGCGCATGCTTTTCGAGCTGAAGATTTTTTGTTTACAATGAAATAGCATGCTTGCTTGTATTTTTGCAATGTCATGAAATATATCTGATGCCTGTTAAAGATATTGGCATTTGTTCCACGTTCTGGAGCATTCAATATCACACCTCAAATGTATGTGGGCCAAGGTTTGCCAAACCGGCATGTGGTACCGTACCGACACTCGGTATGCTGAACTTTACGATACTGTACCGCGTACCAATACTATAATAGGATCAACTTGTATGGGATCCAGTACCAAAATGGCGAACCTTGATGTGGATGGTAGGCTTGATGTTCATAAGCTCCAATAACCAAATCTTCTTGTCTGTTGGCTGATCTGCTATGAATATAATTTTCAGATAAGTTGACCCCAGCTGCATTTGAGAAGCATTCTGGGAGGGAGACTACAAGGAAATGGAAGAGCAATGTATGGGTCATAGTTAAAGGTGAAAAAATTCCACTGTCAAAGACAATTCTACTTAAGTACTACAATCAAATGTCAAAAACTGGCAATAGCTCTCATAAAGGTCCCAATGGACGACCATGTCATCGCGACGAGTTTATCCGCTGTACAAGGTGTAACAAGGAGCGCAGGTTTCGCCTTCGGACCAAAGAGGAATGCCGCATTTACCATGATGCTGTGGCTGATCTCGATTGGAAATGCTCTGACTCAAAGTTTGACAAGTAGGTGTTCTAACTGGGTTGTATGGCTCTTTAATCGTTGTCATACCCATGCATATTCTTCGTGCCTTAGATATAAGAAGGGTCGTCTCTTTTCTTTTATATTAACTTGTTGACATACAGAAGTTTTGCTTATGGTGTAGCTGCTACAATAAATTTTTATTTGCAAAAAAATGTCAAATTGGTTACAGCCTACTTTGTACACAACTTTGCTATTATTTCTCATGCTTTGCCTGTATATCGTGCAGTTACACTTGATATTCAGGTCGTTCTCTAGTCTTGAAATGGGTCTAGTGATGGATTTAAAGCTTCATGGTTATTTTGTGTATGAAAATATATTTGAATATTATTGTAAGTGTTCTCTTTTTTTTCTTTAATTTGTAAATCAATAATTTTTGGTGGAAGAAGGCATTGTCTTGCTTTATGACAATGTTATGGCAATCAGATGTACAACCCTGGGAATAACATGGCATCCCATTGTAGGAATACATCATGAAAGTATGAAAACGGTAATACAGGTAGCTGTTCATCAATGTCATTAAGTTGGGACAAATTCTTGCTTATCAGAAGCAAAATGATCCGCTGACAGATCCTTTTTTTTCTATCCTTTATTCATCAGTTTGTGTTTCAAATAAATAGTTTTATGTCTGGAATTACTATCAGCGTTGGTTCTGTTTTAGTTACAACGAGCTCCTTTGTGCATCAATTCGAGTTCAAGTAAATGCATATAGTGTAGGATTATGTAGTTTTTTTTTTTGAAAAATATCAAAAGGATTTGATAGAATTAAGATCAGGTTTAACCATGGAGTAATTTGAATGCAATTACAGCCTGTTTGCTTTAGGGGTTTGTAACTGAAAATCTAATTGTGCATATTCACTTTATTTTGTGTTTTAAGGGTATCATGACAAGTTAAACTCTTTTGAGTGTTTGACTTTACGAGAAGAGTGTTTTCAACAGAGTTAGAATCTGAGAACATCTTTTTTTTCTTTAAATTTGTGAGTTGAACTGAGAAAATCTTACGTGGGATCATGGCAATTCTTATGCTTTATTAATTTATTAATTAATTTATTTACTGGGTTAGGGGGAAAAATTTGCAAAAGTGGAAGCTGAAGAAGGGAAGTAGACTTGCATGGTGGTAAACTGAATTTGATGTTAGAGAAACTTAATTTCTTATTTTATTCAGGCTTTAGAGTAGGCATCTCCAGATTCAACTGACAATACTAAATCATCATTGCCTGACAAGTATAATAACAGAAAATGTGGCCTCATGGACAGTACCATTTTAACTGCATATTGCTACCATGTGTTGGTGCCAGTGCATCAAGAATATCCAATTAAATCAAAGTATTTAGATTTTAGTAGTACAATGGCACAATTAGAAACATTTGCATAAAAAAATTAGCTTTTCTGGAAGGGAAAAAAAATTAATGACCTAGTAGTAGTGCTTCGCACATGATCTGTTCACCTAGTATTTTTGTCATCTCAAGGACTTCTTCACTCTTCCATATTTTGAACACAATCATTATTTCTGCATGCATTTTCTCCCATTTCCTATATTTCACTATGCGTCATGCCTTGTGTGCTGCTTCCATGTATCAGGGTTAGCTGCGATGATGAAGAGGAGCGAGCCAGCCGCAAGGTATTGAGGGGATGCTTGCATTCACCGTCGTGCAGAGGGTGCACCACATGCGTCTGTTTTGGTTGTGAGATCTGTCGCTTCGCGGACTGCAGCTGCCAGACCTGCCTTGATTTCACTCAGAATGCAAAAAATTAAGCCTCTTCATCAGGTTATTTTTCATTCTCGAGCCATTGAAGTAGCATTTTTAAGCTATGTTTTGGTTGCCAGGCAAATTAAGATGCTTCAGTCACTGGTTCAGTCTTCAATTGTTTTCAGCGGCCTATTCAAGATAGTCGAAAAAGATTGGCTTCATTATTTTCTCGACGAGGCCTATTGGGTATTTATTTTAATTGGAACATGAACTTGTTCTTCACCACAGTAGATGAATGGCTGTGTTGGAGCCTTTCATCATTTGAAATGCAGCATTATGTAATTCTACTTTCCCTGCACGATTTCACTTTCATCCCAATCCAAGTGAGTTCTCAGTTCAACACCACTCACAGTTGTTCAATAACTTTCATAGATTTGCAGGCTTATGGTAATTAAAGGAAACAAGATCTTAAAGTTAACTTTCATAGTTTTGCAGGCTTATGTTAATTAAAGGAAACAAGATCTTAAAGTTATTGTCACCAATAATCGCTGCAAGAACACACCCCATTGACAAAATGGTGGAACCTATGCGTGTCTCTCAATATAATCTTCCTTTCTGTGATCAGAGAAAAGTACTTAAACGCACAGTGACAATCTCCACAAACCCGGAGGTTCTTCATGATTCGTAGTGTCGCCCCTTGAGCGGTAGAAAGATCTCCAAAAGCAAATGCCAGCTTCTCACAGTGGTAGAACAGTGATTCTTCTCTTCTACTCTCCTCCTCCTCGTGAAGCGTGAAGCTAATGTCAGGTGCATAACCTGCTGTTTTAATCTCCGTGATTAGCTCGTGTAACTTCTCATATATTTCTTGTGATAAAGGATGCGATTGGTCTTCAACTCTGAACGTATGAACTCTTCTATTAATCTCAATCCAACTGACAGCAATTTCCTTCTCCAAACCTCTGTCTTCCATCAACTGCCTGACCCTTTCAGCTTCTCTCCATCTTTCTGATCTAGCATAGATATTAGCAACGAGTACATAATTAGTAGCTTCGTTTGGTTCTGATTCGAGCAGCAACTCTGCTACCTGCCTTCCGATTCCTATGTTTCGGTGTTTACCACAAGCTCCAAGAACAGTTCTCCATAGAGAAGTGCAGGGTTCGAAAGGCATGGTATCTATTAGACTCATTGCTCCTTCAATATCTCCTGCTCGGGCCATCATGTCCGCCATGCATGCATAGTGTTGGTATCTCGGTTTGATCCCTTCATTTTCTTCCATGGAATCGAATACCTCCAGGCCTTCACGAACAAGACCAGCATGATTGAAAGCTGAAAGGAGGTTTAGGAGAGTAATTTCATCAGGTCTTTGGCCAACAAGTTTCATCTGTCTGAAGAGCTCCGCAGCTTCTTTTGGAGATCCATGTTGAGCAAGAGCTGAAATAATTGAGTTGAACGAAATCACGTTTGGTTTTGCTATTGAATTGAAGATTCTCCATGCTTCACTGATGCACCCGCAGTTCGAGTACATGGTAATAAGGGAATTCTTTGTTGCTACATCAGAGGAATCACTGCTTTTTAACCAGCGAGCATGGATCTGCTTCCCCATTTCTAGCCTTGGTAACTCTCCACAGGCCAAGAACAAGCTTGAATAGATGAACTGACTGGTTTCAATATCTAAGTACATCATCTCAATGAATAGCTGGAGTGCCTCCTCTTCTCTGCCACCCTTCACGCTTGCAGATATTATTGAAGACCAAACTCCACTGTCCATTGAATCCATATCATCAAATACTAGTCTAGCATACTCAATTTTTCGCTTTGCTGAATACACAGCAATCAAAGAAGTTCCAATGAAACGATCTCTCTCCAATCCAACCTTGAAGATATATGCATGCATCGCTTCGAATTCTTCAGGAACGTGGTCTCCTACTTTAACCCCAGTCAGTAAAGCAGGGAATGTAAACTTATCTGGGATAGTTGCTTGTCTTCTCATCGTTCGAAACAGTTTGAAAGCTTCTTCTCTGCAGCCCATCTGAGAGTACCCTCTAATTATGGAATTCCAACTGGTGACGTTTCTCTGTTTCATTCTTTCAAAGACCTGCCTTCCATTTTCTAATTCTCCACACTTTGCATACAAGTCCACAAGTGCAGTCCCTGAAATCATATTCGAATCAAAACCGCGCACAATAAGTTGTCCGTGAAGTTGCTTTCCCATAGAATTTGCTTCGATATCAGCACAAGATTTCAGCAGGCTGCTGAAAGTTAGAGGAGTTGGTTCGATTCCAGCGCTCAACATCTCCTTATAAAGATTAAAACCATCACCATGGATCCCATGCTCCACTAGCCGAGCGATCATAGAATTCCAAGCTACCGGACTCTTTGTTGTGGAAATCGCCTCAAAAGCACGAGTCGAGTCATTTATTCTCTCACAAGCAGCATACATTTGGATGAGAGAGTTGCTTACAAACTCCTCTTCTCCATATCCTAACTTAATGGAGAGAGAATGAAGCTGCTTCCCCAGAGAGGGCTCCCTTTGCTGTCCTGCGACTCTTATAGCAACAGAAAACGTGAACGCGTCCGGTTCAATCCCATAATTCTGCGATTCAAGGAACATCGACAAGGCCTCCTCTACGAGCCCAATTCGATAGTACATCGTAATTATGGAATTCCAGCAGACGAGATTGCTTCTAACCTTGCTGGTGTCGAGCACCCTGCGAGCAAAATCCAAGCTTTCGCATTTCACATAAAAGCTCAGGAGGCTGGATTGCAAGAACGGATCGGATCCCAGACCGCTCTTTAACATGCGACCATGGACTTGAAGACCCCCTTCTAAGAATCCCTCTTTTGAGCAAGCTCGCAGCAAAGTCCCATATGAAGAAGGCTTGATGTGTGAAATGAGCTCTCTCTGTTCATTGGAGAAGAGCTCAAACGCTCTTCTGAGACTTTGGCCTCCACGCACCTTTTTGGAGACTCCATTGGTCTCTTCAGCTCCTTCGAGTTTTGTCTCTCTGGTGGATTTTGCGTTCCCAGTTTGCAGCAGTGGTCGAATTCGAGTCAAGGGGAGGCTTGGGCAATTCAGGAGCTCCATCTTGCTATTGGTGGGGTTTTGAAAACTTCATAGAACTAAGAGGAGCTCACAGCGCAACGTATCATCTATCTTCGGAAGAGCTTAACCATTTTGTTTATTGGATGTCTGTCTTGTTTAAATTTCTAGGCAAGCAATGAATCACCATGGCATAAATATGTGGCTTTTGGAGGAGTGTTTCAGGAAGAAGAAGATACAATAATTCTATTATAATTTTTAGGGGTTTCCCTCTTTTCCGGAACTTATCCGTGGAGGTCTTGTGGTGTTTCCGTTTTGGGCCCCTTCGGCGGCCGTTGGCTGGCCTATTGGACCGTTACGCAGAGGAACCCATGTAGCCGTTGGAGCAACAAATGGACCAGCCGTTGAGGGCTCTCCAAGTGGGCTTTTTTTTTTTTTTTTTTTTTTCATACAATATGAGTACGAATACATCTAATAAAATTTAAAAAATAATAGGTTACGGAGTGCTCAAAACAACTTCTTTTTTTTTGGTGGGTCGACTGCTCAAAATGATCTCATTTGAGCACAACCAATTGCATCACTATCAAAAAGACTACAGAAAGCAATAGAAACTAAGGAATGCTGGGTCCACAAAAACTCTCCGAAATGCTGAGCAGTGAAGGAGACGACCCAATCAGCAGCTTGATTTGCCTCCCGAAGGACATGCCTAACCTGAGTGGCCCGACACTCCCGTAGCATCCGTTGCATGTCGCACAAAAGCGGGTGCTCTACCCCCTCCCATCTCGCCACCTGAAGACGATCGATCAAGACGGATGAATCCCCCTACAGAATGATCCTGTTAGCCTCCAATACATGTCTCGCATAGGATAGCCCCTCCCATGCAGCCCTGAGCTCCGCCCCAAATGCCGAGGCCTCAACGGAACGACAACCCTCCACAGCAATCAGCCTGGCGCTATGGTCTCTAATCACAAATGCCACACCTGCCCAATCACAAGGTACCTTCGGAGTAGGTAGCCACATAAACATTCATATAATCTGCGACCTCGTTAGCCTCTCTAAATATAGTTCAAATAGCCGTTTGTTAGATGTCCTAGGGAAGTGCTCAGGCCTTCTAAGCCCTGATCACTGCTGCTTAAACATTACTGGAATCTTTCTTAAAGCTAATTACATATCCAACACTATTTATACCTCGTTTCCTCCTACATTGCCTTTCATGCCTTCTATCCTGACTGAGTAATGCTCCATTGTGACCATGTTGGGCTGGGCGTGGTTATACTAGTAGTGAAAGTTCGATGCAGGCCCTAATGCCCAAGGTGCTGTTGGGTTTCTTTAGGGCAGCAAATGATGCGCCTCTGCCCTATGTCAAAGCTTTCTATCTCCTGCATCATTCTCATGCAATGCTTTACCTTTTAAAAGTTAATTTTGCACATCCATCAATAATTTGGTGTCCCGTTTTAGTTTGACCATTTATACAATTTCTGGAGCTACGTTTCCAACGGGAAAATAGCAACCGAAAACCAGGAATGAGATGCAAAAATTTCGTCGGGATGGCGATGATGCTGTGGGAATTACGGATGGAAAGAATTAAAGAAATACAAAGGTATTTCAGAATACTCCTCGTATTTGATGGTCTCTTGGAGTGCAGGAGAAGCATCTTCCCGTTTTAGTTTGACTAATTTGTTTTCTTGCATTGTTTAATTCTTCCCCTCTCTCGTAATCAGATTAAGAACTTTTTTTTTCTTTTTTGTTTCTTTCTAAAATTGGTGAAATTTGAATCTTTTCTTTAGATGATACTTACACAGTATGGTGATTACATTTTTATTGACAACAGGGGACATCTGAAGTATACGAAATTACTATGTTTAAATAAAAAACAATTTTAATAACTTCTGTTTAAGCAAGTGGAACATTAGTTTGTTTTTTTTTTTTTTTTTTTTTTGGCATTCGCGAGTCACAGACAATGGGCGTGGGTATAGTTGATAAAGTTAGAAAGGAAAAAAAATTCCAAGAAAGATGGAATCGAGACGTGGTTCTCCCAAATAAAATTTTCGGAGTGATAAGCCACATAGAATGCCATCCAATCCGCAACACTTTTGCCTCTCTATAAACATGAGTAGCCTGATGGGAGCCGTACTCACCCAACAAACTACGGATGTCATGAGGCAGTTGCATCTCACTGGTAATACGCCTTGGATCCTGAATCTATTCGAATAAAATTTTACTAATCTGGCTAACGTTGAACTTGGTAAAATGAAATGGTACGGCAGCAAAAGCACTTCTCATAGCTGAGTCCCCTTTAAGGATAATACGGTCCACACCCAGCACCCGCCTCACATAAGAGACTCTCTCAAACGGCTCTGATCTCGGCACCAGCAACGGGCTGATCGAAAATTCACCGACCCCTAACTGCTACTAATTTGGCCTTCTGATCTCTGATGGCAAATTTGGCACCGCCGCTGTATCCATATTTTTTGACGTTGCTATCAAAGTTCACCTTAAGAAAATCAGGGGGTGGGAGCTCTTAGGAGACGAGCATAATTCTAGACGCTATAAGAGGAGAATGAGAGCCACAGATTTTTTTAGCAACCTAAAGACTGACGACACAATGATGTCAAAAATCTCTGCCGTATGAAGTAGGGCTCTGTCTACCACCAATCTCAGATGCGCTCATCTGTTCTCAAAGATTTGGCCATTCTTATTTAGCTAACCGTGGTAAGCTATATAACTAATATAAGTCGCTCTAATCTTCTGCTCTAGAAGGACGGGCCTTTCAGAAATAAGAGAAAATTCTCGGTCGACGTGGAACAATAGTTGACGGACATGGCGCGGGGAGAGAAAGCGAGAGAGAGGGAGGATATGATCATTTCCATTCCATCATGTTCTGCTACTTAAAGCTAGACGATATGTTTTTCTTATCCAATACTTGATGAACGGTCAGATGATGGGCAAGAGTGCTGTGGATCGGCTCTGCTTCTGGTATCTCTCAATCACGTGATGGGAATCTTAATGATCACATCGCATTCTTTTAATTATAAAATAAATGAAATTGACCTGAGAGCATTTCGTGGAAAAGACCTACAGGCTAATAAAGGTGATCCCTTAGCAAAAAAAAAAAAATAAAGGTGATCACCACGCGTGGTCTCCAATAAATGAATAGAATTCCTTTTTTTTATGTTTAGAAAAAGTTACGAGTGTAAAGGATCAGTGCATGCTGCATGCTGATAATACAAATTGGAGTTGAAATTAATTCATAAAGTATCAAATTGTGAAGTTATTCAACGAAAGACAAAGTGTTCTCTCTTGATACCATAAAAAGGAAAGGAGTATCAAAAACCCTCTCCATGGCTGCTCTTTTTCTTTTGAAAAATTTCTCAATTTGTTTATTTATGCTCTGAGCTCTTTCAAGAGATCCAGGAACAGGAGTTTTCAAAAGTTAGCGCCAACATTAAAAGATCAATGTCCTTCGCTTCCTATAAGAATATATGTGAACATATATTTAGTCCCACATTGGTTATTTGCTAGATATATCTTGGGTACTTATATAGCATCAAGAAATCCTAATAATACTTTCAGACTAGTCATTTTGGGTAAGATTCTGAGTTGTGACAACAGTATCAGAGCGAATCCGGCCCATAACCTATATGAACTAGAAGAAATTGCAGCACAGATCTATTGAGGCTGACTATGAGCCAATCGTGGTATTTGTGCTTAAATTTGAATGGATTTGAATTCTTAACGTGACGAAGACGTCAGAGCTTGAATGGATGAAGTATGTGAGGATCCGTGCGAGTATGCGTTTAACCCCACGTTCTTTGATACCCCGCCAAGATGCTCCAAGAAGCAGTAGATACAAGTCAATATCGCATGTGGCCAAGAACCCATCAGAAGCCATTGAACGTGGCCATGAGTGCAAAAGGCCTATCCAATGCTTAGAAGTAAGAAAAGAACGGGCCGTTGACCTCAGTGTAGTTGAATCCATGAGCCTGTCTTCCACTCAAAGCTGGCAAGCAATTGACAGAAGCGCGGCGGTTTCGCTTGATTAGGATCACTGTTTCACAAATCCATTGCCTTACTCGGAACCCAATTTCGTTACTCATGACATAAGCCAGTAACTCAAATTCATTGAAAGAATCCAAGAGTAAGAGAAGAGACCGATTTCATTTACCTGAGTAATCTCCTATCCTTTGGCTATAAAACTGGTCCTTCAACCAGTGCATAAAATTAAGTTTGACGGAAGCAAATGCTTAATCCCGCTGTCAATCTTTGTGACTGTTATATCCGTGACTTTAAGGTTGTTAGGGCGTGAAAGGAGGCAGAAGATTGTTAGTTTACGCATTAAATATTGTTTGGGCATGAAAGGAGGCAAAAAGATTGTTAATTTACACGTCGAATTAACTTCCTCCTATGTAGATAGAGATCGTCTCAACATTTGCTCATAAGTGGTCCAAAAAAATCATCAGACTCAATGTGGACTATTTTGGCCACTACGAGTTAAGCTGGACAAGATTTAGAAACGAGATCCACCATATCAGAAAGCCAAACTTTCGGAGGCCATAACTTAGTCACAGAGCATCCGATTAAAATTATTATTATTATTTTACATCAGACATCTGACTAAGATTATTATTTTTTTATATTAGATAACTTTTTGAAATCTATGACTTAGAGCCAACCTTATATGGGGTTGAAACAATCCAAAATTTTATTATTTGGATCCTAAAATAAATCGATTAAACTAAAAGTTTTTTTTTTTAATGAAAGATTTTGACCAAACGTACCTCCAAATTCAAGAAGAATAAAGCAAAGTGAGAACAAGCAAAGTTAATATAGAAGTCGAGATATATCTTCTCTAGAATTTTAGTTTTTCATATTTCTTTCTACTATTTATATTTAGTTTTAAAAATTTAGTTTAATTCGAACTAGGAGAGAGATTGTATTAGAATTGTGCAAAAGAATATGTCATTACTTTTATAAATAAAAGCTATGCATCATCAATTATATATATATATATATATATATATATATATATATATATATTATTTTTATTTTTTAAAATTTTATTTTAAAAGATTTAAATTAAGTGGGTTGAGAGAATTCTATCTCCTCCTCCTCACGGCATCTGATACTGAATTGGGAGAAAACATGGGGGATGTGATGTCGGGAGAAAACATGGAGGATGTGATACCAGGGAAACAGGGGAACATGCGAAACTTCTTGAACACCATCTTACCAACTCCCAAGCGAGGCTATTATTACATACCTGTACGTAGATACGTAGATGTAATTGTACTGTTAGCTATTACAAAAAATGGTTTCATGCTTTTGCGATTCAATCCCCTTTACTTTATTGTGGATTTCAACAGGTAACGTTAAACTCTCGGGAAAATTAAATCACGTACGCGGCCGGCCACTTAGGCATCTTCCTTGGGAGAAAACAAGCAGCGCTTACAATCCGGTGACAGGAGTGATGATGTTCTGTACTCGTCCTCTCCGCCAACCACCGGCATTGCTACTCCTAACTTGGCTGCATTCTTGTAGTCTGGACGATATGTTCGTCCGAGCACTC
Organism: Phoenix dactylifera; assembly: GCF_051530095.1. NCBI lineage: Eukaryota > Viridiplantae > Streptophyta > Magnoliopsida > Arecales > Arecaceae > Phoenix > Phoenix dactylifera. The sequence continues at coordinate 42,567,339 of NC_143190.1, forward strand.
CTTCCACGTCCGGCGATAGCCCGAAGAATCTGAACTGCACCTCCAAGTGTACAAAGCAGTCGTCGGACCGTATCTGGTAGTGGTGAATCCTATCATCTTCCTTGGTGACAGGAACCACATTCAGGGACACCTCGGCCATTTCCTTGAGCGTGATCCTAACACTGTTTCTGCTTCCAATCCTCTCCACCATTAGCTTGCCATCATACGACTTCCAGCTAGAGAGGTGGCCTTCTGGGACCTGCAAGAGGTCGCCATCGCAGGTGAAGTTGAGGTGGTCGACGGCGTCATCCCACTGCGCGGCTCGAGTTGCTTCAATGGTGAAGGCATGAGAACCGAACGTGACTCCGAGCGCTTGAATCCAAGTGAAGTCCCGGGTCCTTCCGGCCGGCCGGAGACCAGCAAAGCGGGCGTTAATCTGGAGGCCGGGATCGGAGACGAGGCTGAAGTGCTCGCCTTTCCTCCCGTGGAAGTAGAACACGACGCCGTCGCCGCCAACGAAGCGAGGGTCGCCGCAGCCGGATCCTATTCCATTGCAGCTAGGTTTGGGACCTGGAATTAAGTAGAAAAAGTAAGCTCAAGGTGGAGGTGCAAGCGGAAATATAATGGAAAAGAGAGAAGAAGAAATGTTGAGGCATGCAGGGGATGGTGCAATACTAATGCAGACGGTTTGGCAAATGGGTGAGTCACAGTCGATGGTGCATCTCTTGGCTTTGGGGTTTTTGGGTTGGATGGCCGGGCACTCCGCCGGGCACGGGAACAGCCTCCAAAAGCATGGACTCCTATTGCTTGGGCAGCCCATTATGTCCTGGGCTGATGCCCCTCCCATTTCGATGGCCCCGGCCACAAAGAAGAGGAGCAAAGCAAAGCATTTGCCACTGCTTAGCTTCATCTTCTACCGTGTCTTTCGAGTGCTCGGAACCTTGGGTTGATGAAAGGGTCACTCGATCAGTTAATGGGAGCTTGCCTCTTCTCTTCCATTCTAATTAAAGGCTGAGACTTTGTTGATCGTGAGCTCGGGGGTAGGTTAACGTGCCTTGTTCGACGTTGAAATTTGCCCAGTGAGTATAGAATAGCGTCTTGGACTTTGGGAACCACTTGCGAACCTAGCATTAGATTTTGCTCGTAGGTGCATGTACAGCACTCCATCGTTTGAGGTCTTCTCAACGGTGGACGTACGGAGATAGAAGATGGGTGAGTTTTGACTCCTCACATGGTGAGTTGGCGGAAGCTTTAAATGGAATAATAATAATAATAATAATCATAATATTGTGGTGACTCATACATATTCAGGATTTATCAAACAAATAACTAATATGGGACTAAATACATATCCGCACGTATCCTCGTATACTACCCTCATTTAATCCCTGACATCTTTGGCAAGCTAATGATCCAAATCCAATTATAAACATCACAATCAGCTCATGGTCGACTCAAATATATTAGTGTTGCAGTGTCCCCTAATCCACATAGATTATGGGTCAGATTCACTCTAATACTATTATGTCACTACACAGGATCTTACCCAAAAATGTTAACTAAAAGATATAATTTGAGTTTCTTAGTTGTTTATAAATATCCAAGATCTACTTAACAAATAATTGATGTAGGACTAATTACACGCCCGCACTGATCCTCACACATTTATTTAGTCCTATATTGGCTATCTACTGGATAGATCTTTAGTATTTATACAGTGCCAAGAAACCCAAAACATACTTTTTGGCTAGCCTTTTTTAAGGTGAGGTCCTGGGTTATTATAAATAATATGAAAGTGAACCTGATCCATAACTCACATGGACTGGGGGATACTATAGCACAGGCCTATTTAGACTGATCCTAAGCTGATTGTAATATTCGCAATTAGATTTATAGTACTCGTGAATAGATTTGAATATATTTGAATATTTAGCCTAACGAAGATGCCAGGGCTTAAATGAGAGAAGTATGTAAGGATCCATGCATGCATATGTTTAGTCCCACATTGGCTATCTACTAGATAGATCTTGAATATTTATATACGGTCAAAAAACTAAAATAACATTTTTTGGCTAGTCTTTTTATATGAAATCCTGCATGGTTAAAAATAGTAAATGCTATAAAATTTAGCTCTCCAGGGTAAAGACATCCTTCCTGCTGAGGGTAGTCATCCAATCATATGACAAAGTGGACTATTTTGGAGATAAAGACTTGCAGTTATTTTCAGCCGTAACTTTTTCTTTTTTTTTTTGTGGTTCTTTGTTCTACAAACTCCCCCGTTGGAGGTTTTAGTAGCTGCCTATATGAATAACTCTCTTGTGCCCCAATATCTTCCTTTAGGAAGGCAATTCCAGTAATTGACTACTTAAATATTCTCTTATATTAGTGACAAATGGCCAAACATGATTCATTCAAGTATCCCGCATAAATGATTAAATAAATCACAATCAACTTCGTATTTTCAATCATTTAGTACACAAATGATCTGCGATAGATTAATTTTTGAATGTAAACGGCCTTTAAAAGTTAGCTAGTAGGTGATAACACAGTCAATAATGTCTGCACATCATATGTTCAGATACAATTTGCAGATACTCACATGCACTTGAGTGCACATACAAAAGGCATCTTCATATTGAAACCTAAACTGATACAGCCACATTGCCTCCTCCTGTCTTGAGCGATCAGAACAGTGAATGAAGGAAAGAATGAATGAATAAAATAAGCAAGCACTAGGCATTAATACTTCGCGAGAAGACCCAATATCAAAGTTAGGGCCTTGAATTCAGATTGAAAGTCAAACGCTTCTGCTTGCATCCATAAAGAAGCTACTTTCACAAGATGCAATGGGAGCCGCCCATGACGTTTGTATATTTGTGCGGATCAAGTCAATGCTAATTTGTACATTGCTCTTATATTTTATCCACTTCCTCACCAACCTTAGATTAGAGCTTTTCAGATGTTAGCACCAAAATTAAAGATTGCCTGTTCTTCACTTTCTTCAGAAACCCGCATGAGAACCACAAGGTCTCACCTAGGTGAAAAGTTGATTGGCTGCATGCAAGCGAGATTCCATTAATGTCAATAAAACACCGTCGCACTCCTAAGGTGGAACATCGAGCCTCCATTCGATGCAATTTGCACCAAAGCTCGATAGTTTCATTATATTCACAAGTCTAATCCCATGCTTGGAAACCCACATCTCAGCATAGATAAAGACCATTGACCTCAAATAAGTTGAATCTGTAAGCTATCGCCCTTATTTGCTTCCACCTAAGAATCAAGGCTGGCAAGCAATTTGATACTCAGGAAGAGATCAAATCTTGGGAAGATTCCATCAAGTTGCTCTGTCAGATCTTGAACTGTGAACATATATAATATATTGGGCTCACCAATCCAAGTACCAAATTCCACTGATAACAATAAGGGTCATCTGCCTTCCAATTGTTATATTTGGGGCCTTCACATGATAATGATCTTCTGCCTAGGAGTCGAAAGCTGCCAAACAATTGGATGTCAAACAAGCAAACCTTGCTGCTTAGGAAGTCCAATGTTCTTTTTAATTTTTCTTTTTTTAAAGAAAAATTAACAATTCAGCCTCTATAAGAAGGAAAGACAAGATGCTGGCTCTCATAACTGAGCATTATCTATCCTTTAGCTAAGATTCTGAGCAACCCAACATTAGAAGATGAAGGAAAACGGCATCAAATATACAGCTCTGATGTTCTTCTTTGCAGTCGCCATAGAAATTGGAGGAATCTCAGCTCAAAGCTCCCTGACCTGTAGAAACCGACCAAGCCCGTGCTTCCGCAAGCAGGTTGGATGCCCGAAGGAGTGCCCGGTTGCAAAACCATCGGACCCAAAAGCCAAAGGATGCTTTCTGGACTGCAACTCACCCAAATGTGAGACAGTCTGCCGTGGTATGATCACCTGCTTGACAGTTTCTCACTAGTTCATTTCTGAGTCAACAATTGCCAACAAACTAGAACATATGCATGAAAATTTGTAGCCATGGAGTCCTCACGTCTATTCATACCTTCTTTCTGTTTGTCTACCTTGAGATTACTTGAGAGCACTGTCCATAAATTTATATCTTCATTGCAGGTCGAAAAGCCAATTGCAACGGATTGGGATCTGGCTGCTATGACCCTCGCTTCATTGGCGGCGATGGCATTGTGTTCTACTTCCATGGGAGGAGAGATGAGTACTTCAGTCTGATATCCGACCCCAACCTGCAGATCAATGCACGCTTCATTGGCACCCGGCCTGCTGGAAGGACCCGTGACTTCACGTGGATTCAAGCCCTTAGCATCATGTTCAGTTCGCACGCTTTCACCGTGGAGGCAACTAGAACCGAACGATGGGATGATGCCGTCGACCACCTCCATTTCACATATAATGGAGAGCCCTTGGAAGTCCCAGAAGGCCATCTCTCTGAATGGAAGACAATTGATAAGAAGCTGGCGGTGGAGAGGACTGGAAGCAGAAACAGCATCATGATCACAGTGGAGGGAATTGCAGAGGTTTCGCTAAATGTGGTTCCGGTCACCAAGGAAGATGATAGGATCCACAACTACCACATACCATCTGATGACTGCTTCGCACACTTGGAGGTGCAGCTCAGAATCTTTGGGCTATCTCCGAATGTGGAAGGAGTTCTTGGCCGAACATACCGTCCAAACTTCAATAATACAGCAAAACCAGGGGTAGCAATGTCAGTAGTAGGTGGAGAGGACAAGTACAGGACCTCTTCACTTCTATCCCCAGATTGCAAGCTGTGCTTATTTTCACCTGTGACTGTTAACTAAATGGTGGCACAATATAATGATATCAAGTAGTGAAGTCAATTAAGCACTATAAGAAGCGATCTGAAAGAAATCAAGTTCTTAATGTGGTTTAAGGATTTCTAATTTAACAAAAGTGATATGGTTGGATTTTCACACGTGAAAGAACAACATTTTCATAAGGAGTTTGAATTGTGGCAATTTGGATGGCCATTATTTTATTTGGTTGTAGCAAATAGACTACATGTGATCCTACCAACGAATTCTGCTTGATGAGAGGTAATTAACAAAATTCCAAGGAATCATGTTTTGATATCAAACAGCAAATGATAGAAGCAAAAGTTCCACTAATCTAACTGATACCCATATGACAAATCTCAACTTGAAGCAACATAATAACATAAGCTCTTTATAAAAGAGACATGCTTCATTTTGTAGTCATCAATAAAAGTGAAACCAAAATAACCAGAATATTGATCATAACATTGAATTTTGATTTCTTGAAAGTACTACAAATATGAAGTACAGAGACTAATTAACAATATTTTCTACTATCTCATATTTGTTTCTGAATGCCCAACAGTCAACAGGCATATTAGCCACTCTAAAGACGTCCTATTCTTGAGACATCACTTTTCAAATGAAAATTTCCACCTTAGAAAGAAAGAGCATGTCTCCAAATGATCACAGTTCACTAGACTGAAGTCCCCAAACATAGTATTATTTTTTTCATGTTGGATATTTTGTTGACTTTTGTCCAGCATTTGAGGGCTCGTTTGGTTCGCAGGAAAAGAAGGGGGGAAAGTGTGGTCAACGGGAAAGTAATGAAATGCCTCTTGTTTGGTTGGAGTTTTCAAAGGAGAGAGATGGAAAAGTTGTATTCCCATGGGAATATGATTCCCACATTTCATAGGAAAGTCTTTCCCATGAGAAACATGGAAAAGTTACTTTCCCATGAGGTGGGAATCACTCCTTGTTTATTTTTTCCCAAAAAGACCCTTCAGCATTAAAGAGGCATTAAAGACCTAATTTTTATTAAGGGCATAATAGGAATTATACATAACTTTTCTAGGAAAGTGGATGGTCAACCAAACATAAGCATTTTGGAAATTTGTCACTTTCCCATGGTTAACCAAACATGCCAAAAGTACTTTCCTAGGTATCCTCTTCCTAGGAATCTGATTCCCAGGAATCATATTCCTAAGAGGGAAAATACTTCCCGCGAACCAAACGAGCCCTGAAAGAGTTAGGTGACATATATTACAGCTCCGTGATTCCTACTTGTAAGATCCTGCAGGTCTCAAGGTACATAGCCATGTCTTTAGAAGCATTTACATAAATTTCATTGCTTAGAAACTCATCAGACAAGCTCAAACAAATTTGATGAAGAATAGAAAATATAAAGGACTGGAGCTGATCATTACTGGAATATAGACAAACTATGACATTATTAACAAAATAAAAGGAAGGCCACAAAGAGGGAAATACAGCAAACTATAAGTGTACTACATGTTACTTAAAGATGTAAGGCACAAAACTGAGAAAAACACACAATTATCGTACAAAGCGAGGAACTGTAACAAGTATCATATGATTTCTTTATTATTTGTTTCCACCATCTCACAAATAGGGAACTTCTACAAAATATTAGAATAAGCAGTGCATAATTTAGACCATTTGATCTCCATGAACCATATTAGAAAACTGAACTCATTCAAGCTTACAGCTGCAAATAGCTAGAACAAATAAGGCCACCAAGGCATAACATAAATGAAGTAGGATATGTTACAAACTGAAACAAGAGGCATGAACAAATATTAGCATAAAAGAAATATAAGATAAGACCTTCTTGAACTTAACAAGAGGGCCACATGTTTTTCACGTACATGAATGATCCCATAAAGTCTGAAAACCGCAGCAACTTGATTGAATGCTCATCTTCCCCGTGGATTCACCAGCTGAGAAAATACAGCACTTGTGGTAGCATCTTCAATATCATCATCAGTACCAGTACCTGAGTTTACTCCCTCAACCAAGCTAACGCTGTTATCAAAAGTTTCCATCTGTGGTAGTAGGATACCAGGAATACTCTTTATACTGTTCTCATCTGGGTCGGCAAGTGAGGAGGTCTCCTCAAGCTGGAGAGCATACTCAAGATTCCACAACACATCTCCCATTGTTGGCCTATCAACACCCTGCTCTGCCAGGCATTTCTCAGCTGTATCCCCATATTTCTTAAGGGAAGCCGGATTGATCTTCCCCGCCAATGCCGGGTCCATAATATGTTCCAGCATGCCCTTCTTTTGCCAGCTCATTGCCCACTCTGCTATGTTTACCTGCTCCCTTGGGAGAACAGGGTTGAGTGCTGGCCTTGCACAGAGGACTTCCATCAACACAACACCGAAAGAGTACACATCAGACTTCTCTGTTAGCTGCTGCCTCCGAAAGTACTCAGGGTCGAGGTATCCAAAGCTGCCTTTGACTGCAGTACTAACATGGGTCTGATCTAAAGCTGGGCCAGTCTTTGAAAGACCAAAGTCTGCGACCTTCGCGACAAAATTTTCATCCAAGAGAATGTTGGTGGTCTTCACATCACGGTGGATTATGCTCTGAGCTGCACCAGTGTGGAGGTAATGCAGTCCCCTTGCAGCCCCAATGCAGATCTCAAGACGTTGTCTCCATGAGAGGGATGGAAGGTTGGCACCATAGAGATGGCTCCTTAGTGGCCCATTCGCCATGTACTCGTAGACCAAAATCATCTCAGAGCGCTCGTCACAATAGCCAATAAGTGAGACCAAGTGACGATGCCGGAGTTTGGATAACATCTCAATCTCAGTTTGGAATTCAGCAAGCCCTTGCTCAGACCTGGGGTTCCCCCTCTTGACAGCAACTTTAGTGCCATCTTCCAGCGTCCCCTTATAGACCTTTCCAAAGCCACCCACACCAAGAAGCAAACTCTCATCAAACTTATTCGTTGCATCCATGATCTCCTGAAACATAAAAAGACGACCAAGGTTGGTAGAGGCCAAAGAGATGCAGCTTGCTGTTCCACTCTTCTGAGAAGTTGTTGACACCTTGCTGATTGTGTGGGAGTTTCCATGTAAGGGCATCGGTAACCATGGGTGACTATGGGCTCTAGTTTTCGATCTGCGAACCATGAAACAGCAGTAGCACAATACCATCAAACCAACAGCAGCCACGGATCCCACAACTACTCCAATTATAATTCCGAACTTGTTCTTTCCTGAGGGTGACTCAGGCATAAGATCTTTAACAGCATAGAGTCCATCCAAGCTTTTGACATCATTGCTAATCTTCATAATCTCCAAACCATTCAGGATTGCATTGCTAACGTCAGCCACCGTGTCTGGACCAATGCTCACAGTCATGGTATTTGAACCATTTGAGGAATTCGAGACAAAATCCTTGTAGTACGGCACAGATAGGTCACCCTTTAGAGATGACAAATCCAAACTTGCAATAGCAATGTCCGAATTCACATAAACATTGAAAACCAGTGTGTTCAGAGCCTTACTGACAATATCACAGAAATGGAGGCGGATCAAGTAAAGGAAACTCGGGTCGACGGTGAAGACCCATGTGATGTTGAAGTTCAAGTCTGTTACATTTGCATCTCCCATTGCATCGGCAGTGGCATATACCCATTTTGGTGCTATATCTGCAGTCATCACATCAGGGTACTTTATACTTGCAGGATCTACAGACACATTCACGGCTGAGCTGTTGACGTGGAGGTATTTGCCATCAGTCTGCCAGGTCCTCCCAAGCGAGTCATTCTGAGGAGTGAGCAAAGGGCCCCCCATGTTCAAGCGATACATGGTCTCAAGACCAATCTCAGAGAGACCACTGAAAGGAGCATTTGGTATAGCCAGAGCCTGATCATTGATCAATTCATCAGGAACCGAGATGACTTCGATCCCATTCACAAATGAAACAGAGCCATTCGACGGGATGAAGGTAAGAACCAACAAATCAGAGGTTACATTCACTGAATACTCCTTGAACAAATATGTGAAGTTGGAACTCTTGAAAGTGAAATTGTTCATGAGGACAAACTCATCCGTTGTGACAGTCAATGGGGCTGAGCTCAGGTCATGGCCGGAATTTGGAAGCGGGTAGAAATAGAGGCGGATCCAGTGCCGGCCTGGTTGCCGGATATCAAACTTGTAATAGCCAGGTTCGAAGAAGATGCGGAGGGACTGATATATGGGTGATGGAAGAGCAGAACTGGAGGCGGAAAAGGTACCATCTCCAGAAGTTTTTAGAACAAATGAAGACTGCTGTGAATCAGGAACAAAGACCTCGCCTTGGACCGGGACGTTTTGGGGGGAACCACAAGCAAGAAGGTAGTTGTCGGCAGGGGTGAATGCAGCAGAAGAACCACCCAATAAGAAGGTGAAGAAAGCGAGAGGAAAGAGCAAAGAGATCCAGCTCAACAGTTCCATCTCCTTCATCTTCAACACCTACCCAGATGAACAACAAACCAGACTACGATGGATAGATCGCTCAAAGATTTTATTTCCGCAGATATCTAGAATCACCAAATCCACATTCCTCCTAAAAATCCCAAAGTCTCCAGACCTAGCTTCTCGGAAACCTAATCTCTTGCTCAAAATCCTGAAGACAAAGTGAAGAAGTTCCAGAAGTAATACTATAGGAAATGCACCACAAAAGCAGCACTTTTATAAGATTTTGATCCTCGAACTCCTAAATTCCCAAAGCCCAGACTTCTAAAAATATCCAAAACGTTAAATGCCCAGTGTCTAGAAGACACGGCCCAAGAAACCCAAAATTTCTGTTTTTAGACTCGATAAAACTAGGGTTATAACCTGCAATTTACCCAAACTAATCTTCCAAATCAAGAACTACACTTTCTCATCCCGCATTAAAAGAAAACAAGAAAGAAAAAAAAAAACCCAAAAATTAAACTTTTGCAGACAAATCTCAGGGAAGGGAAACTAAATCCAAATGGCACCCTCAAAACTCCAGAAAAACAACCACCAAGCAATGAAAAAAAAGATTCTTTTGGGAGGGGGGACAAGGACAAAACCTCAACCAGCTCAGATCCACAAAGGAGCAGCTCGATCTTTAGAAACAAAATGGGGGCGGCAACGGGATCCTACTTCCAGCTCGAGGATTCACAGCCAGAGAGACAGAAAGGAAAGCAATCAAGATCGGACCTTCGCCCCCGTTCCGTACCCTTCACTTTCTCTCCCGGAGAGAGGCCCAGTTCCACTGCTGCCACAATGAGATTCGAGCAGAATGCACCCCACCACGACGATCCGCTGGTGCTTTTCTTCGACGCCCCAACAGCTCTTTCCAGCCTGTGGCTTTAGGCTGGCAGCCTACAGAGGAGCAATCGGACCCACATTAACCTTTCCACCCAAAAAAAAAACCAATTTTTAGCGAGAACAAGAATAAATAAAGGGGGAAAGATTGACGAACTTTCGAAGGGGCATCGGTGGAGTTCCGACCACAGATGATAATGTGGGCTTGTTTCAGTTCGCCGGAAGGTAGATGAATTGAGAGAGAGAGAGAGAGAAAGAGAGAGAGCGCTTAGGTGTTGTTTAAATACTGGTAACCGCCATGGGAGCTCTGCAAGTGAGCTTTTAGAAGACAAAGGTGGGACTTATTATATTAGCCTTTACCTCTCTGTTTCTTTCTAATGATCGTAGCTAAAAAAACAATAAAAAATTCCCTTTGCTGAAAAAAAAAAGAAAAAAAAATCCAAGAATACAGGGGGAGAGATGGTGATGGGAGATGATTTTTTTTTGGGAGGCGTGCTTTCACGCGGCTTCGAGAAACGAAACTAACGGCGTCTAATGGTGGACCGTTGGCAGGACTGACTAACGGCGCCAGCGTCCGTGAGAGACGGTGGACGTTTTAACTTCATGGTGACACACGGTTTCTTCGGTAAATATATCAAAATTTACTGTTATATATTCATTAAATAAATTTTTATTTTAATATTCTCTATTACTCATTAATTTGGAATAGTATATCTATATGGCTATTTGTATACCTAATTGCAATGTGAAAATAGGTGTTTGAGAAGGGAGAGAGTGCTCATGGAATAGTGCTTCGCGAGAAGTATCTTTCCTGGCCAAAATATTTTTTCTGTAAAATTTATTTTTAAAAATATAATATCTATAAAAATAGTTTTGCATGTTTTATTAATCATAAAAAAGTACATTTCAAAGGAATACCTATTATATTTTTAATAAAAAATTTATTTATAGATTTTGATAGCTCAAGTGTAGTTTTGAAAACTAAAAAAAAAATTTTAATTCGCAACCAACGAAAAAAAAGACTTTGTTATATTCTTCATGTTTTTTTCTAAAAAAAATAAAAATCTTATTTTCCATATAAATCCTACTTTTTTATCTTTATTTTTTTAAAAAAATTGAACTAAATAATTTTTTTTTTTTTTCGATCATACTTTTTTTTTTATCTTCCTATTTTTGTGGACCAAGTGAATCATAAGTGGAATAGGATTAGCTTACGGCAAAGTGCTTTCTAGGATGGCTAATGTTAAAATATTTTTTCGTGTCTCGTGTATACATCTCTGCGCCTCAGATACTTACAATATAAAAATATTAAAAAACAAAAATATAAAAAATATTACAATATCTTCCATCCATAACTCTCATTACTTCAGCATGAAAGAAGTGATCCTGCATGGGCATGATACGGCATTTCTTCAGACAATTAGAGGGATGGAAGCAAAGCGCTTTATCTGCGATCGGTTACCTTTATAAAATTGCATCTAATACTATTATATCTAGATGAGTTCTATTAAAGTTGAATAGTATTATTAAAAAAAATTTGCGAGGGACAAAATCGATGGTGGCCTTTCATGCCAATAAGATTGTAGATTGGATGGCCTCGTATGTGGCCAACCACTATGGAGATACTTATGGGTTGGAGAGGATGAGCTGCTTAGTACATTTAAGATATACTGTATTTTGATTTTTTTGAATGTATTCATACTAAATCTGTATGAATTATTTATTTCAGCTAAAAAAATGATAACTCTAAATGGGTGCATTTGGTTTCTTAGGCTCATGTATGTGGGACTTACATATGCCAACTTGTTAGGGACAATAGCTGGGGCACTCCCTCATTGATTTCTTAGGCTCATGTATATGGCAAGGTATTTTTTAGTGTACGATGGTTGTTGGAGCTCTTTTATGAAGATGAAATGTGGTCTATAGTCATTTGCATGTTATCCGATTTGCAATTAAAGTGCATCTTCAGTTTGGAAGAAGATTTGTTTTTATACTGCAATTATTTATTCTAATATTAATTAGTGAGATGGTGCATTAATTAATGTGCTCCAGGATTTCTGGTTGTCATCTTTACTTTTAGCATGATGGCCGACTTTTGTTCATACTTTTGCATTACAGAGAATTATGGTTAAAGATCTGATACTCCAATGGAAGGAAATAGAATCAACTGGTTACTGCCCAATATTTCTTGAATGAGTTAATGCATAGAGTTATGTCAATTCCAATATCAGTTGGTGAATATGGTGATAGGTTCATTTGGGGTCTGCCTTTTATTCTGACTACCAAAGTATCTGATTTTATTGACCTTTTCTATCCAAACAACCAGTTGAGAACATGGTTTGAGTCTGGAAGCTTGAAGTTCATCCCAAGATTGCTCTATTTATGTGAAAATTAACGGGGCTTCGACTACCATGCGGAGCTTTGTTACATCATCATGGTGATCATATCTCGAGATACTATAAATATATGTATGCCCTGATGTCGAAAAATCTTTGGCTCATGTGATTCTTCAATGCATGGTTGCATCTTAAGTATGGAGACAAGCTCCAATACAAAACTCAACCACTTTTTTGTCACTTTCTATGAAAGAGTTTTTACCTATTGTTTTTTTTTTTTTTTTGCTGAAAGTTTTTACCTATTGTTCAGTAGAGATTTTTAGTAATGATAAGGAGATGGCTTCTTACATTGCTTATAATATTTGGTTGGTGAGAAATGATTGCATCCTCCAAGGTATAAGATAAAATGCTAGATTAACTCTTCCAAAAGCCTTTATCTAGGCTCATGAATTTTTTTAGATGGTTATTATAGCCAGATCTTTAACAACAGCGGCAATCTTGGGCTCTTCTTTTGCAATCTCTACGTTTTCTAAAGTAACATATTTCTCTTGAGAGCTACCACCCCTCTACCTTTTTAAAATCAATTTTGACGGTAGTATTCTCGAGAAAGGTATTCGAGTTGAGCAAGTTTTGTTATCTAAAGTAGCATTCATACTTTTATAGCTGCAAGTAGTGTTATATTATTTGATACCATATTACTAGTGGCATAATTGCGGGCGGCATAGAAGGAACTGAATTTTGTTGTTTCCATGTTACGGGATTCATGGTTTATTTAGAAGTAATTCTACGACAGTCATCAGATGGCTTTCCGAGCTGCCTCCGATAAAGATAAACTTCATCTTCTTCTACAATATTGCGGGAGACTAATTTGATTTCTACAATCTCTTAAGGTTTCACATATCTATAGAAAAGCTAATTGTACTGCTAACTAGATGGCATCATATGTAGAGAATCATAAGAGACCTACTATTTGATTTGGGCTTTCTCTTCTAATCTTTCAATTTAGTTTTGTAATATTTTATTTCCGAACTCTAGTGGGCGTATCCATTCTCGTTTAATTTAAACATATCATATTTCATTATACACATACCTCTTTATCTTTTCTCATATTTTTATATTTAAACATAGATTTATGTAATGTTGTGATTATAAAAAAAATTATGGATGGTTATAATGAATTGGAGAAAATATTGGTGACTACCATTCTGATATTATAAATGCAGCCTCATCCTTGGCCCAATATAGTTGTCCTATTTTTCTCCCTTGAGGCATTTTTTTATTGATTGCTGTCAGGAAAGAAGGTTACTCCCCTTCGGAAGTAATTAACCATACTTACATCGACATAGCTATATAAATATTTTCGCTATGGTGGCGGCAATTAATAGAGTCTATGATGAGTTGTTTACACTCACATAACCATGAGACATGCACCTAGGTATACCCTTGAAAGTGTAGATTTAAAGCTACATGCACTTATTTTAGAGCATATTCCATGACATCCACATTTAACAACAATTCTATGTTTTGTGGACGGATGGATCTAAATTCTAATGCAAATTCTGTTTTTATAATGGATATTAGCTTCTCTGCACAAAACTCACAGGTATAGCTTTAAGTCAAGGCTTATTAACCTGTTAGATGCGGTCCCTGGCCATAACATTCTAATCAAATCAAGGACAAACTGAAGGCATATAGTCTCACAAGATTAGGGCAATGGCCTCCATCTTTTGAAAATAGTATATGAAAAATGCTACCTTTTGAGCTTGAATCTGGGGTTATCTTTATGAAGATCCGTGCGGACATGTATTTAAATTCATATTAGTTTTTCACTAGATAAATCTTGGGTACTTATACAAGATCAAAAAATCTAAATAATACCTTCCGACTACCATTTTGGGTGAGATTATGGGTTGTTACAAATGGTATCAAAGAAGACCCGACCCATAACCTATGCAACACAGATCCATTGAAGCTAACCACAAACCGATCATGATGTTTGTGATTAAATTTATATGAATTTGAATTCTTAGTCTGACCAGACCGTCCGAGCTCTTCACACACACGAATAGCATCAACAGGTGACCAGCTTGCTCCGAAACTCTTGACATCATAATTCAGAATTCCCCTCGTTGGGTTGCTTCCTCCATTGCTGTGAGAGCACTCCGAATTTTTTCATCCACATATATATATATATATATATATATATATATATATATATATATATATATATATATATATATATATATATATATATATATATATATATATATATATATGTGTGTGTGTGTGTGTGTGTGTGTGTGTGTACATGTTGGCTCTTAAAGCAACTATTTCGAGATTCAGCGGTGGATTCGTGCGAAGAACGGTGAGGACTCCGTTTGGTGGTCCAGTGGACGCGGAAGGCAGCAAGAAATGCGACATGCCGTCATCTCAACCCCCGACCGTCCTTCTGGCCGTCAAAATAAAAAAACCCGTTAACCCGCACCCCTGCTTTTTCGTTGAAATATCGTCTAAATACTTTACTGGATAAACAAAGCGCCGTCAATTTAAATTTGTTTATTTGTTTGTCAGAAGGAGAATAATCTTTTTCCTTTTTGAAACCCTTTCCAGTTGCTGATGCCCGTACATCTCGAGCCAGCTGTTACGGATTTAGCGAGACGGCTTTCGGTGCACGCAACCATGATCTGATCACCGTAACTAGGTAAGCATACCTCTGAAGCAGTGCAAATGGGTTGGACTTAAGCTGACATGAGCCCAGCACCTATCGGATTCAATTGGAGCTTGTAATGGAACATCCAGCTTCTCTAGCAAATACATCAAAAACTATTGTTATTTATCAATATCTGCTCCATTTTTTTTGTTTAATCAATAAATATGCTTTTAATCATTATTTTGGTAAAAATATGATTTTAATCATAGAGAAAAATTAGCTGAACGGCCTTTCGCAAAGCTTATGACTATAATTTTACTTTTTTTGAATTAGAAATTTATGTGTAAATGTAACAAGGTTTTATCTAATCTATAATGATGATAATTTTTTGAAAAAACTAAAATAAATAATAGAATATAGCATGCATGTTGGCACGTATAAAATTCCTGCGAATATATAGTTGGATACACGTAGGTATCGTTGATTTATTTATTTATATCTAAAGAATAGATTTTTTTTATTACACCGGCTTCTCATGTCAAACGTAGATGAGTAGAATCAAGAAAATCAGAAAAAATAAGCTGCCTAAATAAGTAGGCAACATCCATCTAGTTTATCCAAAGAAAATTTTCCAAGTGTTGCACTGTGCTATGTTAGCTTTCCAGTATATATATGACCCTAAAGGAGCCACAGTCTCTTGCTATTTACCGTATGTCACGGAGTAAGGGCTGCCCATTCGACTCACAGAGTCGCTCGCAAATCTCTTCGATTACCACGGCCAAGTCATCCTTTAAAGATGTACTCTGCACGTAGTGCCATAATGTCGGCAATAAACGTCTCACCTTTTGCGATCCATCTTTTGGATAGTTCATCTGGGGCGACCATGTGTTAATGTCTCAGTCCTTGTGTGTGTTCTTTTTTTTTCTTTTATTTTGTTGGCTGCATCCACGCGAACATGTATGGGACGCAGTTGTACCAACTCTCACACACACATACAAAAAAACAAAAAAAAGCCGTCTCACCGGTCGGTGACCAAATCTTGACACTTCCGTGGGATATATTGTGAATCCACCCCGCCGCGAGCACCCCAACGTGTTCGCGATGCCTGGGAGCGGGGTAGTTCTAAATACACCCCCCCTATTGCTCAGGACACCCCCCAAAAATTAAAAAAAAATTAAATACTCTCTACACCCCCCCATTTGCTAAGGACACCCCTAAAAAATTGAAAATTCCTAAATTACCCCCACCCTCCCCACCCCCCGCCTCTGCCTCCTCCTCCTCCCCCCTCCTCATCCTCCTCCTCCCCCTCCCCCTCTTCCCGCCCACCTCTGCCTCCCCCTCATCCCTCTCCCCTCCTCCTCCGCCCCGCCTCTGCCTCCTCCTCCTCCCCCCTCCTCATCCTCGTCCTCCCCCTCCCCCTCTTCCCGCCCACCTCTGCCTCCCCCTCATCCCTCTCCCCTCCTCCTCCGCCCTGCCTCTGCCTCCTCCTCCTCCCCCCTCCTCATCCTCCTCCTCCTCCCCCTCATCCCTCTCCCCTCCTCCTCCGCCCCGCCTCTGCCTCCTCCTCCTCCCCCCTCCTCATCCTCCTCCTCCCCCTCCCCCTCTTCCCGCCCACCTCTGCCTCCCCCTCATCCCTCTCCCCTCCTCCTCCGCCCCGCCTCTGCCTCCTCCTCCTCCCCCCTCCTCATCCTCCTCCTCCCCCTCCCCCTCTTCTCGCCCACCTCTGCCTCCCCCTCATCCCTCTCCCCTCCTCCTCCGCCCTGCCTCTGCCTCCTCCTCCTCCCCCTCTTCCCGCCCACCTCTGCCTCCCCCTCATCCCTCTCCCCTCCTCCTCCGCCTATTCACCCTCCTCCTCCTCCTCCCTCCTCCCTCCTCCTACTCCTCCACCCCTCTACCTCCGCCCCCCATCCCCATCCCCTCTTACTCTGCATCCCCCTCCGCCTTCTCCCCCTTCTTTGCCTCCTCCTCCACCCCCTATTCCTCCCTGCTCCCATTCCTCCTCCTCCTCCTACCCCTCCTCCCCCTTCTCCTCCACCTCCCCCTCCTCCTCCTCCTCCTCCACCTCCCCCTCCTCCAACTACCCCTCCTACCCCTCCCCCCTCCGCCGCCTCCTCCCCACCCTCCTACCCCTCCTCCCCTTTCCTCCGCCGAACAGAAGGATTCTGTTCGGTTGAGGGTTGCCGAACAGAAGCCTTCTGTTCGGCACCGTTCAGCCGAACAGAAGCATTTTGTTCGGCGATCCAGTGCCGAACGGAGCACGAAACGGAGGAGGAGGAAGGGGGTGTACTGAGAAAATTTCAAGGGCAATATGGTAATTACACTAAAGGTTAGTTTGGGTATTTTTTTTTTTAATTTTTGGGGGGTGTCCTGAGCAATAGGGGGGGTGTATTTAGAACTACCCCTGGGAGCGCGGCTCAAAACCGACGCCCTATCTTTCCTTCATATTTACGATGTTACCCCTCCATTCAAACATTCTAGCCGTTTAGTCCGCGATTCTCGTCACCGCCCATGAGCATACGATACCATGTCATCAACATTGTGATGATGCCCGACTGCAACTGGTGAACGTACCCGGTCTATTTTTTGGTCAGAGTAGGCTCGCTGATCCGACGGCCAGGATCGACGGCAAGGTGGGTACAGCCGAGAGAGAGAGAGAGGGGCGAGGGATGAACAGAGACGTTGTGGGCCCAGCGTAATTCTCGGCTCTGTGTCCAGCCCTGGAGTTGGAAGCTACTCATTGCTATGCGGGGCCCAGCCCAGTTCATCGTTTTTCTCACAAAAAAAATATTATTTATGTTCTTGAATCTTTTTCGCTATTTCAAACTGGGTCCCACTGAAAGGGATTGGGAACATCGGGCCACGTGCACACATGGGTGACGCCAGCAAATTCCAGCGCCACTTCCCGCGTTCTGTCGCCGTCGCCGTCGCCGTCGCCGGATTCCGCTTGAGAGGCTCGCAAACACACCCATAACTGGCCTCCATCACTGGAATTTAAAAAGCAATTAGGTCCCGCAAAATGCGATCCAACTCATAAATTCCAATTCTGCAATAAATAGATTTAAATTTTAATTAAATAAATTTACTTTGTAAATAGATTGATATATCTAACCAATTTAACATCCAGTTTGATTTAGATTTAAGATATCTGATACGTTTAACTTATTTAACGCGCATATTTGGTTAAAATTTTATATACCTGGCTCTTTTAAAACCAATTTAACATTCAAATTGGATTAGATAGCCTATTTAAAAATAGATCTATTTAATTTATCTAAAATCTTTTTAACTTATTTCTCCTTTATTTAACGTGATTTTTTAATTTGTTTAAATCCATTTGATTCATTAAAAATCTACTTCACTTATTTAACTCATTGACTTGATTTGATATATTTAATAAATAGATTATGTGGGCATTAGATTCAAATCAAAATTTTTAATCTATTTAATAAATAGGTTAGATTTAGATTGATGAATTTTTGATCCGATTAGCATCCGACCCAATCTAATTCCATCTTCCATACCAGATGGAAAACTTATGGCAAATGCTACTAAGTATCAAAATAAATAAAAACAATAACCAGTTAGCTGAACAGAGTTCAAAAATATATTTCAAAACTATACCCCATGTTATAAATTTTTAAATATATAAAGAGAAAGCAACGATCCAAGCGCGGGCTCGCTAACCAATATTTTGCAAGTTTATACCCTGTGTTCACAGAGATTTTTGGTTAAATATATCAGATTACATTCACGATTTCATACTTGTATTGCACCAACAAGCAACAATAAGTTTAATATTCCACACAAAAAAACGATGAAGTTTAATATATGAGCTTGAAAGGTGGGATACCAATATAAATATGTGCTTAGATATCAGACTCAGAAGAGTTTAAGATGGAGATTGATGTAAATGACAAAGATATCGGCATTTATAAGTAGAGTTTAACTTAGCAAAATATGGATATATTGAATTCTAAGATGGTCTCAGATGGTCAGCAAGACCGATCCAGAGTTCCACATTCGGCCAATGGGCCTGTTTTTTAATCCAGCCCAATTGGTTGGAATTGCGGCCCAGGCTTGTGTTAAAAAAAAAAAGAGGAAACAAGAGTTGCGTTTTTTAATTATAAGTTATGAATAATTTCATGATTAGATTACAAAATTCATGGAAGATGATTAGTTCAAGAATATGATTCATGATTATTTCATCAACAAGGAATTTGTGCAATTGAGGAAAAACTTTCTATCATGTGTTTTCTTTGGTGCATTCGAAAAAGATTTGTTGCCCAATGTATTGTCTTTAAGAGTCTTACTATCTTAGAGATAAAAATCTTCTAGTGTAGTCACTGAAGTATATTATCCTAGGAGATCCCCTAAGCGCATGCACCACATTTCTCATCTCACAACTCCCAAAGCCTATCTCTTTTTTCTAAAAAACCTCTCTCTTCCTCTCTCTTCCCCTCTCTCTCTCTCTTAAATTTTTCTCTCTTTTACCCCGCACTAGCATGCACACGGTGCCATCGAGAACTGCATAGCCATAACCTGCTATTTCAACTTTCATCACTATCTCTCTTCTCTACCACCCTCTTTTTATAAAATTGCGAGATCTCAAATAGGCTCAAACTAGAGGACTTGGTGTCGCCTCCAATGGCGTCAACTCTCTCACCCAGTCAAAAATGATGCTGATGGGAGGCAAAATGGATCGTCCTACTCCAGCATGGAGCCATCCAATTTCGGCTGGGTAGACCTCAGAGCCGAGCAGGTTAAACCTCGGTCCTGCTCAGAGTCAGGCCGACCTCGGACCCCGCCGAAGGCCGAGCCGACATCGGACCCCGTTGAAGGCCGAGCCGACCTCGGCCCTGTCAACCTTAATTCCGTTGAAGATCCTGCAGATCCTCAGAATTCATATTCAAATAAATCTGGAAAGATATCTCCTGAATCCTCCGCCTGCGAGATTGATCTCCATGATTCTGTTTAAATCCAGCTAATGGCCAGCTGATCACAGCTCGACCCAAGATTTTAGGTAACGGCTAATGGCCAGCTGATCACAGCTTGATCTGAGATTTCAGATAATGGCCGAGACCCTCACCCTACAAAAAGGGGGTAGGAAAAGGCCCTTGGTAAGCCATAAGAGGCCATAAAAGGCATTCAGAAAACTTTCCAAAAACTCTGCTAACTTAGCCATCGGAGGGTCTTGGCCGGAGATAACTTAGCCATCAAAGGGCCTTCGCCGGAATCTCCGGCCAAGGCTTTATGCAAGTACCCCGGAGCAAAGGAGGTCGGCTCTCCTTTTCTATCCCGGCCGGCGGCTTCTTGGCTTCCTCCGGCGTGGTCACCCTCGGGCCAAATTTCAACCACAACAGATACAATGAGGGATAAATTGATTTCGTCGCTAGAGATTCTAAGAAGTTTTAGAAAATCAAACTAGGATGCTCAGGTATTAAGAAGGCTTAGGTGTGTATTGTTTGGACATATAATATATATTAACAAATAACAATTTTGACCATGCCTGAACTCGATTTGAGATGTACATCAATAAAGCATAAGGTTGTATCAATAAAATATTTAGTGTGTATCATGCATACTAAGAAAACTCATATATGTATTACTTAGATATATACTATGTATTAAAAAACAACGATTTAAACTATGTATTGCTTCATTTTTTTTGGTGCAGATGTATTACTTCAATTTAAGGTGTATCAATAAAATATAAGAGTACATATCAATAATATGGTGAGCATGTATCAATAAATTGTTAGGTGGTTATCAAATTGATCATGACACTAGCACCGGGATCTCCTCCTTTTGGTGGAGCCCAAACATCATGCTTTAACTTTGATGTGCCACCCTATATGTCGGTGCAAAGGAAAGGAAGCAAATCCCTTCATATCTCCTCGCATGGCAAGATCATAGGCAAATTTGACCGGATTAAGTTGTCTGAGTCGAATCTTGCTGCGATCGTCACTCTAAAGGAGGAGGTGTAGGATTAAAAGGAAAGAACATTATAGTTTACAGAAATTTGGTCAAGGCAATGGTGGCAATGATGTTATGTTGCAATGGATTCACCAGAAGAGTCCGAGTCTTCTGCGCAAGTGAAGGAGAAGACCTATCCCAGAAATTCGTAGCTGCCACAAATTTGAATGAATTTGAAATTCAAATTTACAGTTGTTGTGGCAGCTACGAATTTTTTGGATTGGACTTCTCCTTCACTTGCGCAGAAGACTCGGACTCTTCTAGGGAGTCTGTTCCAACATGCTGGAAGAAGGAGGACTTCGAATATTTAGGCAATAAGGTGGTGAAGACGAGGAAGATTGAAGGAAGGAGCGATGGTGGTGGCGAGGAGGGTAGAGCGATGACCACCAATGCCCTCTTTCCTATCCCATCTCTTTATATTTTTTTATTATTTTTTTTCTCAGTTTGGTCTATGTTGTTAGAGTTCTTTAAGTGATTTTTTTGATTTATCTTGTGCATGCTCTGGGATCTGTAAGATGGAGTACATGGCATGCTAAGAGAACCTTCCCTGATGATATACTCTAGTGATGCGCTGGAGGATTTCTGTCCCTTGCTTAATGTTACCCATGCAGAACAAGAAGATTTTTCATACTCCTTAACTTCATTATAGTCATTATAGTGTGTGTGGCCATGCTTTGCACGAAAGTTATCAATTCCTCTTCATAGTGCATTAACTTAATGGGTTCGGGTTGTATCTTTCACACGAAAAAAATGATTGTTCTTCTTTCGCAATGTAAACCGTTGGATTATGCCCCACATGGATCTCAAAGCAATCCAAAGTTTTCAATCCTCCGGCTGCATAGATCTCGAAGTGATTATTGCGTAATCTAATGGTGGATTCGTGCGAAGGAAGGTGAAAGAGTAATCGACTATAAAGAGTCCCAAAAATACAACCAATGCCCTAACCTATTAGGGGTTTTATCATCGACTATAAAGAGTCCCAAAGGGTGGCTGAAAGGGAGTGACATGAGAGGAGCAAGAGTGGGAATATAGCCTAATGAGTAATCGTGGAGAACAGAAAAGGTGGAACTTTCTTCCTATTCTCTTTCTCATTGCTGTATATATATATAAAGAAAAATGATCGTCTTCTACCTAGCATTTGGTAGAGAAATGAAATTGAGAACTTGACTCTTGAATTAATGTTGCTTTTAAGCTGGGCTGCTGATTGTTTCTCGTTGAGATGAAGAGTGTAAAGATGGATTTCCCCACTATTCCTCTTTCCTGCCAGTCTAGAATCAATGTTGTTTTGCGCCAAGATGCTGATCCTTGGGCGCTTAAGCTCAAAGCATCGTAAAGATGCAAACTTGGGCCATCCTAATACCTTGTTTCCCTGTCTTCCATCAACTGCTTTTTTCACTGCTCTTTTCAACAAAAGGCCAAGCTGCAAATATGATTACTGTTATATATCATACTGCCCTGCGAGCTCTATGGGTCACAACAGAAGCATGCCCTGTAATTATAAATTACTGGATTAAAGTTAGGTGGATTACAGTGAAATGCTAGTAGGATTGAAACAAAGAGCAATGGTTAATGATCATACCGCCATACTATTTAACCAATAGTGCTGGTGCGGCCAATAGAAGGGTTAATGATCATGACTGAGATAGATGTTGGTACAAAGATACTCCAATCTCAACAAGGAAAGATATATTTTCTTGATTATGGTAACCGTTTTCAATAATGAATGTATAGCGATATCATCTACCGCAAAAACACTATAGTCGTATGAAATTAGCCAGCAAATACATTCCTTTGTAGAAGGGATGCAGACATAGATCAAGTAACCTTCCCTATGCTGCATTTTTCAGAACAACTTTCCTTTGATGTCAAGGATGCAAGATATTTGAAGGTTCAACCACTACATAGCATGTCCACAAAAGTTGTCCGGTCAGAAAAAACAACCAAAGTATCAGCAATATAGCAAGTAAGCTAACATAAAGAAGGAAAAAAAGGCATGCAATCCAATAAATACAAAATTCTCTACCCACGCTGCGGTCGGCCACCTCGGCCGAAAGAACGACGACCTCCTCTATAATGAGGCTTCCTACCACGAAAGAATGACCTCCCCGGATTGAATTGAGTAGAAGGTCGGGCACCCCCCTGAGCAATGGCTGTTGGTGGCTGTTCATGATTCTGCACGCTACAAAAACTTGGACTCCCTTGTTCTGGAATATTATTGCCCCCAAATGTTACCTGGCTGAAGTTTCCCTGTGCTCCTGACCCGAGGGGCATGGTACAAGCAGATGGATTCACTGGCTGACCCAGCCAGGTGGTGTTGGCCAGGGCTGCGAGACTAGAAATTAACTGCTGATATAGCATTCCATTTGGAAAACTATTAAAAGCTTGATTTTGATGCAGGTGATTGTAGGTGTTTTCTCCTGGCTGCTGACCTGGTGATACGTTCATCAGAAATCCTCCCTGCATGCCCATATTCTGCTGCTGAGGCACAAAACCATGATTCCAGGTGGCATTTGGCTGCTGCTGAAGTGCATATCCAGGAGCCCAATAGGCAGTTGGCTGCTGCTGAGGTGGAAATGCGTTACCCCAACTGGCATTTGGCTGCTGCTGAGGTGGAAATGCATTATTACCCCAACTGGCATTTGGCTGCTGCTGAGGTGGAAAAGCATTACCCCAACTGGAATTTGGCTGCTGCTGGGATGGAAATCCGTCGGCCCAAATGGCATTTGGCTGCTGCTGCGGAGGAAATCCATGAGTCGAAACGGCATTTGGCTGCTGCTGCGGAGGAAATCCATGAGTCGAAACGGCATTTGGCTGCTGCTGCGGAGGAAATCCGAGAGTCGAAATGGCATTTGGCTGCTGATGTGGAGAAAATCCATGAGTTGAAACAGCATTTGGATGCTGATGTGGAGGAAATCCATGAGTTGAAACAGCATTAGGCTGCTGCTGTAATGCCTGCCGAGACAGACCACTAAAACCACTGTCAGCTGGCACTGCAGATGGAACTGCTGGTACCATGGCAGGAGCACTCATGCTGGGATTTCCAGCTTGAAAAGAAGAAATCTTACCACGACCCAAATTACTTGTTTCTAGTGTTGCCTGAAGGGACCCTGGAACACCAACTAGTGGTTGGCTCATTGCTACCGATGCATGAGGTGCAGGAGCCGCAATGTCCTCTTGAACCGCAGCATCCTCATAATTGGTCCTCTTCATGTCAGATACTGATTCTTGATTCCCATGTGGCCTATTGTTATGGCCTCTCTTTGCCTGCTGCAGGGATCTTTTGTACTCAGCCTCTTTCTCATCATCAGAAAATTCCGCCTCATCCATCAGCTCCTCGTCATGCTCACCGGATGCATCATATCCTTTCTTATGAAATTCTTTCGCATTGAGGATACAGTTCGCAAACTCCGTGACAAAAGAGACACCGGTTCCCACACTAATTCCGACAGGTAGCTCCTGGCCTGAATTGTACCTAACAACATAGTAGGGGTTCTTGACAGGTCCAAATATCTCATCTACCAGACCTAACTGTGACCTTGTTTCTGTTATCCACAGAATGGAACCCTCGTTGAGAGGATTGTGTTTCACTGAACCGTTGACAATTACACGGTTAGCCAGTATCTGAAAGAAGAAGAGCAAAAATAGTAAGGCAATCATGTTACAAGCTCCAGAAAATGACTACTCCAGAGGATCCTTGTTTTTGCTTATTATCTGAATCAGGCATAGGCAGCACTAATACTAAAGGATTTAAGACTAACCAACCTCTGAAACTTCTTCTGAAAAGGAAGAAATATCTTAGATTATATTATACTGAAACAAACAGTTGACAGGATGAATAGTGTCTTGAACAAATTAACAATGCCTACATTCATTAAGACCACAGTTGTCTCTCCAGAATGTAAAGTTATTCTGCTTGATGAAGAGATGATCCCTCTAATAGGTTTTGGAAGATCAAAATGTAAATGCCCCAGTTCACATGTTTACACACTTATTAGTCCTACATATGAGTTTCTATTTGCCACAGTTTATGTAATGTAACATGCCTGATCATTTTTTTCTTCTTCAATAATTGACCTGAATCATCCAGAAAAGAAGTAATACACTATTAAAAATGGTATATTAAATGAATTATACATACAAAGCATTACATTTCTGAGAATATTAGGCGCCACAAAAAATGTAAATGAGTTGTTTTAAGTTTCATATAACTTACGGATGATATGACCCCCACCGGTAAAGTCTGATGATGTGGTTCCAAGGATACTTCGATTTTAGGAACTGGTAGAAGGACCTGCAGTATAGGTTCTCTCATTATTATCCAAAACCCTTCTAAGTTGTATTTGCATGATTGTAGTTAGGATGTTATACTACAATGAGAAACTTACAACCGAGAACGCCAAACTATATATGGAAGAACCTTCAGTGTGAAGAATCAAGTTACTCGACTATTCTTTCTAAAATTTTGCATGAATGTAAAACCACGTGCAGACTAGATCATATCATAGCTCTAGAAAGGAGATCTAAAATCAAATCATATTAGAGTGTAAATAGTGTAAAATAAATTCAAAAATAATAACTCAAGAAAGTAGAACCATGTT
Organism: Phoenix dactylifera; assembly: GCF_051530095.1. Lineage (NCBI taxonomy): Eukaryota > Viridiplantae > Streptophyta > Magnoliopsida > Arecales > Arecaceae > Phoenix > Phoenix dactylifera. The sequence goes on from NC_143190.1 coordinate 42,592,968, forward strand.
AACTGAACAATAGATATGAGAACAGTGCACTTACGATGAGGGTCAATGAAAAGCATAGAAACTTTTACACATACAACATAAGCAGACTATATGATTATGTAGACATTTTGAAAAGGTAAAGTTTTTAGAGAAATAAGGAAATGGAAAGTCTAAGAAGTAACTCTATGAATTTCCTTTATTTGGAAACAATAAGGTTAAACTAGCACATATGCAACCAAGAATGACTATCAAGTGTGAAGCATCTAGAAGTATCTATAAGTTTCTCATCCGAAGCTCATAGAGGTGTCCCTAAACATGTATTGAAGCATTTATGTGATGAAAAACTGGTAAACCAGCTCCCCTACATGTCAATAAATTTAACAATACCCTATTTAATTTAGTGCCAGAGTTAATATTTTTGCTCAAATTGCAACATCCATGTAGAATGATGATGACAACATGGTTTGGCGATAAGAGGGAAGGAATATCATGACTCGAGAGGTGCTAAGTGTCCTAACACAACAAAGACCATGCTTATGTCAATTACTATTTGCATACCTTGTCTGCCTAATTGATTGAGAAAAACTATCTCATATTATCAAATAATTCAAGTGTTGAAGCAGACGAATGACGTGATAGTGTTTCAACCTTGTTCGTTGTATTAAAATATTTGCTTCCACAAACTACTAGGAAATAGTTGAAGGTTATTGAGATTAAACTGTCATTTACAAGCTAAGATTTTCTTCCACCAACTGATATTCTAGTTTCATGGCAAAACCTTAGTTACTACAAGTAGGTGACTAGTGTGGGAGCGGATTAGAGCATGGATATGGTGAAGAAGGTCTCCAGAAAAGAAATTGACTAAGAAAACAGTAAGCAAGTACAAGAATGAGTTTACAGAGAGAGTTTGATGCAGGTGCCCCCTTGATGGAAGTTTCGTGCTTCTAAGGGCAAAATCCACTATGGTCAACCTTGTCTCAGTCATGAATTTGGTATCAATTCATTAAAAACCAAAGTTACTTCGAGATCCAATTTAAAAAACTAAAATGCTAGGAAAATATGACATGGAGTTCTCTGATACACTAAGTCAACTCTATTGATTGGATAAGGCTTGCAACTCCAAACTAGCTCATGCGGATAAAAAAAATCACAGTATGTCTCTTGGCCTTCATATTTCTTTTTATACTTTCACTAAATTTGAACTCTAACAATGATAATAGGAGATGAAACTATACTACAAAAACAAATTTGCCCATTCATGTCAAACATTAATCCTATACTTTTGAATACTGCTGAAAAATGTGTAGCTTTCACATGATCTATTGCTTATGGAAATTGAGAAAATCTATATATCAACAAATTTAACAAGGTCCAATTTAATTTAGTACTAAACTTAAAACTTTTTGTTCAAATTGCCATGCCGAAGTAGAATGATAATGCCAACATGGTCTGGCAATAAGAGATAGGAAGGAATGTCATGACTCCATAGGTGCTAAGTGTCCTAGGCATCAAAAACAGCAAGGACCTCGAATTTGAAGAGTCCGTGCTTATCTAAGTTAATATTTGCCTGCCTTGTTCGCTTAATTCAAGTATTGAAGCACCTCATCTTATGAAATAATTCAAGTATTGAAGCATACGTATGATGGGATGGTGCTTCATCCTGATTCTTTGTTTTAAAATATTTGTTTCCACAAATTATTGGGAAACAGTTGAAAGTAAGTTGAGATTAAATTGTGGATCGACAAGCCAGGATTTTCTTGCACCAACTGATATTCTGGTTTCATGACAAAACCTTAATAGAAGCAGCAGACTAGTGTGGGAGCGGATTCGAGCATTGGTGTGGTGAAGAAGGTCTCCAAAAAAGGAATGAATAAGAAAACGCTTAAGAAGCAAGTGCAAGAACAAGTTTATAGAGAGATTCTAAAGTAGGTGCAACATAGATAGAAGTTTCTTGCTGTTAAGGGTATAATTGTTGCCAAACGTGCCCTCAGTCGTGAATTTGGTATGAATTTATTAAGAGCCAAAGTTGGTTCGAGATGCAACTGAAAAAAAAAAAGTAAAAAAAGTTATGAAACCATGATATGGTGTACTTCGATCCACAAGGTCAACCCTATTGATTGGATAAGGCTTGGAAGATGAAATTAGCTCATGCAGACAAAAAAGATCACAGTAGATCTCTTGGCCTTCACAATTCTTTTTAGACTTTAGCTAACTTTGAACTATACCTATCACAATAAGAGATGAAATTATAATACAAAAGAAAATATGCCCATCCATCTCTAACAGTCATCCCATACTCAAAAATGTTGCTGAACCATGTGTATAGTTTTCACATGATTTGTCACCTTGGGAAACTGAGTAAATTTTGCCCTATATGTCAATAAATTTAATGAGACCCCATATAATTTAAGGCTAGAGGTAACATTTTATTCTCAAACTAACATGTTGATGTAGAATGATGATGACAACATGGGTTGGCAATAGAGATGGGAAGGAATATTGTGACTAAGGGCGTGCTAAGCATCCTAGGCATCAAAGACAGCAATGACCCTCAATTGGAAGTGTCCATGCTTATGTAAATCACCGTTTGCACGCTTGTTCGCTTCATTGATCGAGAAAAACTATCTCATACAATGAAATAACCAAGTGTTGATAGCACACGTATGATGGGATGGTGTTTCAACTCAGTTCTTTGTTTTAAAATACTTGTTTCCACAATATTTTGGAAAATAGTTGAAAGTTAGTTGAGATTAAATTGTGTAATCGACAAATTAGGCTTTTCTTCTGCCAACTGATATTCTAGTTTCATTACAAAACCTTAGTTACTAGAAGCGACTAGTGTGGGAGTGGATTGGGTATGGTGAAGGTCTCCAAATAAGAAATTGAATAAGAAAATGCTAAGGAAGCAAGTACAAGAATGAGCTTATGGAGAGATTCTAAAGCAAGTGCACTGTTAGATGAAAATTTCCTGCGATTAAGGGCAAAATACAGAGTTGGCAAACTTGCCTCAGTCATGAATTTGGTATAAATTCACTTAGAGCCAAAGTTAGTTCGAGATCCAATCGAGAAAACTAAAAAACTAGGAAACTCTGACATGGTGTACTTCAATCCACAAAGTCAACCCTACTGATTGGATAAGGCTTGCAAGTTGAAATTATCTAATGCAAGCAAAAAAAGATCATAGGAAATCTCTTGGCCTTCATATTTATTTTCATAATTCATTAAATTTGAACTCTAGAGTTAACACTTTTTGCTCAAATTGCCATATTGACCTAGAATGATGATGTCAACATGGTTTGGCAATGAGAGATGGGAAGGAATATCATGGCTCAGGAGGTGCTATGTGTCCAAGAAATCAAAGACAGCAAGGACGTTGAATTTGAAATGTCCGTGCTTATGTAAGTTACCTATTTGCACGCCTTATCTGCTTAATTAATTGAAAAAATAGCTCATATAATGAAATAATTCAAGTGTTGAAAGCATATGTATTATGGGATGGTGTTTCAACTCGGTTCTTTGTTTTAAAATATTTGCTTCCACAAATTACTGGGAAATAGTTGAAAGTTACTGATATTAAATGGTGTCATCAACAAGCCAGGATTTTATTCCACCAATTGATATTCTAGTTTCATGGAAAAACCTTAGTTACTATAAGCAGGTGACTAGTGTGGGAGCTGATTCGAGTGTTGGTATGGTGAAGGTCTCCAGAAAAGAAATTGAATAAGAACGCTTAGGAACTAGGAAGCAAGTACAAGAATGAGTTTAAGGAGAGATTTTGAAGCAAATGCCCCCTAGAGGGAAGTTTCCTACTACTAAGGGCAAAATATATTGTTGCTAGCATTGCCTCAATCGTGAATTCATTATCAATTCATTACGAGCCAAAGTTACTTTAAGATCCAACCAAAAAGGCTAAAATGTTTGGAAACTATGACATGGTGTTCTCCGTTACACAAAAGTCAACCTATTGACTGGGTAAGGCTTGCAAGTCAAACTTAGCTCAAGACAAAAAGGATCACAGCAAATCTCTTGGCCTTCATATTACCTTTTACTTCCACTTAATTTGAACTCTACCAATGACAATTAGAGATGAGACTATATTACAAAAGCAAATTTGCCCATTCATCTCCAACATTCATACAATACTTTTGAAAATTACTGAAAATGAGTATATTTCACATGATTTATTGTTTACTATAAACCGAGTAAATTTTGCCCCATATATCAATAAATTTAATAAGATCATATTTAGTTTACTACTAGAGTTAACATTTTTTGCTCAAATTGCCACACTAATGTAGAATGATAATGTCAACCTGGTTTGGCACTAAGAGATAGGAAGGAATATCATGACTCAAGAGGTACTAGTTGTCTTAGGCAAGGTACGTTGTCTCAGTACCGGACCTGTACCAATGCCACCCTGTCACTGTATCGGTACGCCCGGTATAGAGGCCAGTTTGATATACCGAGTATTCAATACACCCCCATACTGTGCACCGGTACCGAACCGGTAAAGTATGATGTTGCCCCATACCATCCGTTTCAATACGGTATGACATACAATGGTCCTAGGCATTAAAAAAAGCAAGGACCCTGAATTTGAAGTTGTCTGTGCTTATGTAAGTTGCCTATTTGCATACCTTGTTCACTTAATTGATTGAGAAAAATATCTCATATTATGAAATAATTCAAGTGTTGAAGCATACATATGATGGGATGGAGTTTCAACATGCCTCTTGGCTTTAAAGTATTTACTTCCACAAATTATTGGGAAAAAAGTTGAAAGTTAGTTGAGATTAAATTGTGTAATCGACAAGCCAGCATTTTCTACTACCAACGGATCATCTAAATTTCATGGAAAAAACCATAGGTACTAAAAGCACGTGACTAGTGTGTGAGAAAATTCGAGCGTGAGTATGGTGAAGGAGGTCTCCACAAAATGAAAATCAATAAGAAAATGCTTAGGAAGCAAGCACAAGAACAAGTTTGCAAAGAGATTCTAAAGCAAGCACACCCTTAGATGGAAGTCTCTTGCTACTAAAGGCAAAATACGATGTTCCCAAATTTGCCTTAATCATGAATTTGGTATAAATTCATTAAGAGCCAAAGTTGCTCTTATATCCAATTGAAAGAACTAAAACGTTATGAAACTTTTACATGGTATACTTCGATCCACAAAGTCAACCCTATTGACCGGACAACGCTTGCAGGTCAAAATTAGCTCATGCAGGCAAAGAAGATCATGGCAAACATCTTAACTTTCATATTTCTTTTTATACTTTCAATAAATTTGAACTCTACCAATCATAATCAAAGATGACACTATATTACAAAAGCAAACTTTCCCTATTCATCTCATCACTCATCCTATATATTTTGAATCATGGTATGATGTACCGGTCGGTACCGAACGTACCGTATCGGTACCAATGGGTACCGGTATTGGTACGCCAGTGTCGATACGCCTAGCGTACTGCGTACCGTACCGTACCGACACTCGGTACGCCTATGCTAGTATGGCACTGGTACGTGGTTCAATACCGATACAGCGAACCTTGTTTTGAATATTGCTGAAAAATGTGTAGCTTTCACATGGTTTATTGCCTATGGAAAGTGAGTAAATTTTGGATACCCACGATGATTAATGCGAAGTAAATGTCATACCTATTCAATTTATTCTTCCATACAAAATTATGATTAATCTATGTCTATGTTGTACCTATACTATTTATAACTGCAAAAGGATTGATTCCAGCCATGTATGGATGTCATATTGTTTAATTTTAGTATAAGATTCAAGCATCCACCATTCCTTGTATTTCTCTTCGTGAGCATATGACATGCTAAGATGTAGTTGATAATAAACCATAAATGCTCGATGTATGTCAAGAAAGAATTAAAGCCAACATATCCTTTAAAAAGATACAAGAAATGCAACATAGCCGGTTCAAGTAGAGTGCACAAATTACCTCGACTTCATGCTGGGTCCTGATGGGCCCTCTGATATCCTCCTCTTCATTCTCATCACTAGCAACAATCTCACCCTCTTCCACCTCCTCTGCCTCATCTACCTCCTTTCCTTTGCTTCGATCCTTGATGTCATCACCGTCACCTTCTTCTTCTTCTTCTTCGCTGCTTGAAGAAGAGGAGGAGGAGGAGGAGGAACCATCACCAGAGGACTCACTGTCCTCTTCTGATTCCTCAGTCTCTGCTTTGCTGCTCTCCTCATAGCTTTCCTGGGCCACCTTTATCGAATCACTGGCTGTACAGACTTCCCTCGCTCCATTCCCTCCCTCGGCAACACTGGAACCCCAAGAAGAGCCATCGCCGCCATATAAAGCACTCACATTAGTCACTGCACCGGCGTTCACGTTCGCTTCCGCTGCTTCCGTACAGGAATCTCCTCCATGATGATGATGATGCCCAGAGTCTTCGGCCAAGGTGACCTTTCCCATCTTTTCATCGATCGACGTTTTCATGAAGTCTTCTTTCAGCCCTGATTCGGTCGTCGTCCTGGATCCAGCATCCCGATTGGAACAACTCTCGCCGAATCCTTCGACGTTCTTCCGATCGTCGGAGCCATCCGGTTTGGTCGGGCCATTGCCTTCGACCTCGGGCATCGGGAACTGGTCGGGATCGACGAGCCACTCCTTCACGGGATCGAAGTCCGGGCAAGCGTCGTAGAGGAACCAATCGAAGGCCTCGAATCCAGGCGGAGAGGAGAGTTCGGGCGACTGGGCGCCGCTAGGTGAGGGGCTACATGGACCGGCCATCGCCGACGGGGCTAGGGTTTCTGCGATCAAAATAGGGCTCTTCAGGGGGGCCGCGGCGGCCATTTAAGGGGAGAGGATTGATGCGAAGAAATAAGCAAGTGGTTTCCCCGCTGCACTTCTCGCCAGGAATGATGCCACTTGGTAGGGTTTTGCGAGGGTTTTAGGCAAGAGCTGGAGTTGCCAAAAGGAAACGCACAGGAACGCAAGAGGAGTGCAATCAGAGCCCTCGAAGCCAAAGTTGATACTTGATGAGATGAAGGTATATATATATATATATATATATAGCTGAGAGAAGCAACTCTTAATTGTTCAAACTATAGAGTTTTCTGAAAGAGAAAAATAATTGGAACTATGAAAAGAGACCAAATAGCAAAGGCAGGCTAACCATGGTGGTGATGCAAAAGGATGCTAGAGGAGGATTTAAATCTTGCTGAGGAAAAGTTGGGGGATGTCAAACGATCTAAGCAAGAAATGAGGGCAACAGCAATGTAACGAGAAAAACAAAAAGAATGAGAAGGTGCAGTCTATCTAGTGAATTACAAGAAAACTTGAATTTATTACATGCAATTCTTATCACCATATAATTCATGCAATCTATTATTTTAAGGATGAACGACATCCATTAAGTACATCCAAAAATTGACAGAAAAATATGGTAGCTCTTGTAATTGATATTTGCGAGTTTAAATGCGCATGCACGCAAACGTATTTGATCACTATTAAAGATATAGATATTGAATAAATAATAAAAAAAATATTGGATATTTTTTTGGTATATATTTCTTATTCTAGATAAACTTAATTTATTATGATCATTCTTCGAACGAAAAAGCAAAAAGAATGTTTTGCTATGATCAACGATCGCTATACGTTTGACTTTTGATGAGCATGGAACTTTTATTGTTTATGAAATCATAATATTTCTAACTTAAAAGAGAGCTACCCCTTTAGACTTCCTGCTGGATTCTCTTTTTCAAAATAGAAGCTTAGCCTAATTTAAATCTCTCTGAGTAGGGTTGTTATGGAACTTTAAAATATAGATGCTTTTATGTGGCTCTAGGGTCACGCCAAGTATTTATATACAAATACTAGCATTTTGCACTTGCAATGCATGTTCAACAATAATATCTTCATATAAAAATATTTTTTTATTTTTGTTATCAAATAAGCTTAATTCTAATCAAAAAGAGTTTCATATAAATGAAACGTCTAATGAAATGACGTAAACTGAAAAACTTTTTTTTCGATAGAGTTTTAGAAAAAGATATATTTTTCTACGGTAAGATTAGGAGGAAAAAAAGTCATATTAATTTTAAATTCATGATGTGGCATGCTCGACTTTTCTAGATCTAGGATTTTCCTAAAATTTTGATAGGATGGAGATTTCTCTCTCCTCTATCTATATAATAGATATAGAATACATCTATGCTTATATCTATGTTTATATGTATGTACATGTAACAATGAATAAGTTAAACTCATATATCACTTTTGGGTAATGGGTTGGTAAATGCAACAGTAAATGATCGCTACTATATAAGGAACAAGCGAATATAAGCAGAGCAAAATGTTCAGAGAAAAGGAGAGAAGGAAAAAAATGCCTCACCTTATAAACTGCTAATTTGATTAAATTCATGGTTGATGATGAATTACCATATCATGCTAGGTATTTGGGCAAATAACATATAGGATTGATTGACTTGACCATTGTTACCATACATACATACATATACATACATACGTATACATATATATACATATATACATACACACACACACAAACATATATATATATATATATCAAGAACTAGTTAAATACATCTCTGGACCACCTTCCTTGCCGACTTGATAAGTAGACTGGTGCATAGAAGTTGCTTAGGTTTCATATATCAGATATCTATATTGACAACTGCTTGGATATATATTTCTCTAGACCACCATCCTTCGCAACATGATATTTATTGTAGAAGCTATTTAGGTATTTTATGTTAGATTTAGTGATCAGTGAACCACGAAATTATCATCTAGGACTAGGTGTGGACCTATAATGTTCTTTAAACTAATCAAATATTGTCAGGATGGATAGGAGTATATGTATTTCCTAGAGAGGTTTAATTGCTCTCTATGCAAAGAGATGTAGAGAGATTGTATTTGTTACATGTTCTCTTTTCATTTTTCTAGTAAAAATTGTCTCATAACATAAGTTAAGGTTGGAAAAGTTGGATATGAATAAATCAACATCCAATGTTTCAAGCAGCAATATTATGACATGCACAAGTAAAATGAGAATAGTAGACATATTTACATGACTAAAATTAAGGAAATGGGTTTTAATAGATAAATTATAATCTATAGGGCAAAATATGATTATTAAAATGAAAAGATGAAGTTGACAAAGAACAATGAACAAATCATGCAAGAACATGTTATATTTCTAATGCAAGATGCAATAAATAAGTGGATGATGATGCTGGGGATGGCGATCAAATGTATCGAATGTTGGTTTGCAACTGCAGAATTACATAGAAAGCTATAGACCGAGCAAATTTAAGCATGGTGGATGACATTGGGCGATACATGGAAGATAATTATTTGCTGTGTCCATGTAAGATTGGAAAGGATGTTTTCCCTTGCCTTTCTTTTTTTGTCTTTCTGTTGGTCTGATCAAGCTAAATATTTAGTCTATTTGCTTTAAGCAATATTCATCTGTGGGATGAGGGACCAAGGAAAGAGGCTCCAATAATACACAAAAAATAAAAGAACCAGCAACACATTACAAGCATGTTGTCACCTTTAACTCCTCATCCCTTTCATTTTTGCCACGCCAAATTTATTACGTGAAGTCCCAAAAGAACCACATGACTCTCTTTCGACTCTACCAGTTGGCCGCTTGACATAGGAACAACCACTTACGAAGTATCCCGTTAGGCATTGCATGTGTTGAATAATTACATAAACCCAAAGATTCTTCGTGCTTAGCTCCATGGAATCACACCCATCCATCACTATTTCTTACTTATCTATCAATCAATGACCTGCATTTAGACCTGCCTATCGGCTAGGCCGGGCCAGATTTGGGCCGGGCTCAACCCAAGGTACTGCATTATCTTGTCAGGCTCTGACCCGGCAAGCTCGGGTTGGGTCGACGCAAACCCTAGCTCGTCCACCATTCTGTCGGGTTGAAAATTCAGGTCCAATACTGGCCGAAATGCAACGGGCTCGAGCATGCCGCCCGGTATTTCTGCATTTGTGGCAAAATTTGGATCCTGTTTTCTTGGCATCTTTTCAGTAGAATTACTGTAGCCTTCACTCAAAATCTCATCTTCCCATAGGTTAATCAAATGCTATGCAAGTTTACTCATCCAAAGCGGGTGTGCACATTTTTTGGGATAAGCCGTAAAATTATAACCATAAAACCTGCATTCTTGAATACAGCTTTCAAATTCGAAAATTCTATTTCAACGATGCGAAGATTGTAAGATGATCCCCGTTGATGTCGATCACCTCGCTTAGCTCGCATACCCTATCTCGAAGGTCATTTCTTTTAGTCACCAAAGAAACTTTAAAAAAAAAAGAAGGAAAAATTGACCAAATAAAGATACAATATTTTTTTATAAAAAAAATTCAAGTGCCAACTTACTTGCATTAATGCGACGAACTGAACGACGAAGGTGCTTCATTCATGTCGAAGGCCAGAGCCATCACTTCAAAACCTTCCCTCATTAACCGTTTGTTCCATCCATTATTCCCAGCCAACCCCACTGGGGCTTGTGGGACGCAATATAATGGTTCCTTGGTGTTAAGTCCCATCCGACTAGGGCTAGGGATCTACCAAACCAGCTCCTTGGTGGTCCAAATCTGACGTGCAATCGTAAGTTGAAATATGGCACTGTAGGAAAAAAAACTATTTTAGTTTAGATAAATCTTTCTGAGCTGAATGGATATGGACGACCAAAAAGTTATTTTCCTTTGGAGTTCAAAATCTAATGCCGGACACAAACTCCGCATGTTTTAAAAAAACTAAAAATAAAACTTGATATGCGGAGCATAAGATTATTCCTTTTGATTTATTATTCAGCTAGTGCTTTTTATTTTTTAAAACCTTTCTCATTAGCTTAAGCATTGGATTAGAGATAAAAATAGATCTGATAATATAATTTATTTTTGTATTCGAACCTACCTGAATAAAAATTTGAGTATTAAACTAATATCTGTAAAAAAAAATGAATATGAATAGATAAGTATCTAATTTTGCATTCAAATATCTAATTCTATCTGAAACTCTATTTAATTTTATATAGACCACATTAACTTTTAAGAAAAATATACGGCCATATTTTTGATTTACTATTTAGTTAGTAATATTTTTAACTCTTTGATCATAAAGTTAAAGTTTAATTATTTAACTTACGTCTCTATTTACATTTATATTTTCGATATCTATATTATATATGTATCAATTTAAAATAAATATAGATATGAATATATTGGTATTTGATCTAATTTCAGTCTCTCTCTCTCTCTTGCTATCTCTATATATATTTTGGGATTCTTCAGACGTTCTGGTTTCTACGGCAACATGACCGGTGGACTTATCAGGGTAAGCTTCCCCATGACGATGGAGTAAAGAGCACTCATTCATGGCATGGCATGGCGGGATGATGTGACACCCCGCCGTTGAATGACAATATCCTCTTCTCCGATGGGCTTATCCCGGAGCCGGTGGGCTCGCGCCTGTACGTCCATTCCATTCAAGGCTTATAAATTATGACAACAATAAATTAGCAGCATGGCATCATGGCATCATGGCATGCTCTCTTTACCTGGTAGTGGTGGCCCTCCATGGGAGTAACTCCGCTAGATATTTCGGCTTATAAATCATGACCATAATAATAAATCAGCAACTGGCCCTCCATGCATGGGAGTTACTCGGCACAGCGGATATTTATGGTGGAGAGGGAAGGGGGGGAAGTAGGAGTGCAGTGCTTCATCTCCGTGCGGTTGTTTGGTGAGCGGACATATCGATTGCGCAGCATTGAATAGAGCCAGCTTTACGGACCTGCATCCCATGTTTGGAGGACTCATAACTCATTCCCATTTAATGGTTTAAATCGCAGGGCCAACCCTCTTCTCATAATCTATTTAATTTGAGAGACGCCTACTAGTGGAAATACATGGATCAAATGCATGTTAATATCAGCATTCTAGACTCCTGCATTTCCTAATTGCACCAAACAATTGTGATCCAGCATTGAAGCAAAAGATAAAAGATTTCTCGGCATCGATCTTTACTTTCTTTAAATTTTATAGCATTACTTGTTAATTCATTATTCGTTGCATGCAGGCAAAATAATATTATTGACGGGGGACAAGCTAGCTAGGAGATAAATGATCTATTAGTATACGCAACCAAGTAATGGCAGTGCTGGAATAGTCCTCATCATAATGGTCGAGCAGATGCTTAAATAGGGAGCTAGGGGGCCTGTTACCAGCAAGAACCTGAAGACTCTACCATGCACAAAAGCTGGAGCCTGAACATGAGAGACTATGTTTAAGGGTTCCGATGTCTAAGAGAAAAGATAGCAAAGCTCTTGTGATGGCCACCAATTCATGATAGATCCCTTGATAAATTACTTTAGTCTAATTTGTTAGTGATGTACCCGGGCAACCCCCTTCCATTCCAGCTGTTCTTGTGGGCTAACCACGATTTGCGATACCTGCGATTAGTGAAAATTTCTGAAAACACAACAGAACCACATAATTTTATAATATATTTGTTATTGGCGTCCTCCCACGGCACGTAGCGGATATAAGCTAGATAAGGTACCAGTGGCAAAACAGAACCCATCGATATGATATTCGAAATTATGTACAAGATCTTTCATTCCCACGCTTCTTTTCCCTCATCATCATCATCTTCTTCTTTTTTTGTTCTTCTTTTTTTTTTAATTTCAAGCCAAGAACTGAGTAGTTGCAAGTTGATAGATGTCTGACAAGGCATAAAAGCCACAGTATTACTCGACAAGAGATATTGACAAATGACAAGGCAAGGAAGTCAGAAGTGAAAATCCGACAAGGTAAGATCCATATATAAATATATACACATATTATTCGACATTTGTTCTCAACCAAATATCTATATATGTATGTATATATATATATAAAAGCAACTCCCTAGCAATTCCACCCTCTTCAACGGGAACAAAAAAACAAAAAAAAACGACAAAATAGAAAACAAATTACTTGATGGCATTGGCATCGAGCAACGCCGGCCGCTGTGCTGCAACGAGCAAGCGTTTGCATATACATAATCTAACTCTCTCTCTCTCTCTCTCTATATATATATATATATATATATTCTATCGGTAGGACTTGAGAAGGGCGCCGCAGAAGGTACAGATGATGGCCCGCCAGGTCCGGCGGTAGACGGGGACGTAGCAGAAGCGGGTGGCGGTGACCATGTCGGCGACGCTGGCGCAACCCCCGCACCTCGAGCAGATCCCCGCCGCCGGCTTGCTCCTCCTCACCATCCGCCGCTGGTCCACCAGAAAGCAGAAGAACACCATCCCTCCCTCGTGATCCCGCTTCACGATAAATCAGCCGACGAGTCCCTCTCCCCCCCTCCCGCATCACGATATATAGACGGGAACATGAGAGGGATGGGGATCGCGGCGTCGGATGCGCGACGCGTGGCGGGCCGAAGTCTTTCGGGTCGGGTGCGGTTTCCTGTTGGAAGCTGGCGGCCCAATTAATTCGACATCAGGATGGGTTTGGAGCGTGGAACACCTCACCCCCAAGTTGGTTGATGTGATGGGTTACGAGAGCAAGCAGATCAGTTCCGATCTTTTTTTGTTTTGTTTTGGTAATAAAAAATATGATCAACTCCGCTCATTTATTCGATTGACAAAATACGAGTATCAAATAACGTTGTTGGCTTTTGCTTCAGAACATATGAACGATGACCAAAGGTGGTGTAGTTTTTTAGGCCAAGTAACAACGGGGCCGGACAGCTGCTTATATAGCTAACCATACAGAAGGTACCTATGATCAGGAAAAAAAAAAAAAGATTCAGGCATTTTGTAAGTTTGTAATTTTTTAATATTATTGGATATATTTGTATACATGTTGTATGGTTAACTTATTGAAAAAAACACAAAAAAAAATTAAAACCCCGTTGTTGGCGTGGAGAACGACCCAAACTAAAAAGACGTGCCGGACCAAACTGCTCCACTAGCTCACAAAGAAAACGATGTGTTGAATTTCAGCACGATTTCCCCCGTTACCCCGTTTCGTGCATCACGTTTAGAAGCTTCCGTTTGACAACTGAAATTCCTTGATTTCGTTCGTTACCGGTTATATTTTGATGATGATCATAACTGTAATAACCGTAATTTTTTTTTATATATATAAAAAAATAGAATAGTCCTTCAAAATTGATATAAAAGTAAAATTGGAAGGAATTAAAAGTTAATGACATAATAGTAGATGCGTTGAAGTGTTAGGAGCAAAATGGGAAGGAATCAAAAGATAATGGCATAGTTGCAGATATATCGAAGTGGCAAGAGCAAAATGAAAATTTAATAATATTAAACAAAAGATGAATAGTACTTTGATGTGATTTAAAGAGGGTTTGCTGTGGCTTTTGGAATGAAACCGAGAGACAGAGAGGGGGGAGTCTCAGGCGTGAAACAGAGAGGAAAGAAAGAAAGAAAAAGAGAAGAAGAAGAAGAAGAAAGAAGAAGAGGAAGGAGATTCGAGGAGGAAAGGGATCCCGGTTGCACTTCCAGCTGAAGGGAAGAACGTAGGTCTCCTTCCTCTCTACGCAAGGACCCAAGTTTCACAAGAAGAAAAAAGTAAATACCCGTCCCTACCTAGTATTTTAAAGAATTTATGTTATAGAAAGGGTAGATGACAGTTGTAGAGGGTGTTAAAAGAGGAAGAATCGGATTTCGACAAATTTTTCCGGCACTACAGAAAAACTGTGTCGAAGTCCCAACTTCGGTGAATTATTTCGGGGGTCAATCGGCCTCCGATGGGGATGCATGTTACCATTTTGGAAACCCCTATGAGTGTAGAACATTGGGTATAAATTTCATAAAAATTGGAGTTCGGAAAGTGGATCAAAATCGGGATGAAGTGACCCACTATCGGTCCGGGTTACTGTTCATCCGAGATAAAAAAAGATGAAAAAAGTGGTGTTGGGTCGACTCAAAGTAAGCCGAAGTCGACTCAGGGCTGAGTGGGGTCGACCCAAGTCTGGTAGGGTCGACTCTCTCAAAAAATCCCAGAGAATGGGGATTTTCGGCTCGATGCTTGGGGTCGACTCAGGGTAAGCTGGGATCGATCCAAGCGGGGGGGTCGACTCTCAAAGTTGGGGTCAACCCAAGATTTAGTAAAATTTTGGATTAGAAGGGATTCGATCCTTTCGCATACCTTGATCCTAAAGTATTGGCCCAAGGTGTGTGTGGGATACTCTTGCATCATGATTCATGTAAATTGAGGATTAATTAATATGAATAAAGGGAAAAAGGAAAGAATTTAGAAAAAGGGGGAGTTGAATCAATTAAAGTTTCCTATATTTATGATTGGCACGTAGATTAATGCCCTTGATACAAGACTAAATATATTGTAAATGCATATATCAGTTAGGCAAGAAGCTAGGGAACAAGAGGAGGAAGTCCCCTACTGTCTACCATAAAGTTCTAGAGGCGTATCAGGGCTGTGCCAGATTGGCAGGTGAGTGAAAGTTTGTACTTTGCACCATGAGCACATTCCTTATTAATTTTCATGAATGTTGCCAAGTGTGACTTGATTCCACCTGAGCTTATTGATTAATTGTTGTGGTAGATTCCTCTATGTTTTGTTCTCCATGCTTGATTATTCTGTACATGCATTTGAGGGAACATTGAGAGGAATTACGAAGGATTGATGAGTAATCAAATTGGTTCCAAATTGTGAAATGATTTCTTTTATAAATTGATTTCATTTCCTCTATTTCAAAGACTTGTGAGTGGTAGCCTTGATTATACTCTTTTATGAGTAGTCAAATTGGTTCCAAATTGTGAAATGATTTTTTTTGTAAATTGATTTGTAGAGCCCTTCTCATGATATATTGAGTTGCATTGTACTCCCGTGATTCCTCACTCCCAACTCTGATGTTAGTTTATGATTGGGTCATGATCGAGTGAGTAGTAGTCTTGATCATACTCCTTTTTAGTAGAGTATTGGGAGGGTGTATTATGGCATTTATGAATGGCTTGGCAGTATCTACAGGACACCTATAGTCAATGGGGTTGAACATCGGCCTATGTGTACATAGTAGCCTTCTGGGTGGGCGGAGCCCAGTCCCTTCCTAGGGGGGACACGGCCCTAGGAGTAGGATTGGCTAGTCCTATGACTTATATTCTGCTTGCCGCCAGGCATAGTAAGACCCCGCGAGGTGCAGTATGGCTTTCCGCGGATGTAGAATTTTCGCGAGATGCCATTTAGTATTCAGATGTGAGATGAGCCTCACGGTTCTCTATAGATTTTTGTTCTCGATACTGGCCAGCATTTACATGATCAATGTGGTGTCTTGTCCTGCATGTGCATGTGATAGTAGGAAGTTGTTACTGGTTCGCCTGGGGCGTAAAACCCACCTTCCGATAGCTGTCTAGCATTATATTATCAGTATGGTGTCTTATTTTGCATATGCATGTGATAGTGGGAAGTTATTGCTGGTTCGCCTGGGGCGTAAAACCCATCTCCCGATAGCTGTCTAGCATTTATATTATCGGTATGGTGTCTTATCCTGCATATGCATGTGACAGTTTCTCTATAAATTTTTGTTCTCGATACTGGCCAGCATTTACATGATCAGTGTGGTGTCTTATCCTGCATGTGCATGTGATAGTAGGAAGTTGTTGCTGGTTCGCCTGGGGCGTAAAACCCACCTCCCGTAGCTGTCTAGCATTATATTATCAGTATGGTGTCTTATTCTGCATATGCATGTGATAGTGGGAAGTTGTTGCTGGTTCGCCTGGGGCGTAAAACCATCTCCCGATAGCTGTCTAGCATTTATATTATCGGTATGGTGTCTTATCCTGCATATGCATGTGACAGTAGGAAGTTGTTGCTGGTTCGCCTGGGGCGTAAAACCCACCTCGCGATAGCTGTCTTGTTAATGATTCAGCCTATTGACACCTGATTTATATGATTCAGTACTATGACCTATTGAGCATATTCATGTTATCATACATACTTATTTGATTATTCTATATATGCTCCAGATGAGTTGATTGGGATTGTGATGATTTACTCCTTATTTCTTATGTTGAGTTATGTGTATCCTGTTCTTGACGACTGCTCATATGCTCTTGAGATTTCACCTCGAGCCATGATTATATCTTGTCTCATGTGCATAGTACTCTCTACTCCACTCACTGAGTATTTATATACTCACTCCCCAGTTTGGTGTTTTTTTGGATTTCAGGACATATGTTGTATAGAGAGGAGCAGGGTTAGAGATTGCCTGCTAGCTGTGCCGCTCCATAGTATAATGTAGATAGTGGTTTATACCTTTTGGTGTATTATAAACCTACTATTGTATATAGTGCATAGTTACAGTCATAGATCCTGTTGTGGATATGGGTTGACCATGGATGGATTGGGAAGCAGGTATATATATATGTGTGTGTGCAGATCAATGGTGTGCCTGTGATAATGTATTGCTATATATTGTCCAGGTTTATTATGTGACAGATTATGTGATTGCTGCTCTGACAGGTAGTGTTGTTGTATGTATTGAGATAATCCTGACAGGTCACTATAGGAAAAGTGATCATTTTGTGCAAGTATCATGCCAAAATTTTCAAGATTTATTGATGATTGATAGATAGTAGGGTTCTACGCGGTGGCTGGTGGCCTTATGCCTACCCGCACCCTAGGACCGTCGCGGCGGCCCGCTGGGAACGGGGCGGGGGTCGTGACAATAACCATGCGACCATGCAGAGCTACATGGGCAATAGCTCATTCTGTACGTGAGAGACCCTAAAAAACAACTTGTCAACTTATGGTACCGAGCACCATTCAATAAAAAATTAATATATACTTCTATAAGACATAAATATAAAAAGTAATAAAATTTTATTTTATTTACGAATTTAAAAAATTATTTTTATTTTATGAGAACTCAAGTATTTTATTTCGATACTAACTCTTATTGAGTTTTGCATCTATATAAATTTATTACTATATGGTTGAGAATACAAACTTGTGCTATTAAAATTTAAAAATATTAGGTTGCTCCCATTCTCTGTCTTTGTTTTTTTTCTTTCCTTCTTTTCTTTCTCATTCTCTTCTTCTGTTCTACATCCCTGGACCTTACAAAATTATCAAGAAAAGAGAATCCTAACCAAGGCTTGGACTCTTAGCCTGGCCATAAACCATGATGGACCTACATTCTGAGTAGCATTATCCTTTTGCCATAGGACCTTGTTGCTTATTAAAATCCATTGATTGATTGATTATTGCAAACTTAGTCGGCCTTACCAAACTTCATCAGCCTTATAGTCTATATAAAAGCTGCTCCTATACATTGTAATAAATGGGCAGAAATACAATTCTATTCTCTCTTTCTTTCTTTTCAATACTGCTTGTTTCTTGAAGTCAATCCTCTATATTCAGTTTAGAACCTCATGCAAGACGTACACACATTGGCAAATTATCTCTTCAAGATTAGTTATCCATCATCCCCTTACTTACAATTTGGTCAGCAAGGAAAAATGCTCAATCATGAGTCTCATTCAAGAGCATCGCTGGTGGCTGCCATCCAGGTGGTTGAAGGAAGCCATCGATCAGATGTACCACCACACCCCCCCTCCCCTTGAAGATTCGTTTTTCAACACTAAATGTGGTATTCCTTGCTTTCCAACCGGTCCATGAAAAGAATCTTCAAAAAAAATCTCTGAAACACCACGTCCGTAAGCTTCCAAAGGCACTCCAAGTTGGACGCAGATCCGGAGTTCTGAAGTCAACAACTGCCAGGCTATTGTATTTCTGAAAGGCACCATTAAAAATTACGTACTGACCTCGCAGTTACTTGTAAATCCACATAACTGCACTCACTGGTGGACCACAAACAATTAATTACCTTCAGGCTTTCAGCTTCACACCCGTAACTCAACTGAACTCAGTTGCCATGTAAAACTGGTTAAAAGAAGGCACATTCACGTATTATAGCTGCAGGTGGGCGGTACACTTATAATTTGACAGCCTTAGAGGTGGAGCTCAGAGCAGACCTATCCTATGCTAGAAGGAGATTGGGGATAGAGCGCATCATTCTCGAGGGAGATTCGGCCATAGTAATCGGTTGGATACGAGAGGAGGGGAGGAGGACGGCCGGACACCCTCTCATTGACGATATTCGACGGTTGGTGCGAGATTGTAGAGAGTTTCAGGTGGTACACGTGTATAGAGAGACGAATAAGGCTGTTGACTGAGTCACCTCTTATGCAGTGCAGCACACCGGGGAGAGCCTTCGAATGCATCAGGGGACCCATCCTCTACAGTTATACCATCTTGTAGCTCTTGACTCTGTTGGCTGTACCTACATTAGAGTAGGGTGAGCAACCAATGTATCAAAAAAAAAGAAAAAAAAAAGAGGCGCATTCCTGATTTCTAAAGATAATCATCTAACAATGCTGCTCATTTTAGATCATGGACATAAAAAAGGGGCTATGCTCTTTCCATTCCCCACCCTTGTAATTGGGGACTGTTCTGCACACCATGGAGCATGCCATGAAACCAGCCTTGGTAACCACTAGTCCCTCATGGTTTAGGTTTGCTTGTTGACATCAACCAATTCAACATAATTTTTTCAATACAAATGAGTGAGAATACCAGTAAATGCCTGGCCGGTGCAAAAATCAGAATAATTGCATTAAGTAAACAGTCCACAGTCATCTCATAAAAGTTATATCGGAAGGTGCAACAGGAGAAAGTAGTTTATACCTTTAACAGTTTTCATGCAAGCAAAACATGCGCTTCACAGCACTAATAAAAGAAATATACAACATCAAAGATGAATCTACCAAAAGTCCTCTGATGAAAAAGATGACATATTTATAGCCACCAAAAAAAAAAAAGGTACATGGCAATCCATTTTGGACAATTTGAAAGATTCATCCAAGATAAACAATACCTGATATGCACAAAACATCAATCTACAGAACAGCTTCACAGGTTGCCTGCTAGTTTGCACCTGCTGTAGAGTCGTCGCACTGTATTTGTTTTATTGGGATCGATAAAAACGCTCTCTTCGGTCGCCCTAGTGGACAATGAACGGGACGAGGATATGAATTAATTCGTGCCAGAATTGAAATCAATGCTCTCTACATCAGTTATTGGATGAATTGATGCCGAATATGTTCGAGTGATAACATTCAGTCCTGAAATATCTTGAACAATAGTCATAAACAGATCTACCGACATGATTGAAGACTGCAATAGCATGCATGCATGAATGGTAGACCAGAAATCTGGCACAACTTCCAATGTGAACTGTGAACAACATACATTTTATTGCCGCGTACCTCAAACACGGTATCAGAAGAACATAAAACATCAAGCTTACGGACCTTTGATACTTCTTTTTGCACTCCATAGATGGTGTTAAAGTGCTCACCCAAGCGTTAGAAGACTCGCGCCTTGTTTCCATCACCTCCATTAGTTTTCCACGTATTGCATCAACCAACTGTACTATCGATGACTCCCTTTTTCTTGGTATCCAGTTGTTAAACAATTCAACAATGTTTGATGAGAAATGATGATATCTTGAACCCCAAAAAGGGCGTCTGACCAAGTTTCGGGCTTGCTAGCCATCACCCACTCTGCAGCTTCACTTGACACATTCCTTATGCTTTCAATGGATGCATGAAAATCTTCAACTGTCCAAGCTTGAGCAGCACAAATAAAATCAACTCTCCTTTAAAATCCTCAATGAGGTGATGCAGACAATAGCTGTGGTGACTATCCTCAAAACACCCGAGGCACAGCTACCTCCAAGCCCTTTTGCCAATTAGACACAAAGGTAATGGTATGAGAGGTTGCGACGGCATATTTCAACTGCCCTAAGAACCAAACCCAGCCAGCATAATTCTCATCCTCTACTACAGCAAACGCAACTGGAAAGATAGCATCATCTCCATCAACTGCAGCAGCAGCTAATAACTTAAACTGACTGTTTGCCTTTAACGGAATCCTATCAAGAAAAACGAGAGGGCGACAACCACGCTCAAAACCATGGAGAGAAGCATGAAATGACACAAAAAAGCGATGGCATTTTGAATCAAGTGATGCGGATAAAATGGCAACGGTGCCGGGATTTCGTCGAGCACTTCCTGCTTTGGCTCAGTTCAGCTTCCTTTGGTTTTGATGTTAGAATTACATGTCCATAGGATGCAATATGCAGTTAGACTTTTGTTGCTTAGGCTTACAAGCAGTATTCAACGGCATTGAGCAGCAGAATGGGGGTAAAGCTCATTGTGCCAAAAGAATTTCTCTGGGAGATCCTTTTGTCTGCAGGCACCCTAGGAAGCATGGCATCTGTGGGCTCTACAAGGCATTGGTCGATCCAAGGCAGAACAAGGTAATCATTTTGTTTTTGAAAATAGAATTTCCTTACATGTACAAATGGTGTACAAGCACATCCATTCTTTTGTCAATTTTGTTGGATTCACCAAACATTTGTAGGCATCCTATGTCAAAATGTGCAAGTGAACGATGCTGGTGAAAATGGAATTAAAATAATATATGTTCTACTGCATTGATAAAAAATCAGAACAAGCCAACCATCTGAAACCTATGCATCTGCTCCTGAAACTACTGATGAATTATTATGTCATTCCCCTTAAACCAAGTAGCTATGAAGTGAAGGTTTAGGTTAAGATCAGAATCCTGCCAAGACAAGACTTGGTGTGGTTTGTCTGAGATGACACCAACTCAATAATAGCTCTATGTAGTGTGTTTACATACCCAACACTACGACTCAAACTCATTCCTATATCAACAACTCCAAATTTAATAAAACTACAAGCATATTTACATTATAGCATTTTTTCGAAAAAGAATATTTGCTGCCATACATGTTAATTTTGGTAGTTTTATGCGCACAACTTTGCTTAAAAATGTACTAATGACTAGAACAGATGGAGCAAAAAATTAGTATGCCGATTTTATCATGAACAAAGTATCCACATTGCTTGGTGAGATATTGTTTTAATTAGTTGTTTCAAAAAATAGAGACATTGTGCAGGCTTCAAAACTCAAGAGAAGGTCCTTCTTATTAGCTTTTTCAGAAGCTAGTTCTCTATCATGCATCCATATATGCAGCCCCTAGAAGATGGAATTATTGCTTTCTAAACCTTCTTTTCCTTCCACTTCACAGCATGCGAAGGGCCTCTCAATGGCTGGTTTTACTGGCTGGCTCATATGGCTCTCCGCATATCTGGCTCATGTTGTAAGCTGGAGGAACAGGTTCTATGTGGCAATGAACTGGACCACGACTCTCATATTTGGCAGGGATAACTCCAGGATAGGTTAACTTCATGCCCTGGATTCACTGAATTGGAAGCTACATGGAGCAATTTAACTCATGGAAGCACATTGTCATGCATGCTGACAGCTCAGTGTTTCTTCATGTCCACTGATTGTTGTTACCTTTTTGGCATTGCCATTTCATATCTTCCACCTAAAACCTTACCATCAATTTTTTTATTTTATTTTATTTTATTTTTTTTAAGGCCATTGAAGAGGTAGGTTCTCACGGAAATGGTGCCCATTGCTCATTTCTCGAGATTTGACCTTAAGATCATATTCTTGTATTAGAACCTTATTGTTATGCGACATTAAACCACTGAGAAAAGATTTCTCTATGTCACTAGTTTAAGAGTATCATGATGCAAACAGGTGTCTTTCTTATGTGTCTTTCTACATCCGAACTGAATTAAATTATGGTCCCTTTGTGATTGCATTTGGCTGTTTGAATGAATTTTGAGCAAGATTTTGGCGCAAAAGAATTGGAAAACGGTCTTACAGAAATGAAGGCTTTTTAGAAGTCGGGGGGGGGGGGGGGGGGGGGGGGGGGGGGCAATATTTTTGCTTCACCTGTTTAACTTGTTTCAATTTGTTGTAGATTGAGAAAGTTATCCGTTTAATAAAATAGCCAGGTTGAGATCTGTATTTTCGACCTATTTAATAAATAGGTCGGATTTGAGTTGGCAGATTTTTGATCTACCATATATCCGACCTAATCCGCATCTTGTCCGACCCGATCCAATTGCCACACCTATCTATAGGTGAATCCATTGAAAAGTTCTTAATAGAATGTTGGCATTGTAGAGATCTCCATTTTATTAATCGGTCTATGTGAACCCATTTCAGTTTCACAAAATTAACAATATGCATAGTGCTTATGTAAAAAACCCAGGACTTCATCCAAAATAGCTAACCGGAAGTTATTATTTAAGTTCCTTGATCCCGTATAAGTACCCAAGATCTACCCAGTAAATAACTAATGTGGGACTAAACACACGCCCGCATGGATCCTCACATACTCCTCCCATATATGTCCTGACGTCCTTGTCAGACTAAGGGTTCAAATCCATTCAAATCTAATCACAAATACCATGATTGGCCCGTGGTCAGCCCCATGGATTCGTGCTGCAGTGTCCCCTAGTCCACATAGGTTATGGTCCGGGTCCGCTCTGATATCATTTGTAACAACTCAAGACTTCACCCAAAATAGCTACCCGGAAGGTATTATTTGAGTTTCTTGATCATGTATGAGTACCTAAAATTTACCCAGTGAATAACCGATGTGGGTTTAAACATACGCCCGCATGGGTCCTCACAACTTATTCCTTAAAACAATATGTATAGTGCTTCCGACAGATGTGAATAAAAGCAAAAGCAGGACAGCAGATTGATATTTGCCGCAGTCGGATGCAACCTCCATGAGAGTTCTTAACATCAAGAAATGTCATGTGGGATGGAACCTCTAGCACAACATTATCTTAGTTGGCGCCTTCTATATCAGTGGATGGCAGCTTGGCTTACAGATAAATGGACCCATGTCCGATGGGTAGAAGTTGGGTTCCTCTATGATGCATATTTTGTATCCTAAAGAATGGTACATATTTGGATGGGTGATACATCACTCATCTTGAAAATGGATAGCTATTGCTCAACTATCAACCTGCCATATTTGACACATCAGACATGCAGGTGGCATGTCCATTTTCGAGATGGGCGATTTGTCGCCCATTCAAACATGCACTGGTCTCTGCGATATAAAACATGCATTGTAGCGCATCCAAACTCTAGGTAATCGCATACGGCAGCGCAGACTAGCATCAATTTTGGCTCCAAGTAGCCCCATCAAAATGCTATGAACTTCCAATTACATATAAAGTTGGCAAATTATTGCTGACAAGGGAGTCTTAAGAAATTTAAGAAACCGTGGATCTATATACAATTTTCCCTCGACATATTGTTTATGCCAACCATACCGGGGAACTTCCGCAAATAAGCAGATTAAAATTATGCTTAAACAAGGGAACTTTATGTAATTTTCTTCTTCTTTTTTTTTTTTGGTACAACGGCACCTCACACCACACCATGAGTGCAACCAACAAAATCTGAAAAAAAAAAGCTGACGGAGAGAAGAAAGGACAGCCGCTTGGTTCTCCCAAAGAAACCCTCCAAAGTGTTAAGCTGCGGCAGAGGTCACTTAGTCGGCTGCACTATTTGCCTTCCGGTAGACATGAGAAGCCCAGAAGGAACCACACTCTTTCGCTAGTCTCCGAATGTCGTAGAATAGTGATTGCCTGCTTGTCTTGCCTACTTGATTACTATAACCGAGTCTCCTTCGAGATGAATGCAGGCCACACCCAGAGTATGTCTCACATAAGAGATGCCTTCCCACATAGCTTTAAACTCAGCTCCAATGACAAAGGTGTCTGAAGATCTGCCGATCTCTGGCCACCACAAGTTTAACGTTGTAATTTTTCTTTTGAAGTACCACAAACAAATTTAAAGTCGGCAATCATGCCCCCGCCTTTCCTTTCACACGAGAGAAAGGCGCACTCCAAGGGAGGTACAAATGCGGCTTGGTGGACACAATGTCCCAAATGATGTAACCGAGAGAAAAAGCGAAAAGCCGGTGGAATCCATCGGGGAGGATTTCAAGGGGACGGGCTGCCCCTTTTTCCTCCCCATTAGACCCGGGCCCATCTTAATCTCTTATTTCCTTTTTCCCCCCGCTCTCAACCGAACGAAACACAGGAAAGATGATTCATAGGCTTATGATAACCTTTTCCCTCTAATCTCCAAAATTTTCCCTTCTTTTTTCACATCTCAAGATCTGTATGCTTGTTCTTCTATGTGGCGCGATCAGCCCTAGAGCTCCAGATCCTTCTCTATTTTTGTTCCTTCATTTCTTCCTCCTCTACTGAGCGTAGAGCGAGATAACATTCCTGACAAAAATCAGAACTTCAAAATAATAAGAAGGAAAAAGAAGGATGGCGACCATGAAGCCGGGCTCCAAGGCTGAAATCTTCCAACTGGAAGGCCAAACGTGGTATGTGTTTCCATATCCAGCTCTCAACAGAATTTCTTGTTCATGAAAAAGAGTTGCAACATTCTTCTCTGCTTAGTACTAATAATAAAATGTTTTACTCTTTAAATACAGTATTTTCTTGTGGTGAAAAAAAGAGAGCTAGGCAAGCGTAAAAAAACAATTCTTTGGTACGGTACTTCATATGTGCATTTCTTTTACAGCGAGATACTTGCAATTTTAAGTTTTTTTTTTTAATGATGGTCGCATCTCTATATGAATGCATTACTACATCATGAGCTTAGAAGGGCATTCTCCTAGCGGCACTTTTGCCACAGGGAAAATTTGGGGTGTTTTTGAAATAATGTTTAAGGTCATCCGACAGAAGGCTAGAGAATTAAGGGAATGGAGAATCCTCTAAAGATTTCCAAGGAGGATTAGAGGATAAACAGAGATCGAACAAATATTCTCACATAGTTTTGACAAAATTCAATTGGCTCTCTCTCAAGCTGTGGACAAGCATTACAAATGTAGCATTCTCAGCATCTTGGGTCTTGTTGCCGCTAGAATCCGAGGCCACTTGAGGTCGGTGAAGTCCCGAAGTAAATTTGAGTTTGGCAGAGACCCGAGATGAAGGACACCGGGTTGATAGAGTTGGCGTTGTATATGATACCACTATTAGGGTTCGAGCTTATGGACAAGCATTACAAATATAGCACTCTCGGCATCTTGGGTCTTGTTGCCGCTAGAATCCGAGGCCAATTGAGGTCGGTGAAGTCCCGAAGTAAATTTGAGTTCGGCGGAGACCCGAGATGAAGGACACCGGGTTGATAGAGTTGGCATTTTATATGATACCACTTCCAGGGTTTGAGTCCAACCTGAAATAAAATCCACTTGCTGGAAGTTTTCTAGCGGGGGACCCTCCGACGCTCAAGTCAGTCATATTCTATGGAACAACGAAAGAAAAAGAGAGAGAGAGGGAGAGAGAGTTTCTAGAATGGGAATATAATGACTTAGCTGAGGGTCCCCCATTCTCCCCTATAAATAGGAGAGGCTCAATGTCTGTCACCGAAATCAGCAGAGGGCCTAATAACCACGCCGTAGCAGCCCAACCTGTAATAACTACAAAACAACGATACATCGTGTAATAACTGCACGGTAACGGTCCGCCACATTAAGGACGTCAACCATGCAGTTATGGCCGAGCTGGAGTAACCGTCACAGCAATCGTGGCCACGTGGTGAATGGGCATTAGTTGCCTTCCAGTTTTTGTGGAGGCACGTGGCATCCTCTTCCTACTCCATCTAATTTGGCTTCACTTTGGTCAACACTGAGATACCACACTTCGAGCAATACCGAGGTCAATATCTTGCGAGGTTGGGTCGGCAAATATTCCTCATAGCAGGTCTTCTTAAATAAATACACCGGAACTGTGACATTTGGAATGCAAGGCTCATAGTTGTGTGCCTCATATGCTTGTCAAGTCAAAGTGGGGAATGCTATGAAATCGAACTAGTGTTGATGTTATACAACATGTTATCTTCCCTACCATACTTCCTAAACATGTTGCCATCTGGTCTTCGGAGCATAAAGTGTCCTACAATTAGAAGTGCTTCTGGTATTACCTTGATAAAAAGTCATCAAGGTGCTCTCTGAAATAGTCTAGAGTATATCACTAATTCCGCAGACAAAGATATCCAGAGGTTTGTCACAAGAAAGAAATGAATCAGTTTGGATTAAACCAAAGGCTGAGAAGAAATTTTATATGCATATCTAATAGTGTGCATATTGCCCCCAGTCCACATGTTTAATTGTGCAAGCAGTGGTGATCGTGAAAATTGAGAGCTGATCACATACAGATTTAAACAATTTTCCAACACCAGAAGGATTCTATTGGATGATCGATACGTTCGGATGTTATTTATGTTCTTCTGTGTGGAGGGAACTGCCAATTTAGGGATCATATTGATGCAAAGCTATTTATCGACCATGAAGAAACATGATGTCCTAAACTATCCTGATAAGTAACCAAAAGAAATCAGATTTCCTAGTTTCGTGGTCATGGTCCTTGTGAATTCATTCTAACATTTGGGTACTTTTTGTGCTTGCAGGAAATGTACAGCTGAGCTTGCGAGCGATGTTGTGATCGAAGTAGGAGAAATGTCCTTTCATCTCCACAAGGTTTGCTTCTTTGCTTTTCAAGCTGCCTTCATATAATGTTACGCATTTCCATTTTCCTACTTATGCAAGTGTGGCTGATAGCAGCACAATTACCAAAAGAGGCATGATTTCAAGGAACTTTTGAATATGGAAAGATCCCGTTTTTTACATATAAGATGGACATGACAAGCTAGTTAATGGCTATCAGATCATAATCATTTAGTCTTTTTCCAACTGTTTGAGGTCGACTTTATGGATCCTCATTTGCCAAGTATTCCTATCTAGGATCGCCTTCGATATTATTATGTTTCTCTATATCCTTTCTCAACCTCCATTCATGTTAATTTAGGTCTTTCTCTTCTTTTCTTAGGGGAGCCTCCTCAGATCTTCACTGTACATATACAAATCATTTGACTCGATATTCCATCCTTTATCCTTAATTTGTGCAACTCTTGCAGCTCCTCTAACATATTCATTTCTTAGTCTATCCTTTCTAGTTTTACCACACATCCAGCTCAACATTCTCATTTCTGCTGGTTAATCGCTATATTGGAAAAATTCTAATCAGTAACTTAGGCTGAATGCTGGAAAAGGACATACTATTTCAATGAAGACCATAACAAAAAATGTTCCAAACATTCATGTATTATCAACATATGCCATTAGTTATCTAGAAATTTGTAATAGTTTTTCTAGCTTTTTTCCCTGTCTAAAATCTTTTTTAGAGTCCATCTTGCAGAACATCATAAACTCTCATGCATATTAAAAGAATTGATCTGTTCTGTCAGAATTTTATTCAAAATATTTTGATGCAATGACATTTCTACTGAAAAGGTATTGATTTCCATACATAACAGATGGAGACTGCAAATACATACGCTACACAGTTCCAACTTCTGTATCTCATAAAGTTCCTCTATTTTATTAATTATTTATTTTTTTGTGTGCAGGGAGGTGGTGCAAGTTCTGCTTTGTTAGAAAGTGCAACTATTTCTTCTTAAGGAAAAATGATCGAAAGCACTTTTGTTATAGCTATCATATGCTCAATCTGCATTATGTGGAGTCTTTTTTTTCTCAAATGAGAGCTAGTCATCTCCTTTAAAATTCTTTGGCATTATATTCATCTCTTGCCATGATGTCTATTATTCAACCAGACTATTGCACTTAGAAATGGCCCTTCGGAAAACCTTACATATTGCTGTTGTGATTTATCAGCATGCAGATGCTTGTAGGTTTTAAGTGGTAATATGCTATGATCTGATTAGCTTGTCAATTAAAAAAAAAAAGTTGCTGCAGGAGGCTTCGTTTAGTTCATTATATATGTATGTTTATAAATGTGCCATGGTACATATCTGTGTGTAAAGAACCTGAGCTAATAGCCTAACCATCACGATTCTTGACTTGATAAAGTCTGAAGTATATATATACAATTTTGTTTTTTTAAACACTTATCATTTTTGCAAAATGTGATATAATCTGACAGTCTGTTTGCTTTTCTCAATGAATTGTTTGTGTCTATAACAAGCATAATATTTTTCATGAATTATTGCAGTTCCCATTGCTTAATAGGAGCGGGCTTTTGCAACAAATGATTAGTGAATTTCATGGTGAGGATGGAAAAGCCTGTGTTTTTCAGCTTCATGACATTCCTGGCGGTGCCAAGGCTTTTGAGCTTGTAGCAAAATTTTGCTATGACGTAAAGATAGAGCTGAATGCTCTCAATGTGGTCTGTCTGCGCTGCGCTGCTGAGTACCTACTCATGACTGAAGATTATGTAGGTGGGAATCTTATTTTACAGACAGAGCACTTCCTTAATGAAGTCTATAATAGTTGGAAAGATACAATCAAAGCTCTGCAGTCGTGCGAGAGTGTTCTTTCCCATGCAGAAGTGCTTCACATTGTCTCAGTATGCATCGGCTCACTGGCATCTAAAGCTTGTGCTGATCCAAATCTTTTTGGTTGGTCTGTGGTTGGACGCACTTCCATGAAGAGCCCAGGCAGCTCTTTGTGGAATGGAATAGTTGCTGAAGAGATGCCAAGATCCACTGGTGCCGATTGGTGGTATGAGGATGCTTCTTTCCTCAGTCTACCTCTATTCAAGAGGCTTATCTTCGCTGTGGAAGCTGAAGGCATGAAACCAGATAATGTTGCTGGAGCACTCATGTTTTATGCAAGGAAGTTCCTTCCATGTCTGAGTAGGAACTCAAGCTTCCGTGATGGCACAACCCGTACAACTCCTGGTGCATCAGTTTCAGCACCATCAGGAAGCAATCAGAGGGTCTTCCTTGAAGAGATCATTGGATTGCTGCCAACGAAAAAGGGTGTTACTTCAACAAAGTTTCTGCTCAGCATGCTTCATACTGCAATGATCTTACATGCAAGTCCTTTATGTAGGGAAAATCTGGAGAAAAGAATAGGTGCCCAATTGGATGATGCTGCATTGGAAGACCTTTTAATACCAAATGTGGGCTACTCGGTTGAAACTCTCTATGACATAGATTGCGTCCAGCGAATCCTTGATCACTTCATGTTGACAGACCAATCCATGCTTGCAAATTCTCCTAGCACTTTGAATGAGGGACAAGTGATGGCCCCATCCCCTTCATTGACACCAATGACGATGGTAGCAAAACTTGTTGATGGTTATCTTGCCGAAGTCGCACCAGATGTTAATTTGAAACTGCCCAAGTTCCAGTCACTGGCAGCTGTCATTCCCGATTATGCCAGACCTTTAGATGATGGCATCTATCGTGCTATTGATACATATCTTAAGTTAATAGCTCTTTATAACCAATTTAAACTTTTACATTCTTCTACTGGAGACTTTATCCTTTCTCAATTTACATGCACTCTTGCACGCCACACACACCTGCGTGTACGTCCATGTACCTGCATATGTACATGTACGGACGTCGCAGGAAGAACATGAACATCGTGTGCTTTGACTTCCCAGTGAAATTTGTCATCTGTTTTCTCTAATGCACGTCTATCTTCCTGGCAAACTAAATCATAACTATCAGGGCTGTCAATTAGTGCAATTGGTAGAAGTCTTTGGAGGTTGGCACCAAAGAATTGGGTTCATTTCCATCCCTCACCTTGATTTGGCCAGGATTTCTTGCATCCTATTTCTCAATATATATATATATATATAGCATGACTATTGCAAACTTGGCTACTCTCCTTTTTTGACTATTGGAATTTGTTTGTAACTGGAAAAGACATGCTCTTTTTATATTTAGTATATTGGTTAGAAAATTAAAGTCTTATGGCATTGTTTAAGGTGCAAATGAAGATTAACAGATGGTAAGTCCTAGCTTTCTTCAATTGAAGGAACTCTTTTTATCTGATAATGTAAGTTTAAAATCCAACCTGAGATCTGGTTTCTGAACTTGCCAGACTTGGTTCTATGATGAAGTTGAGCTTTGATACGGCCCAATGAACCCTTCGATAAATCTCCTGAACTAGCAATCAATCTCATTTAACAAGCATGCAGATTTGTTTTCTTTCTTTTGTTTCTTAAATGGTACCTTCATGCAAGCAAAATATGTATGCTATGCCACAGTTGTATGGTGCTGTAAAGATACCAATTTGTATGCAATTAAACTTGAAAATTCTTATGTT
Source organism: Phoenix dactylifera (assembly GCF_051530095.1). Classification (NCBI taxonomy): domain Eukaryota; kingdom Viridiplantae; phylum Streptophyta; class Magnoliopsida; order Arecales; family Arecaceae; genus Phoenix; species Phoenix dactylifera. The sequence goes on from NC_143190.1 coordinate 42,624,090, forward strand.
TGTCATGATTTCCGCACAGATTTTTTCCCCCTTCCAATTGATACAGTAACTCTTCATGGTATATGATTACTATCTTTTCTGGTTCTGTATGCAGTCCCACCCATGGCTCACAGAGTCAGAACGCGAGCAGCTCTGCCGGCTCATGAATTGCCAGAAGCTCTCCCTGGAGGCCTGCACCCATGCAGCCCAGAATGAAAGGCTGCCCCTCCGGGTGGTTGTTCAAGTCGTCTTCTTTGAGCAGCTTCGTCTACGAACCTCAGTTGCTGGCTGGTTCTTCGTCTCTGATAGCATGGAGAACTCCCAAGCCCCTCATGGGAATACCATGCTCCCAAGGACCAACGAAGGAACAATCCAGACCGAAATCATGCAGGCCCAAAAGGAGGATGACCATAGAGTGGGTGTTGAGGACATGAGGTTGCGAGTTTCAGAGCTCGAGAAGGAGTGTTTAGGCATGAAGCAGGAAATCGAGAAGCTTGGGAAGCCAAAAAGTGGATGGAACATTTTCCCCAAGAAGTTTGGATTTGGCTTGAAGTCACAGCCCACATTGCATGCCAAATAAGTCCCTATGATTGCAGCTGGTCATAGGGATGAACATTAATTAGCTGACCGAAGGGAGCTCGATGTGTGTAAGAAAATATAAAATATATAAATAAATCAACCTCATTCTAAGATTTATTTATATATTTTATATTTTCTTACAATGTGTTTTTCTTTTTATGAGCTTCTTATCTTTTGTTGATTGCACTCTAGATAGCCTGTGATTGTTGATAGCATTCACTGTAAGTCTGTAACTACGGCTGGAAGACAAATGGTGTAATTTGCTGTGACTTTCAACCCACACAAGCTCCAAGTTCTATAAATATATATATATATATATATATATATATATATATATATATATATATATATATATATAATAAACCTATTTTATTCTATAAGTTTAAATTTTTGGGACAAACAGGGATTTAACATGATTTTGAGTCCGAACCTGTCTCCATACTTTAATTCTTTTATTAAAAAATTTTACATGGCTCATCCATCAAAGGAAAGTCCGCATGTTAGGAGAGGATAAGAAAATATAAAATACATAAATCACATTCCCTGATGAATGCGTGATTAGATTTAGTTCCAGTTTGTTCTGTCTTCAACTCTATTGGAGTGAGCTCCGTGCATCGAGACCTTGGGTTTTCACTAACATTTCAGATACGTTTTGTGGTCTGGAATTTAATAAGCCGTTAGAGAGGATTATGGTATTGTTACATCCCCAGCTTCCCATGCATCAAACAAGAAGCATCTCCTTGCATTGCAGTAGGAGGTATGAAAACCTTTGGATGAGAGAGAGTAGATAAAGAATTCGGATATTGGAAAGGGGAGGCTCGATCTCTTTATGAGGGTGTCATTTTCTTTCACATCTAACTGGGACTTTATTTATTAACAAAATTTCGCAGAACTAGAAACCGAAATAAAAGGTTGGAGTTGGATGTTTCTTAAGGAACCAAGCAAGAAGTTGTGTGTGAAACTAAGAAGAGCCACTGGAAGTGACAGGATGAGCGATTCCCCCCCTCCCCACCTCTCCGGGGAGCGACGGGCGTCAGGAAGCGGACCGGGTGAGCCGGGGGACGGGAGCCCGGGCGAAGAAAGCGGCGACGGAGTGGGCCAGCCCCACCGCGATGGCCACCTTCACCTGCCCCCTCTTCGGGATCGGACGGCTCGATAGACTCCGACTCCTCCTCCCGATCGCGCTCCTCCTCCCCGCCGGTGGCCCCGCCATCTCTCTCTCTCTCTCTCTTCCTCTCTCTGAACGCTGGCCGAGTCGTGTGAGTCAAGACGAACGACAGCCAAGCTATATAAAATGGAAGCGTTGCCAAAATGCTCTCCATTCGTCTAAAACCTACGACTATGCCATCCATCTCTTTTGTGTTCTATTTAATATTTTTTTTTTTTGCCCCCTTCCAAATGTACAAATTATTCAGTAGTACAAGAGGAAGCTCAGAGCCGTTACAAACATGGTGTAAAATATTATCTTCCATGCCTTTCTTATCTTATAAAACATTTAACGTAATAATCATGATATCTACGTATCGGTTGGTTGCTGTAACGATGTTCTTTTTTCTTAAAACTAGTTTGCAGCTATTACTATTGCATGTATATAGATATTTTATTATAAAAAATTATAAATTAATTATTGCATGAAATATTTCTATTATTGTCTAGGATGGATGTAAATCCAGTGCTCGACGGACTATTAGCTTGTGCAGCATCATTCAGCAATTATAAGAGATTAGAGATGGGTAGCAGATGAAAAGCCATGGCCATGTCTCATGCATCTCGTGCGTCTCAGGATTTAGGAGCAAGATAAGATACCAACACCGATGACCATCAACGATACAACAACCTGAAACTTTCTTACAGTGTGTGGAAAAAAAAAAACAGGATAAAAGAGTTAATGTAAGAATGATTTGAATTAGTTGCCTGTAACCCGAGGTGCGCAAAATAGAACATAGCGTAGGAGGGCTTCGGATGCCAAGCTTCCGGGGACACACGGCGCCTGCCACCCTCTCACAAGACACGGATCTTAAGACAAGGTCCTACGGGATAACGGTAACCATGGGGGTGCGAGTGGTACAGCACGAACACGGAGGAACCTTCCGGTGAGGGACTCTCAAAGCACAGAGGGGGCACACGGATCCAAGGGTCCGTATAAGGCCGCCGCAAGTGGGGGTTCGATCTACCCCGCTTTTATCGTTCATATTCGCGGACAACCGAAAAAAATGTGCGGCTTTGGATGCGCACGTGGCTTCCGTAGATGCTAAAGATGGGCATCGGACCGTGCTGGACTCGGCCTGGCTCAGACCCATCGGGCCACAGACCAAACAGGCCGTGCCTGACCCTGCCTATTACTAAACGGACCGTGCCGGGCCCAGCACGGCTCAAACCCATCGGGCCACAGACTAAACAGGTCGTGCCTGGCCCGGCCTGTTACTAAACGGGCCGTGCCTGGCATGACCCGCTTAACCTAAAGTCTAAGCCCGGCACGACCCTAGGCCCGTGGGGTGGCGGGCCATGCCAAGCCCGGCACGGGCCGTGCCCTGTCCAAAAAAAATACCCATAACGGCTATTTGTGGCTTTTTTCCCATTTTGCCCCTCCCAACAGCCATAAAACGACTAATTTGAGGGGTATTTTGGGAAAAAAATTGAGGTCCTATAAATACCCCGTTCCGGACTAGCCCGCGGACTGTGCCGTACTTGGCCCACAAATCGTGCTAGCCCAGGCCCTTATGGGCCGTGCCGGGCTCGGCCCGCGGGCTAGAAATCCTTAACCCAGCCCGACCTCCTTTTATGAGCCGTGCCTAGTGATGGGCATCGGGCCGTGCCGGGCCGGCCCGGCCCAGGCCCACTGGGCCACGGACTAAACGGGCCGTGCCTGGCCCGGCCCGCTTCGTTAGCGGGCCGTGCCCGGCACGGCCCGCTCAGCGAAAAACTGAAGCCCGGCCCGGCCCGCTCAGCGAAAAACTGAAGCCCGGCCCGGCCCCAGGCCCGTGGATTGGCGGGCCGGGCCCGGCACGGCACGAGACGGGCCGTGCCTGGCACGGCCCGTCTGGAAGGAGGGGAGAAAATAGCCGTTTCCAATGGCTATTTTTGGTTTTTTCCCAAAATACCCCTCCCAACAGTCCAAAAACAGCTAATTTGAGGGGTATTTTGGAAAAATTTTTTTTGGAGTCCTATAAATACCCCTTTCCTCTCTCATTCTCACCACACCAAACCAACTATTCTCTCCTTCTCTATTACTACTATTTCTCTCTTTTAAAGTGCTCTTCTAGCAATTTAATTTTTAGTTTGCATTTAGCAAGTGTTCAAGTGCTACATAAGAGGAGGTTCCTGTTGAGAAGAGAAGATCACTCCTGTTGAGAGCACAAGAGGAAGCTCAGAATTTCGGCTCTACCTCTGCCCTCTGACCCTCTACTCAATTCCTCCTTGTGGTTAGTTTTTATTTTTTGCATTCATCAATTTAGATATGTCATCTTTTGAGGAAAGTCATTTTGGCATTCCTCCTGTTTCTGAGGGAGAAGAAACTAATCCCCAACCCCATGTTCCTAGTTCCTCTAGAACTAGTGAACCAAGTGGAGATCAAACCTCTTCTCGTAAGAGGACTAGTGCTGTATGGAATGAATTTGATAGAATTATGGTTGATGGAGTCTGGAAAGCAAAATGTAAAAAATGTGCCAAACTTTATAGTTGTAGTAGTAGTGGGGGAACAGACCATTTAAAAAGACATCAAGAGAGTCATAGGATGCATGATTCTCATACTCAAACTCAAAGTACCCTTAATATACAAGGGAGATCACTTGTAGGTAATTTTGCATATAATCAAGAAAATCAAAGAAAAGCACTTGTAAAATGGATAGTTAAGGATGAATTACCTTTTAGTTTATGTGAATCTTTTAATTTTGAAGAATATGTTCAATTAAACCTACAACCTGCTTACAAAAGAACTAGTAGGCGTACATTTAGAAGAGTAGCTATGACTAACTTTTTAGCAATGAGACAAAGTTTAATTGAAACACTCTCTACTTTAAATGTAAAAATTTCATTAACTTCTGATATTTGGTCAGCATCTGTAGGTAGTAATTGTTTTATTGCCATTACTGCTCATTATATTGATAATGATTGGCAATTAAATAAACGTATTCTTGCTTTTCGTGCTTTTGATTTTCCACATTCTGGGCAACAAATTTCAAATGTCATTTATCAAACTGCATGTTCATATAATATTAATGATAAAATTATGTCTATTACTTTTGATAATGCATCTAATAATAATTCTGCTGTTACATTATTAAAGGACTCATTGCATCCCATGTTAAATGGAAATTTATTGCATATTAGATGTGCATGTCATATCTTAAATCTTTCTGTTCAAGCTGGCATGGGCATGATTCAAGATGTGATTTCAAAAATTAGAAATGCAGTTTCTTTTATTCATGCTTCAAGTTCAAGACTTCAAGAATTTAAGGAACTATGTATAAATCATGGTAAACGTTTTAAAAAATTTAAACTTGATGTAATTACTCGTTGGAACTCAACATATAGCATGATACATGATGCATACCCATATAAAAACTTATTAAGTGCATATATTAATGATCGTGGATTAGGCTTTACATTGACTAAAACTGATTGGAATAAAGGAAAAATTTTGGAAAATTTTTTGCTTAGTTTTTATAATGCTACTAATGTTCTTTCTGGTATTTATTATCCAACTTCATGTTCATTTTTACAACAAGCATATATAATTAGTCAAAAATTTGGAGAACATAGATATGATGATGTTTTAATACCTATTATTGAACAAATGGAATCTAAATGGAATGAGTATTGGGACAAGATATGTCCTATGCATAACTTAGCTGCTGTATTTGATCCAAGAGTTAAATTGAATGGCGTGCTAATTTTACTTGATGCATACTGTGAAAATATGATTCAAGATTCTGAACCTGCTAAAATTGAGGTAAAACAACTTTTTTATGATATTTATGCTATATATGATGAAAAAATTCGTGGATCTAGATTCTCCGTACAAAGCTCTATTTCTTCTTCTAGTAGTTCTCGTTCGTCATCTATTTTTTCATTCATTGCATAGAGAAAACACACACATGCTTCAAGTTCATTTTCATCTTCTTCATCTTTAAGTAGTGAACTAGAATTTTATTTATGAAATGATCTTCAGTCTGCATATGATGAAAATCAAATAGAGAGTCTAGATGTATTATCTTGGTAGAAGAGTGTTAAAAATCAATATCCTGTTATGTCTGCAATTGCACGCGATATTTTAGCTGTGCCGATGTCCACAGTAGCATCGGAATCCGCTTTTAGTGCAGGTTGGCGTGTTCTTGACGAAAAGAGAAGTAGGATGACTGGCGAAACGGTTGAGATGCTTCTCTGCTTCAAAGATTGGTTGGATGCTGAGGCGAGACTTCAAGATAAAGGTGGACATAATACAACATCCTCTGATGATGATGATACAAACACTACTGAATAGTGAATACTGAATCACTGATGATTAGTAAGATTTCTTAATTTTTTATAATTGTACATTTTTATTTTTTTAATTGTTAAAGTGAGTCATCTCTATTTTTTCTCCTTCCTTATTGTATTCTGGAGGTCAGACCAAGGTCCAAAATCCAAACCTCCCTTCATGTACCATTTTGATTTAAATTAATAAACTGGTAGGGGTCTATGCCAAACCTCCCACCATTAAGGTGGCTTTATATTAATAAATTCTTAGTTTTCAATATTTATTAGTTTATTAAAAAAAATTATTTTCATTTATTTTAAGGGAGACGAGCCGTGCCAGGCCCGGTTCAGGCCCTTATGGGCCGTTCCGGGCTGGCTCGCGGGCCGTGCTCGGCCTAGGCCCTTATGGGCCGTGCCGTTCTTGGCCCGCGGGCCGTGCCGTGCTTGGCCCGCAGGCCGTGCCAGCCCAGGCCCTAATGGGCCGTGCCGGGCTCGGCCCGCGGGCCAGAAAATGGCAACCCAGCAAGGCCCCCTTTAATGGGCCGTGCCAGGCACGGCCCGGTACTGTAGCACGCGGGCCGTGCCAGGCACGGCCCGCTTCGTGCCGGGCCATGGGCGGCCCGACCCAGTGCCCAACTCTAGCCGTGCCTAGCACGGCCTATTACTGTAGCAAGCGGGCCGTGCCACTCCTTAACCCAGCCCGACCCCCTTTTATGAGCCGTGCCTGGCACGGCCCGCTTCGTACCGGGCCATGCCAGGCCATGGGCGGCCCGGCCCAATGCCCACCTCTAGTAGATGTGACTGCTTGAGGGCATTTGGGTCAGCAGAATGAAGGGTTTTTAGCTGCCGTAACAGATTCGGGAAGATTGAGAGACACCTGTCGTGGTACTAAATTCGCGTGGGAGCCTCGTTATCTTTCTTTCTTTCGTTCGTTTGAGGTTTTTTCTTCATTAATGTCCTTCTAGAAATTTAAATTTATTAAATACCCTCTTAAAATTTATATTTATTTTTGTATTCTCATAAAATACTATTTTACAAATATCCGTAATATAATAGTTCTTCTAACACCAATAATAAAAATAATATTTATTTTAATTAAAAATAAAATAAAATTTTGAAATTATTTTTATGTCCTCCATCGTCATTGCCTCATAAATAATTTTTTTTGCACACTACCCATTAAGAGTATTTTAGTTATTTTAGTTTGAAATTATTAATTTTTTAACGTCATTAGATGGTGTAGGCAATTTTACGAAAGTATCTATATATATATATATATATATATATATATATATATATATATATATATATATATATATATATATATATATAAAGCAATTTTAAGAGAGCATTCATGCAAAATTTGATATTTAGAAGAGTATACATAGTATTATTATTATTATTATTATTATTATTATTTTCTTATTAGTTAATGTGAGAGGCCAGGGCCTTGATGCATTTTCTTTTTTTTCTTACCGGTAATGCTCCTCCCATGCTTGGCTTGTGTCTTCTAGACCGGGAAACCCATCATTTTGCATCTTGTCCAGCATATTGGTTGTTGTGGTCATGCACATGGACTCTTTTCGACAATCCTCCATTCCGACCTGAGATCCGCGTGCGCTTCTCCTAAATTTCGTGGGATTCTTGAGTCGTGGGTCGAGTATCCCTTCCGTCAAATTTTCTTAGGGTTCCTTGCTGCTCGGAGCATTCCGAATTCGTGCATGAGGAGATACTGCTCTTCGTCCTCCGGCCTTGGCAAGCTGAAGTGCCGGTTCTTGCGTTGCAGCGCGGGATGTCGACATCCCCCTACGAAGGAATGCCATGTTTTTCTTTTCTGATGGTACCTCCACATGAAGAGATTATGCGTGCGGGTGGGCTTTAGCCTTTTTTTTTCAGTACATCGGCTGCTCACACTACACTCACATAAGCACAGTCAGCTGCATCACTAGCAATAAGACTATATAAAGCCGAAGGAATGGAAAACAACTGGGTCCAGAGGACACCTCCCGAATGATGAGCAGCGAATGAGGCAACCCAGTCAGCAGCCTGGTTCGCCTCCCATGGAACGTTTCTAGCCTGGACCACACAACACTCCCAAAGCAACCGACATGTGTCAACTAAAAGAGGATGCTCTGCCTCCTTCGGCCTCCCCTCTCGTAGGCGCTCGATCAGCGAGGCTAAGTCTCCCTTCAGGATGATGTAACCTACCTCCAGAACATGTCTCGCATAGGAGAGTCCCTCCCATGTAGCCCTAAGGTCTGCCCCAAATGCTGATGCCTCGAAGGACCGCCCCCCAGCAATCAACCTGAAACCATAGCCTCTAATCACAAATGCCGCTCCTGTACCATCGCCACCGTCGGGCAAGCTCCTATCAAAATTCATCTTGAGATAACCAGAAGGTGGGGGCTCCCAAGAAACAAGAGCAAACCTAAGCACTATAGAAGCATAGAGGGGCCCCCAGATGTCCCTAGCCACCATAGATGAATCAGTCTCAACAGTCTCAATGACCTCCACTGCCTGGTGGAGGGCTCGCTCCACAACAGACCTCATGAGAGCCCTCCTATCCTCAAAAACTTGGTCGTTCTTATCCAGTCAAATATGGTATTCTAAGTAAACTGCAGCAATGCCCCACCCTACTGTGCTCGGAGATCATATGGCATACCTCACCTGCTGAAGGAACTCCCCCATCGTGACACCGGACCCCAGAAAGGGAAATGATACCCTCCTCCAAACCTGAGCTACCTGGGGGTACTCAAATAAAACATGGCTAATAGTCTCCACCGAATCCAGGCAATCCACACACATCAGCGGAATCCTGACTCCCCTCCTCGCCAGCATATATCTAGTGGGCAGGCAGTCCCAGACCACCTTCCAGATGAATAATGCCACTCGAGGGTGGACTTGCATCCTCCAGATCTAACTGCCATCACACTGTCTGGCCATCTTGCCCCTCAGCACCACCTGTATATCAGCCGACCACACCCTAGCTGATTCAGACGCCGCCCACACCAGTCTGTCCAACCCACCCTGGGGCATCGGGATGGCAAGTACCCTCTCAGCTAACTACACTCCGAAGGCCTCCCTAATCAAACTCTCATCCCACCGGCCCTCGCCAGAAACCATTAGATCACTGACTCTGAGTACGGCCAACCTCCCCGAGTCGACCATCATCGGCATCCAACAGAGTAGAAGCTCCGTCAACCACCTACCCTCCAGAACATCAACAGACTGTCCATCCCCAATCATCCATTTGATCGCCGGTAGCACCAACTAGGCGAAGGAACAAATCTCCCGCCATATGAAGGAACAATAACGCCCGGCCCGAAGCTCCACCCCAGTCAAGTAGGCTCCATACTTGGCCCTCAAAAGGCCGCTCTACAGGCTGTCCGGCTCCAAGATAAACCTGGCGGTGTGCCGCACCACTAAAACCTCCCGCCTCATCAGCAATGACTGGACCCCCAATCCACCATGTTCGAGTGGCTGGCAAATAACCTCCCACGCCATCAGGTGAGTGCCCCTCCTGCCCTCTTGCCTGCCCCATATGAAATCTCTGAACATCTGCTCCAATGACCTCAAGAGAGTCGTCAACACCGATGTGTTAGCCAACAAGTACACCGGCATCGAGCTCAAGATCGACCGCACTAGGGTGATCTGTCCCATCATAGAAAGAGCATCCATCTGCCATCCCTCCAGTCTGCATCTGATACTCAGCTCAATCTTTGAACAATCAGTACGCCGAAGACGCCGACCAGTGATGGGAACCACAAGATACCTCATGGTGCCCTCCTGCTCCCCCACGCCCAGGATCTCTTTGATGGAAGCCTTGACCTGCGATTGAATCCTCGGACTAAAACAGATAGCAGACTTGGCGTGGTTCACCTGCTGACCCAAGGTAGAACAGTGATTATCCAGAATGTCACGGACCACCCTCGCCGCCCGCTGCATCGCTTGAGCCAACAATAGATAGTCATTGGTGAATAAAAGATGCGATATCTGGAAGGCCCCCGACACCGGGCTATACACCTCCAGGGCATGCTGCTCAACCGTGTGTCGAAAAGCCCTCAAATAGTGTATCAAAGCAAAGAATAAAGAGCAATGGGGACAACTGGCAACCTTGTTTAAGACCAATCACCGACTCGAAGAACTGTGTAGGAGAGCCGTTCTGTAATAACCCCAAAATATTTTTTTTTATATAAAAAGGGATAGAATAGTCCTTTTCAATTAATATAAGGGGTAAAATAGGAAAGAATCAAAAGATAATGGCATAGTTGTAGATGCATTGAAGTGGTAAGGGTAAAATTGGAAGGAATCAAAAGTTAATGGCATAACGGTAGATATGTTGAAGTGTTAGGGGCAAAATGGGAATTTAATAATATTAAACAAAGGGTGAATAGTGTTTTGATGTGATTTAATTAGGGGGTTTGCTGTGGCTTTTGGATGGAAACCGAGAGGGAGTCTCAGACGGACAGAGAGGAAGAAAAAGAAGGAGAGGAAAGGAAAGGAAGAAAGGAAGAGGAAAGGAAAGGAAGAAAGGAAGAAGAAGGAGATCCCGGTTGCGCTGCCAGCTGAAGGAAAAAGTGTAGATCTCCTTCCCCTCTACGCAAAGACCTCGATTTCCAAAAAGAAAAAGGTAAATATCCGTCCCTATCTAGTCTTTTGATGACATTAGGCTATACAAAGGGTGGATATAGTCTAGAGGGGTCGGATAAGGGTTGTAGAGGTGGTTAAAAGAGGAAGAATCGGATTTTAACAAATTTTTCCGGCACTACGGAAAAACTGTGTCGAAGTCCCAACTTTGGCAAATTATTTAGGGGGTCAAACGGCCTCCGATGATGATGCATGTTATCTCTTTGGAATCCTCTATGAGTGTAGAATGTTAGGTAAAAATTTCATCAAATTTGGAGTCCTGAAAGTGGATCAAAACCGGGATGAAGTAACCCACTGTCAGTTCGGGTTACTGTTCATCCGGGTGGAAAATAAGGGATTTCATGCCATAATAGGGTATTAAGCCTAGATTAGGCTAAGGGAGACCTTGTACTCGTGCAAGGGAGTCCCTAATACACATAAATGATGAGTTAATTAATAGAAAAAGAAAAAGAGAAAGAAAAGAAAAGATTTAGGGAACGGAGGAGTTGAATCAATTAAAGTTCCCTATATTATAATTGGCACGTAGATTATGACCTTGATACAAAACTAAATGTATTATAAATGCATGTCACAGTTGGGCAAGAAGTTAGGGAGCAAGAAGAAGAAGCCCCTACTGCCTACCATAAAGTTTTGGAGGCGTATCAGGGCTGTGCCAGATTGACAGGTGAGTGGGAGTCATGTACTTTGCACCATGAGCATTCCTTATTCATTTTCATGAATGTTGCCAGTGTGACTTGATTCCACCTAAGCCTATTGATTAATTGTTGTTGTAGATTCCTCTATATTTTGTTCTTCATACTTGATTATTCTGTACATGCATTCGAGGGAACATTGAGAGGAATTACGATGGATCTGAATTGGGAAATGACATCTTTTGTAAAGTGATTTCATTTCATCTATTTCAAAGACTTGTGAGTGGGAGTCATGTACTTTGCACCATGAGCATTCTTAATTCATTTTCATGAATGTCGCCAAGTGTGAATTGATTCCACTTGTGCATATTGACTGATATTGTAGTAGATTCCTCTATAATCTTGATTCTCCATGCTTGATTATTCTGTATATGCATTTGAGGGAACATTGAGAGGAATTACGAGAGGTTGATGAGTAATCAAATTGATTCCGAATTATGAAATGATTTCTTTTGTAAATTGATTTCATTTTCTCTATTTCAAAGATTTGTAGAGCCTTTTTAGTGGTATATTGAGTTGTATTGCACTTCCTTGACCCTCACTCCTAACCCTGATGTTAGTTTATGATTGGGTCATGATCGAGTGAGTGGTAGTCTTGATCATACTCCTTTTTAGTAGAGTATTGGGAGGGTGCATTATGGCATTTATGCATGGCTTGGCAGTATCTGCAGGACACCTATAGTCGATGGGGTTGAACATCGGCCTTTGTGCACATAGTAGCCTTCTGGGTGGGCGGAGCCCAGTCCCTTCCTAGGGGGGACACGGCCCTAGGCGTAGGATCGGCCGGTCCTACGACTTATATTCTGCTTGCCGCCGGGCATAGTAAGACCCCGCGAGGTGCAGTATGGCTTTCCGCGGATGTAGAATTTCCGCGAGGTGCCGTTTAGTATGTAGATGTGAGATGGATTTCTGTTCTGGATACTGGCCAGCATTTATATGATCAGTGTGGTGTCTTATCCTGCATATGCATGTGACAGTAGGGAGTTGTTGCTGGTTCGCCTGGGGCGTAAAACCCACCTCCCGATAGCTGTCTAGCATTTATGTTATCGGTATGGTGTCTTATCCTGCATATGCATGTGACAGTAGGGAGTTGTTGCTGGTTCGCCTGGGGCGTAAAACCCACCTTCCGACAGCTGTCTAGTGATGATTTACATATTGGTGTGGTGTCATATTCGATGTATGCATATGGCAGTAGGGAGTTGTTGCTGGTTCGCCTGGGGCGTAAAACCCACCTCCCGATAGCTGTCTTGTTGATGATTCAGCCTATTGACACCTGATTTATATGATTCAGTACTATGACCTGTTGAATATATTCATGAGTGGCATATATGTTGACTTGATTATTCCATATATGCTTCAGATGAGTTGATATTGATTGTGGTGATATTGATGATTTACTCCATATTCTTTATGTTGAGTTCATGTTCATCTTGTTATTGATCTTGAGATTTTACCTCGAGCCATGATTATATCTTGTCTCATGTGCATAGTACTCTCTACTCCACTCACTGAGTATTTATATACTCACTCCCCAGTTTGGTGTTTTTGATTGCAGGGCAGGTATTGTATAGAGAGGAGCAGGATTAGTGGTTGCTTGCTAGCTGTGCCGCTCCATAGTATAGTATAATGTAGATAGAGGTTTATACCTTTTGGTGTATTATAAACCTTCTATTGTATATAGTGCATAGTTACAGTCATAGATCCTGTTGTGGATATGGGTTTGACCATGGATGGATTAGGAAGCAGGTATATATATATGTGTGCAGATGAGTTATATGCCTGAGATGATGTATTGCTATATATTGTCCAGGTTTATTATGTGACAGATTATGTGATTGCTGCTCTGACAGGTAGTGTGTTGTATGTATTGAGATAATCCTGACAGGTCACTATAGGAAAAGTGATCATTTTGTGCATGCATCATGCCAAATTTTTTCAAGATTTATTGATGATTGATAGGTAGTAGGGTTCTACGCGGTGGCTGGTGGCCTTATGCCTACCCGCACCCTAGGACCGTCGCGGCGGCCCGCCGGAAACGGGGCGGGGGTCGTGACAAAGCTTGGTATCAGAGCAAAGGTTAAGAAGAGTCCTGTCAGAGCAATAGGATGAGTCAGGATTAAGTATAGGATTATACTATGGAGCATAGGATTTTTTTTTATGCTATTTGCTGGGTCATTTACAATTTAGTAAAGCATTTTATGACTCAGTGTGTAGTGACTCAGTATGTAGATATATAATAAATACCTCCAAGGAGAGGACCTGCTCGTCCTGGAAAGAGGATGGAGTCGGATATAGTATTGGATGCGGGTTCCGCATACATCGAGCCCCAAAGAGAAAAATCTCGTCCTGCTGATAGACGGAGGGTTGATGATCAAAGAGAGGTAGGAAGTAGAGATGCATTGATGGAACGGTTACTGGCGGAAAATCAGGCTCTGAGGGAGCAGATTGCTCGGGGGAAATCTCCTGCCCCGTCAGTAGTATCCATCCCACCTCCTGTACCTGTGCCAGGAAGTTTGGCCAGACGGGCTCTAGATAATGAGGGGATTACTGTATAGGAATTTCTGAGGCTTAGAACCCCAGAGTTTAAGGGGGAAGAAGGTGAAGATCCTCAGAGATTCTTGGAGGAGACTGAAAAGATGATACGGAGACTGCCCTGTTCTGATGCAAGAGCTATAGAACTTGTAGGGCTTACAATGAAGGAAGATGCCTGGGACTGGTACCAGAGGCATATGGAGGACAGATTGTACAGTAGGAATCCTCCAACCTGGGAAGAGTTCAGGCAAGCAGTGATGGATGAGTTCTTGTCTCCGGCTGAGAGGCAGAATCGGGCTCTTCAGTTTGAGAGGCTGAAGCAGATGCCCGGAATGAGCGTATCTAAGTACGCTCGTGAGTTCACTAGATTGGGGAAGTATGCTCCTTACATCATCCCCACTGAAGCTGCCAGGATAGAAAGATTCAGGCGGGGTCTGATTTCCCCGCTTTATAATGCAGTACTGGCAGTAGAGGTCCCCACCTTATCTAGATTGATAAAGCAAAACAGTGGGAGACCAGAAACAAAGAGGAAAGAGCTGAAAGAGAACAGAGGAAAATGAGTATGGGGAAAGGGCAAAGCAGTAGAGATAGATCTGAGGGAGTAGATCTCTCGGAGGGCCCGATGGAGCAGTCTGTACGCTCAGCTCCACCTGCCCCACGTAAGAGGAAATGGAGGGAAAGAGGTCAATCACAAGATACTTTTCTACCATCAGTACCTCGTCCTCCAGTCACTATGGCCAGAACTGAATCTAGGTTCCAATCATGGCCAGTATGTGGCATATGTGGGAAGCAGCACCCTGGCAGATGCAGAATGGGTCAGAGAGTGTGCTACAGATGTGGACAGCCGGGTCATTTTGTCAGAAAATGCCCGCAGGGTGCCACCCAGCAGTTTGTGCCTTTGGCATCCTATCCTTCTGTGCAGATGGACAAGCCTAGTAGTAGGGAGCCTGTAGGCAGAGGTAGAGGTCAAGCACAAACATCACAGCAGAGTGCTGGACCATCTCAACTGTCAGCTCCAGTAGGCAGAGGGCAAGGAAGGGTGTTCACGGTAAATCCACAGGAGGCACAGACATCGAATGCAGCTATGACAGGTAATTTACTCTTTTAAATTCGAGGACGAATTTTATATAAGGGGGGGAGGATGTAATAACCCCAAAATATTTTTTTTTTATATAAAAAGGGATAGAATAGTCCTTTTCAATTAATATAAGGGGTAAAATAGGAAAGAATCAAAAGATAATGGCATAGTTGTAGATGCATTGAAGTGGTAAGGGTAAAATTGGAAGGAATCAAAAGTTAATGGCATAACGGTAGATATGTTGAAGTGTTAGGGGCAAAATGGGAATTTAATAATATTAAACAAAGGGTGAATAGTGTTTTGATGTGATTTAATTAGGGGGTTTGCTGTGGCTTTTGGATGGAAACCGAGAGGGAGTCTCAGACGGACAGAGAGGAAGAAAAAGAAGGAGAGGAAAGGAAAGGAAGAAAGGAAGAGGAAAGGAAAGGAAGAAAGGAAGAGGAAGGAGATCTCGGTTGCGCTGCCAGCTGAAGGAAAAAGTGTAGATCTCCTTCCCCTCTACGCAAAGACCTCGATTTCCAAAAAGAAAAAGGTAAATATCCGTCCCTATCTAGTCTTTTGATGACATTAGGCTATACAAAGGGTGGATATAGTCTAGAGGGGTCGGATAAGGGTTGTAGAGGTGGTTAAAAAAGGAAGAATCGGATTTTAACAAATTTTTCCGGCACTACGGAAAAACTGTGTCGAAGTCCCAACTTCGGCAAATTATTTAGGGGGTCAAACGGCCTCCGATGATGATGCATGTTATCTCTTTGGAATTCTCTATGAGTGTAGAATGTTAGGTAAAAATTTCATCAAATTTGGAGTCCTGAAAGTGGATCAAAACCGGGATGAAGTAACCCACTGTCAGTTCGGGTTACTGTTCATCCGGGTGGAAAATAAGGGATTTCATGCCATAATAGGGTATTAAGCCTAGATTAGGCTAAGGGAGACCTTGTACTCGTGCAAGGGAGTCCCTAATACACATAAATGATGAGTTAATTAATAGAAAAAGAAAAAGAGAAAGAAAAGAAAAGATTTAGGGAACGGAGGAGTTGAATCAATTAAAGTTCCCTATATTATAATTGGCACGTAGATTATGACCTTGATACAAAACTAAATGTATTATAAATGCATGTCACAGTTGGGCAAGAAGTTAGGGAGCAAGAAGAAGAAGCCCCTACTGCCTACCATAAAGTTTTGGAGGCGTATCAGGGCTGTGCCAGATTGACAGGTGAGTGGGAGTCATGTACTTTGCACCATGAGCATTCCTTATTCATTTTCATGAATGTTGCCAGTGTGACTTGATTCCACCTAAGCCTATTGATTAATTGTTGTTGTAGATTCCTCTATATTTTGTTCTTCATACTTGATTATTCTGTACATGCATTCGAGGGAACATTGAGAGGAATTACGATGGATCTGAATTGGGAAATGACATCTTTTGTAAAGTGATTTCATTTCATCTATTTCAAAGACTTGTGAGTGGGAGTCATGTACTTTGCACCATGAGCATTCTTAATTCATTTTCATGAATGTCGCCAAGTGTGAATTGATTCCACTTGTGCATATTGACTGATATTGTAGTAGATTCCTCTATAATCTTGATTCTCCATGCTTGATTATTCTGTATATGCATTTGAGGGAACATTGAGAGGAATTACGAGAGGTTGATGAGTAATCAAATTGATTCCGAATTATGAAATGATTTCTTTTGTAAATTGATTTCATTTTCTCTATTTCAAAGATTTGTAGAGCCTTTTTAGTGGTATATTGAGTTGTATTGCACTTCCTTGACCCTCACTCCTAACCCTGATGTTAGTTTATGATTGGGTCATGATCGAGTGAGTGGTAGTCTTGATCATACTCCTTTTTAGTAGAGTATTGGGAGGGTGCATTATGGCATTTATGCATGGCTTGGCAGTATCTGCAGGACACCTATAGTCGATGGGGTTGAACATCGGCCTTTGTGCACATAGTAGCCTTCTGGGTGGGCGGAGCCCAGTCCCTTCCTAGGGGGGGACACGGCCCTAGGCGTAGGATCGGCCGGTCCTACGACTTATATTCTGCTTGCCGCCGGGCATAGTAAGACCCCGCGAGGTGCAGTATGGCTTTCCGCGGATGTAGAATTTCCGCGAGGTGCCGTTTAGTATGTAGATGTGAGATGGATTTCTGTTCTGGATACTGGCCAGCATTTATATGATCAGTGTGGTGTCTTATCCTGCATATGCATGTGACAGTAGGGAGTTGTTGCTGGTTCGCCTGGGGCGTAAAACCCACCTCCCGATAGCTGTCTAGCATTTATGTTATCGGTATGGTGTCTTATCCTGCATATGCATGTGACAGTAGGGAGTTGTTGCTGGTTCGCCTGGGGCGTAAAACCCACCTTCCGACAGCTGTCTAGTGATGATTTACATATTGGTGTGGTGTCATATTCGATGTATGCATATGGCAGTAGGGAGTTGTTGCTGGTTCGCCTGGGGCGTAAAACCCACCTCCCGATAGCTGTCTTGTTGATGATTCAGCCTATTGACACCTGATTTATATGATTCAGTACTATGACCTGTTGAATATATTCATGAGTGGCATATATGTTGACTTGATTATTCCATATATGCTTCAGATGAGTTGATATTGATTGTGGTGATATTGATGATTTACTCCATATTCTTTATGTTGAGTTCATATTCATCTTGTTATTGATCTTGAGATTTTACCTCGAGCCATGATTATATCTTGTCTCATGTGCATAGTACTCTCTACTCCACTCACTGAGTATTTATATACTCACTCCCCAGTTTGGTGTTTTTGATTGCAGGGCAGGTATTGTATAGAGAGGAGCAGGATTAGTGGTTGCTTGCTAGCTGTGCCGCTCCATAGTATAGTATAATGTAGATAGAGGTTTATACCTTTTGGTGTATTATAAACCTTCTATTGTATATAGTGCATAGTTACAGTCATAGATCCTGTTGTGGATATGGGTTTGACCATGGATGGATTAGGAAGCAGGTATATATATATGTGTGCAGATGAGTTATATGCCTGAGATGATGTATTGCTATATATTGTCCAGGTTTATTATGTGACAGATTATGTGATTGCTGCTCTGACAGGTAGTGTGTTGTATGTATTGAGATAATCCTGACAGGTCACTATAGGAAAAGTGATCATTTTGTGCATGCATCATGCCAAATTTTTTCAAGATTTATTGATGATTGATAGGTAGTAGGGTTCTACGCGGTGGCTGGTGGCCTTATGCCTACCCGCACCCTAGGACCGTCGCGGCGGCCCGCCGGAAACGGGGCGGGGGTCGTGACACGTTCACTAGGATGGCGAAAGTAGGAGAAGATACACACCCCATGATCTAGTCAATCCACTACTCATGAAAGCCAAAACTTACCAATGAACTCCGCAAAAAGTCCTAACCCATCCTATCATAAGCCCTCTCCATGTCCAGCTTAATGCTCATCAAGCTCCTCCGGCCCAGGGCTCTTTGAAGATCAAACATGAACTCTTGGGCAATGAGAATGTTGTCTATGATGTTGCGCCCTCTCACAAATGCACCCTACTCCGGGCTGATGAGTCTAGGTAGAACACCCTGAAGCCTGGCAACAAGAACCTTCGCCATAGCCTTGTACAAGGTCGTACAAAAGCTAATTGGCCGATAGTGGATTGGCTCCGAGGCATCCATCCTCTTCGGAATTAGAGTAACAAATGTCCTCTTCCAATCTACTGATAGGACTGCCAAGCTAAAAAACTGCTATATGGCCTCCACCACATCCTGACTGATGACCGACCAATACTTCCTGAAGAAAACTGGAGGGAAGCCGTCCGGACCCGGGGCCCTGTCCTCCCCCAATGACCACAGAGCCTCCCTAATCTCGCCTGCAGAGACAACCCTAATCAAATCAACATTCTCCTCCTCTATGACCCTGGCAGAAGGCGGTAGCAACAAAGGGGAACCCTCCCTGTTCCCCTGGTCTGTCCATCTGGATCTGAAGAACAACTCCAACACCCGCCTAATCGCAACTGGGTCCTCCATTAACTGGCCATCTGTATGCCTGATACTCCTGATTTTGTTTCTCTACCTCTTGATGGTAGTAGACTGATGGAAGAAACCGATGTTCGGATCTCCATCCTTTATCTATTGGACCCAGGACTTCTGTCTCCAAAAAGTCTCCTGCTGACGAAGAAGTGAATCATGGGTAGGCAGATTGGATCTGAGCTCCTCTAACTCCCCTAGAGACAATCCACCCCCCGCATCTCCTGAGTTTGCATCCTAGAAATAGCCTCCTCGGCCTCCTCCACCCTTCTGAAGATGTTACGTACCTCCTTCCTGTTCCACCGCTGCAGTTGACACCTGGTTAACTCCAATTTGCAGGAGACTCTATACACACGTCTCATGAACCACCTCCCAAGAGCGGAGGTATGACAGCCATAGCTTTTTGAATCTAAATGGACAACGAAAAGGAGTAAGGGAAGAGGTACTAACCAAGATTGGGCAGTGATCCGAGGCGATCCGAGGCAGGTGACTCACTCGGTAGTCCGAAAAGCTCTGCACCCAACCACCTGTGGCGAAGGCCCTGTCTATGCGCTCCCAAACCCTGGTCTGCCCCTGATGATTGTTGCACCATGTAAACTTGGCTTTAGCCTTTAGTATCCTGATCTTACCATCTCCGACGCCTTGGCATGTAACTGAGATAGTGAGAGGCCTTAGCTATGTACCAAATAGCCTACTACTCTGACCACCGAGACATTATATCCTGCACCGCATGCACAGATAGCCTACCACCGTGGCCTTCTTGCACTGTGTTTATTATCTCTATGGCCATGCAATTTCTGTGGGCCAATCACCGAGACAACCATACGATACGATGAATGGAGCTTACAGAAACAAGCCAAAATGATTAGCATGATATGCAGCTATGAGGTGCAGATATAATTTGCCTATGGCCATCACAAAACATCAAAACATAGCCGAGGTGCAAGCCCTTTTCCTGTGGTATGGCAAAAAAAACTGGCGTTATATCTGTTATATGTGATGGATAAATTTCCAGATCTCGACACAATCCATACTAATCGCTCACCAAAGGCCAGATCCTATCAGAGTCCGATCACCGGTTAGAGAAGAAACAAAAAGACTATTTTCCAACGACATTGACCGGTTAGAGAAGAAACAAGAGGACTATTTTCCAACGACATTGACGATCATTGAAAATGTTAGTCATACAGGCAGAAGATGCTGACAGTGGGCTCTCGAAATCGAGTTTATCACATCATTATCATGAGAGAGAACCATAATGCCCTTGAAATCTACGAGGTGAACAAAACTTTTTTCCACGTTCGTTAAACATTGCAGTTTCGAAAGCAAGCAACTACAGTCCCAGCAGAGAATAATGCAATGGTTAAATGCCCCATCAAATAGTACCATAACTTACCATCATCTGTAACTTCACACCGACTAAAGCATCATGAATTCTGGCCGTTCTCTTTAGAAGGATCAGGTCATGAAATACCATATTATGATACCAATGCAGGCATTGCCATGTTGAAGACCATTTATCATCGAGGGTTTATCAATATTATTGACTGTTATTACCAACCAACACTGTTTCCGATAGCACAAGTGCACAGAAACGAATAAAGCTGGGTAAAACACGAGCAGGAAGTAATCCTTCAAAGAAGCTGTACATCTCCCCAGTAAAATACAAAAAATGGCAACCAGCGTCTGCTGGTCGGTATTGGAGGTCAGACACTCTCAAACACAGAATGGCTGAGAAGAAATGAAGCAACAAATGAATCTGTTCGCATCTGCCTTGTTCGATGGTATAACTGATCTTCCACTTAACAGAAACCCTGGAAACTAGGATCTGAAGTACGTGCATCATATGGCTGCCCTCATAGCACCAGAAACCCTGGAACCTAGGATCTGAAGTATGTGCATCATATTGCTGCCCTCAAAGCACCACGTGCTGCCTCACGCTTCATTTCTGCAGCTTTTCCACTCCCTCGGAAGTACATGTATACTTGCTGCAAGTTGAATGAGAAAGAATAAACACAATGAGACACATAAAAATCCCTTTTCCAATTCAAATATGACAGTCTGATGAAAGATTACACCATTTCAGGACACAATATTTAAGTAATATCTCCCCATTACAATCATTGCATCATAGTCTAAATCATAAACAAGGGCAGCAATCAGCATGAAACTAATAGATTTTGAGAAAATATTTCAAATACTGGTGAATTTTGCATATATAAGCATGAAAAAAGACCTGAATGACCCAAACGCTGAGCAGTGATTCGACGCAGAACAACCCAAATCCAATAAAGTAGAAGATCTACAAGTAACATAGTACAAAGTTAGATGAGGCTTTAATAGGATCATGAGAACCGAAAGTACAAGAGTAACAGGAATCATTTTTTTACAAAAATTGCCAACTACACAGTCGATGTTTAGAAGCCCATCACACCATATGGAATAGCATGCTGGGGAATCAGACCCATAGGCAGAAATTAACTGTTTGTGCTAGGTGGGACCTGCAAATTCTGTCCGCCCATGTAGCTGGCGGTGGTATCCCCTACAATTTACATTAGCAGAGCAGAAATTTGGCAAAAACCAGACTGTGATGCTATTACAGTCAGCAATATTACCTAGCATTGTTTTACGAGTACAAAAAAAACCACCTAGAGTCTAATCCAATTAAATACGTTCTTCTAGCATACAATGTATAGTTGATTCTATGCATTTTTGATATAAAACCTCAACTTACCCCAACCAAAACATGATCGCTGATAAGATCTACTGCTGGTAAAATACCTCTGTAACAGAGAAAAACAAAAACAAGAATGAGTTAGCAACTAATAGAAACTGATGGGGAACTTCTTCAACGAGTTTTCAAGTGTTGGTGACAGATAGATTTCCCTTTTGAAGGTTGTAAATTAGAAATAGTCATAATCTTCAACATGTAATGAAAAACTAACATAAATCTGACTAGTTTAAAATTTATTAACTTTCTTTTCTGTTTCCAAAACAATAAGATGTCAAAGTAAACAAAGCCTCTGCAGGAATAACTCTCACTTTCTCTGGAGTATTGTTCCCTTATTTCTGGTCAAGCAAAGGACTTGTGCTTGAGTATTTGGAATACCAATGTATGAAGGTCCAAAGATGGCAGAAAAGCTACTATCAAAGCTCAAGCTTGACCAGCACAAAGCATCTAAATCCCATTGATTTAACATTTGGTAACAGTCCGGATCATCCCTCCAACCCATGTTAAGAGAACCTTAAAAGACAAGTGAAAAGTTTTGTTTCGGAAAAATTGAAAGATCCATCGCACCGAAGAAAAGATAATAAGTTTTCTTCGAACCAAATCCCTTAGGAAATAGTAAAAGTAGATTCCTCAGCTCTTTTATCTTAAGGTCCGAGGAACCGGTACCGGGCACCATACCGGTTCTTCGGTGGGACGACTCGGGTACGAGCCATGCCGGGCCTGTACCAAGAGAGGGACCGTGCAGAGAGGAAAAGAGAAAGAGAAAGTAAGCGGGGGAGGGAGGGCCGGAGAAGGGTGGCCTCCACCAGCACTCCATCGGCATCCCGCCCTCTCTGTCCCCCTCCCTCCCCCGCTAGCTCTCTTTTTCCTTTTCCTTCTCCTTCTCCGACTTCGGCAACGGGTTCCATTTTTGCTGTCGGAACCGTACCGATGAGACACTCGTACGGCTCGGGACGGTCGGAACTATCCGGTTCAGGACGGTTCTACCGACCCTGCTTTACCTATTGAATCGAGCTTTCAAATGCCAACTGACATAAATTTGTTATTACCTTTCTCCAAAGACTGTTAGATTTTCATCAACAATCTCTGCAAGCCATCCGGAATGTGCGATTGAATATTTGAAACTAGGAAAGCTTGGATTTACATAACGACCCATCAATTCAGCTAATAATACAATAATCTCCATTACCATGTGAAGTCTGGCGCTCCACATGTTGCTATTGTAAGAAGTTAGATTTCTTTACACTTAAACACTAATTTACCTTCTTTGTTTAATTATTGAATTTCCTTCCCATAGTCCACAAAAAGCTTTATCTCTTCCAAGTGTCAATAAAAATAGCTAGTCCCACTAAGAAGATCCTCTTACTGCCAAGCAAAACATTAACAAGGCCATTGCATTTATTGAATTACGAGCACTGAGCAACTTCAGTGCATGCAAACAACACAATAAATGGTTGTGATTGCACAACTACTGACAGAGTCCACCTTCCTCTCTATTTTTGTTGGAATCTATGTTAACTTTACAGGAAGTCAAAGAGTCCAACTTTTATCAAGGTCCCAGTTAGTAATAATCTTGCTACAAAAGCTCTATAGCCCTTTCAAGTGAGACCAATTTATGCTCTCGTGTAAAATCCCATATTTACACATGAAATCCGAATAAGCATTATCAAAAGAAATCGGTTTTCTTTGTCATGTGAGACTACGGGCTCATTTGGTTCGCGGGAAGCATTTTCCTTCCTAGGAATATGATTCCTGAAAAACAAATTCCTAGGAAGAGAATGCCTAGGAAAGTACTTTTGGCATGTTTGGTTGACCATGAAAAAGTGACAAATTTCCAAAGTGCTTATGTTTAGTTGGCCATCCACTTTCCTAGGAAAGTTATGTATAATTCTTATTATGCCCTTAATAAAAATTAGGTTTTTAATGCCTCTCTAATGCTTCTTTAATGCTGAAGGGACTTTTTGGAAAAAAGTAAAAATGGAGTTATTCCCGCCTCATGGGAAAGTAACTTTCCCATGTTTCTCATGGGAAAGATTTTTCCATAAAATGTGGGAATCATATTCCCATGGGAATACAACTTTCTCTTCTCTCTCCTTTGAAAACTCCAACCAAACAAGAGGCATCTCATTACTTTCCCGTTGACCACACTTTCCCCCCTTCTTTTCCCGCGAATCAAACGAGCCCTACAGGGCAGGGCACCGAACATCTGATGGTCAGTCATGGGAGTTTGCTTACCACAGTATACTAGATTAATAGAACTCTCATTCAAACACAAATTTAACAATCATATTCTATGTTTTGTCCCTTCAATCATATTCCATGCCTCATTGCCTGCTGTCAAGCCACATACTCTTTCAATTCAAGCTTGCAGAACAGTAGGGGCATAAGCTGAAGCAGGTCTGTAGAGTCTGCACAGTATTTGAGCGAATATAGCTAACATACTTGCCCAGTTACCTAAACATATGGTAACTATTATGTATTAAGGAAAAGAATTGTAGTAGCAATGAGACTTTGAGTTAACCATAGTTCCTATCCACGACACTTTCATTTTCTTCTCCTAGTATTAGACATCAGAGGAGGAACTTACGTCAAAGATTTCCCTTTGAATATAATTGGAGGAGCCACAGCTGAATAGATGCAGAAACATATGTGAAGCTGTTGCAAATTAAAGGAACAAGAAGTGAGGCATCTTAGCAATCTTTGTCAATGCACATCTGATAAATCAGGAAACACTCTTTGTATGACAATCAAGCATAGAAAACATTTATTACCAGGTAAAACAGGAAAAACCATCCAAACTTTAGAGCACTCTCAGTCCTATAAGATATGCAAATGCCATGTGAGCATAAAAGTTCACAAACTATAATATCAAAGAAGTTTTGATACATCAAATAAAGGGTTAAAAAATTTCTGAAACTGATTTTAAAGAAGGATAATACCTCATGGCACGATACAGAGGCCGATACCATAAAACATATGCTCCCGGGACACCGGAAATAAAGTAGATGATGGCAAGGAACCATATTTTTACACCTAGAAATTACACTAGCAAACTCAGCTTCTTTTGATATGATGGCGACCGTGAGAAAAGTAATTTAGTCAGGCACATACTGGTCATGGCCAAACTCATCTAACATACCTTCCCCCTTAATCCAGGCTGCTGTAACTGCTACAATATTCCAAAGAAGACATGCAGTCAATCCTGCACAACATACAAGTAGCAAATATTCTCATTTGAACAATCATCATATTCATTTTATGCATATCATGTATCATTAACACCAGTTGCCTCTTCCTCATAAGCTCTCCTTTCCTCTATCTCTCTGCATTACCCCTCAAAACCACCCCAATCACATTCCCCACCAGCCACCTTGCACCCTTTGCAAATAACAGAAGATCCAAACCTGCCCAATCCCTCAATCTGCAGTGCAGGTCTAAACGAAAAACTAGACATGGTTAAGGCTTATACCCCAACAGATCGAGTTACTGAACAACAATAGCTATGGCCAAGAAGGATGTAAGAGACAATAACTGATGCTTCTAAAAGATCTTTTACAGTAGCTTTGGCAGTGTTGGAAGTTCAATATGCAATTTAGCATACAAAGTTGGCCTTCAGAGTTTCTATCATTTAAGATCAGAATGGCACAAAAAGTAATTTCACGCCAGTATGATTAACTAGAAGTTCCTCCCTTCAAGTTCTAAGTTTCGGAGGCATGTTGAAATACTGAGAGAAAGAAGCAATGTCCAGTTTTTCAAAGTAAAGCAAACAGGCAGTCTCAAAGTCCCCCACCCCCTCCCACCAAAAAAAGAAAAAAGAAAAAAGAAAAAGGGGAAAAATATAAAAATGAGAAAGGATATTATCCATGACAGAAGATGAAATATTACCTAACAATGATGTAAATGCAAAATACTGCAACCTCTGCAGGTGGATGGGTATCTCATTTGCAATATCATGATGAATAATGGGGAAAAAAGGTGGCCAATTTTTCTCCTCGATAACAATGCCAGCTGCAAAAACAGTTAGGCTACAATGACAATCAATCTACCTTAGCTTCCTAATGACCAAAAGAATTCAACTGCTCAAGTAAAAACAAGAGGGACTTGCTGAATAAAAATACAACAAAGATATCCTCAAATCAGTCATCTTCATAATTAACAGCACGATGAAATATTACCCCTGGTTGCAGCCTCTTCCAGCCGTTTTAGTTCCTATATGGCACAAACATGATAAGACAGTAAGCAAAAAAATTCTGGCCCAGTGACAGAAAACAATCTGGACAACATGCAGACCAGCACTTTTGAAAAATAAAACAACAAGACAATTCTTCTTCTGAATCTTCTTTCATATACATACACAACTTGGCATGCACAATATGCTAGTTCTACAGATTACTCAGCATGACAAGGCAAATAAAATGCACAATGCCTAGATTATCTATGCAAACCTTTATGACCGCATAAAAGAAAGTTAGAAAAAGAGATGCTTCTATCATGAAACAAAAAAATATACACTTCAATCTCCTCTTTACTATTTAAGACAAATCACATAAGGCTATAACTCAACAATATCCTGACTATACATGTGCAGGAAGGCTCATCTTATAGAAACACACATATAAACCTGTGAAAATAATTTAAATAGACAATAACATTACCATTTTGCCAGAAATTCAATGTGTAGATTGACATAAGTCAGTTTCATAAATTTCCTTTATCGAACTTTACAAAAATTCAGTGGCAGCTATGTTTTGGATTGATATAATTCAGTTGCCTACTTTCCCATACAGAGAAGTTCAAGGATTCAAAACAAATCAGTATAGTTATATAGTTCTGTCAATATAATATCTGTCAACAATCCTCACTTGCTTTTCTGCTTTTCATACATCAAAGCTTCCAGGGCAGTTGAAAAACTTAAAGTTTGAGATGTTTCTCTCACAAAAATAATGTAACCTTAGCATGAAACAAATTAAAAGAAGGTATGAGAATTCTGGTAGACTGTGTAAAAAGAGATGATAATTAAAATCAAGATTGCCATGGAAGCAAGTGGATTAATTTCATGCAGATTTGCTGAGACTTTGTCAAAGATTTTATAGTTTAATTACTTCATTGCACTCTATTATATGGAACACGTACTAACTAGTATCGTTTGCTTCAAGAAACTTAATAAACAAGTATAACATATATATAGTTAATTATCGCCAAGCACAGAACGGTGTTATGACATATATACAGTTAATTATCACCAAGCATGGAACGGTGTTGCTCCTACTATATTTCAAACATTTTCTAACGAAAATTTCTATTTTTCCTTCTGTAGCTTCATAATGCCAAAACATATGGAAGCTTCAAAACAGTATTCATGTAGAAGTGTTTTTTTATCTCCTCTAGAGCTGCATGAACAGTACATAATTCATTAAGAGCAACAAATTAAACATGCAGGACTGTTTATAGATCTCCTGCAAATGCTGTCTTTTGTTTGCAATATAAAAGAAATAATTAAGAGGCACAAGAGAGCCACATACAGGACAAAGCATAACTACAGTTTCAATATCATGCGCAGCACTTTTATTTATCAGAATTTAAGTTGGAATTTACCTTTTCCCTCTTATTTAATTCTGCCTCCTTGGCTTGAAGTTCCCTTTCCTTTTTCTTTATATCCTACATGAAAAGAAGGAAACATATGATAAACTCAACTCCATAAGTCCACCAGCACAGAAAATACATACATTCATAAGTATAAGTATAGGTTATTGATGTTAAGATTTTAGAACCAGATGCTGTACAAAAGCATGGTTAATAAGTGCCTAGCCACCCTTTTTCACTGTTAAGGTACTATTCTTGGCATCATGGATCTGACATGTATCTGTAAATACTATACCACTTACCTTTGTTGTATCAAGAGGAATGTCAACCGTTGCACTGCGATCAGTGTAGAAATCAGCAGGTTCTGGAGGAAGCGGCGAAAGCCTGGAATTTAAAGCAGGAGGAACACTTCCCGGGTGCTGGAATATTAACAAATTCATGCATGTTGAATCAAGTTCTGCATTTTCTCATTCAATCGGATAGGTATTACAGGATGAAATTGAATGATTATGATAAACTTACTGTTGTGTAGAATGGACCACCACCATAACTGGATTGTCCACCAGCTTTTCCACGAACTGCTGGGTCCTGCCACAGATAACATCACAAAAAATGAATGCACGTCCAGTATATTTCAACAAATCAAATGTTCATACTATCTTGCAAGGTTAAAGAGAGACCAGAACTCTTGATAAGACAAAAGCAAGTCGACAATTACATTGCATATTCTACAATTTCCAGTTGTTTTTCCTTCAAGACACACAAAATGTCTTCCTAACTAACAAGCAACTACTTGAAAGCTTCAAGTTTGGTCTATGAACCAATGCAGCCAAAACAAGCATAAAACCCAACTAACATTGCGTACATAGGTAAAAGGGCCTAACATAATACTTACTTGCATCAGAAGATCTACTATCTGGACAATTGCATCCAACTCCAAAACTCTGCATTAGGTATGTATCCAAACTGGATACATGCTGGACACTTTGACACTTACGGTGTTCTCAGGTTGCAGGTTTTAAAAATAGGTGGAGAACCGTACTCTTTCAGCAATGATTATGACCCTCCACTTTGACATTATAAGAAAATGTTTGTTCTTTTCCAAAACTGGGTCAAGGATGTAGATGTTGAAAGAAGCTTTGCAAAAAAATATTATCTTATACCCTTTAAATTAATTAGGAAGTCTGGATGATAAACATGTATACTAAAAGACCTTAATAAACAACGTACTATTTAGCGTTTAAACAAACGATATTTAAAGGTATAAATATAAATTTAGTCAAAATCATATGTTCTCCTACATATCCCTGTATCTCTTTTTTTTTTTTTTTTCTGGTCGAGTCAAATGCTTAGATACATGTTCGAGTCCGATCCTTGTATCCGTATCCATGCAACATTTTGAAGAACATCAACTTAATTCTTATAAATAATTACTAAACTACTATCTTGTCTGATGAAGCTAGAAAAGAGGACTATAACCACAAATGAATGGATATTGCACGTTGTAAGTCATAAAGCCTTCCTAGATAAATGAAGTAGGGGAATCAGTTAGTTATCGATGTTATTGCATTTATTTTCAGGACTCTGAAAGGTACTTTCCTTGTAGAGCAACTGCCATACTGTAAAACCTCATAATCACCAAATTCTATTGTCATTATCCAATGGTAATACATGCCGACACCAAATTACATATTATATCAAATCTCATAAAAAATCCCTCAAACTTTCACCTTCTCTTGTGCCCAAGTGACCCTCCACTGCATGGACAACTTGCAAGAAGGCTTCTCACCAGTACATAACAAAGTGCTAACATGTTTTACTTCCACATGTCTCAAGCGATTGTGTTGCAACTGAAGATTACAATGAAAACAACCAGCCAATAAAAGTTTTGACTTTTGAGCACTGTTTTAAAAAAGCAGTGTCTATGTTATATGCGGCCTCCTGGCTGCCCTGTGGTCTAGAGCACTCCCGTCTGTGGATTAGCTGCAACATAGGTTCCCAAGTGGCCTGCAAAAGCCTAAGCCCCACATATGCAGCCCTCCACCTCTCCTCCTCTACTGCCGCCTTTGCTACAGGTTTTTTCCTTATTTCTCTATTTTTCTTTAATGAGTTTAAAAAAGGACAGCTCATTGCACAAGGGTCCTCCCATTGCAGAGTTTGAATAGGGTCAACTGTATGCAGCCTTATCCCCGCTTGCAAAAAGATTGTTTCCATGTTTCAAACCCGTGACCTCCCAGTCACGATAGAGAAACCTTACCTTTGCGCTAAGGCTCACCCTCTATTTTCCTTTACTAAGTTATTTCTATTTTAAATATTTTCAAATACAAACTGCCTAGGCATCTGCTTAGGTACTGTAGTAGAATTTGACCGCTGCAGATTGCAGTTTTGCTTTGCCAAGCAGATTAGTGTTCCAATTTCTAAATTTGTTTTTGTGGTCCAGAAAAGAACCAACCATCAGTCTTGGAGATGCAAAGCACAACAGCACGTATTTTCACACAATCTACATTGAACACAGCTCATAGATATTCTGTAATGAGAGAGCATAAACATAATAACAACCAAGAAGGCTAAAATGCGGCCACCAATTATCATCTCTATAAACATGGTCGCCATTAATGCATCAAGTGCCCAGCATGGATAAGTCACACCTGCAGAATTTTCGGTACCATGAGCTAATACAAGTTTCATTTAAGCCTATGAACCAGCATTTCCAAAAGCACATTGTGGGAGATGCTTAGGAAAACAGTAATGCACATGTCCGATCAGCTTTTTTTGGTTAGTCTACCTCCTCAGATTCCAGTTTTCAATAATTTGGTCCTCCTCTGGGCATATGGAAGGGCGAGGGGGGAAAATCTATACACTTGGGCGCTGAACTTATAAAGTCGTGATGATCTTACAATGTACCATTAAGTGGCCCTTAACAGTTGCCAGGATTTTCCTTTTTTGAGCCAGTAAAATACTAAATACTACTTTTCTTTTACTCAAAACCATGACTTGGAACATTCATAATAACTTCATGGGGAAAATCAAATTCAAACAACTTTATGAAAAAGCAACTAAAATTCTAATGTTATTGATTTCCCAACATACCTCAAAGACCTCAAATGAGTCGATAAGGAAATCACAACAAAGTCAAGAAGAATTCTTTCAGGGGTAAATTATGATTAGGACATTTATGATCAAATGTATTAGTTGATAGTAGATAGTGCTTTGTTAGACCAGACAAAGCTACACAGATTGATGACAAGAAGCTAGCAGAAACTTATAGTGTGCTCCGCATGTCAGGCTCCAAATTCTTTGTTTATTCAAGTTTGAAGCCACGCCAACAGAAAGAAATTGTCACTGCTTGGCATGCACAAGTTCCCTTGTATCCATGGACCCCAATTTAGAACCCAAACACAATAGCAGACAATCATCCGCATTGTATTCTCCTTGATATCCATGGTGTTACTTCTTGAATTTTTTCCACAACCAATGTTTACTGATCAAAGAGTTCAGAGCAACGCAGCTGCTATGCTGTCTGCTCGGTTGCTAAAATTAAAAAAGGACAAACCATGTCATCGAAAATCCGAAGGTCAATCAAATCCGCAGTACAACATAGGTTCAAAATCAACCACAGGAGCTCTCATCAAAACAAAAAAAACTTGAAAGGAGGAAAAGAAAAAGATATCAATCTTAGTCTTAGGGCAAGCCCACCATACCGCCCTATCTAACACACTCTACGTAGAAATTATACCTAGGGTTCTCTAAAACCCCGACATCAAGCGTATCGAACAGTCCAGATTCTCCAAAATCCTACAATCTCTGTATAAATTTCCCTTCCAGAGCCGGTCGGCGCAGCCCCAACTCAGTCGATTCTTCACAGATCTACAACTCGAAACCGAAACCGAAATCGAAACCGATTGGGCAAAGCAAGAAGAGCACATACAAGACACCAGAGATACGGATCAAAGCAACTGGAGTCGAGAATAGAGAGGGGACTCACCGCGAAGGGATTGACCTCCTCCTCGTCGAAAGGGTTGCGGTCGTAACGACGCGCCATGAGATCGTACCCCTCCTACGACCGAAGGGATCAATCTTTCCGGAGGAGAAGAAGAAAAGAAGAATAAGATCTGGAGATCCCGCCGGAGAGGGAGAACTGAGATAAAATAAATAAAAGAGAGGAAGGGAAGGAAGGAAGAAGGGACCGGGAAGCGGAAAGATAAGGGTTTAGGTGGGAATGTTCGAAGGCAGCTTTCTTGATTGGTTCTGGTTTGGTAAATAAGTTAAGCTTGTTGAGGGTTGGGGGCGGGGCTTTTCTCTCTCCTCAGCGGAAACAACCGCCCACGGAGGGCAGTTGGTCCCCTCGGTTGCTATTGGGAGGTTTTACAGTAATACAGTCTTGGATCTAGCAGAGAAGAAACACGTGACCCGAAAAATATGTATATATATATATATATATATATATATATATATATATATATATATAGAAAAATTATTGAATAACTTAAGTTGAGCTTGTAACATTTGGATTTTTTCAATTCTTAATTAGATTTATGAAGAAGTGGAGCGTTCGGTCCATCTTCAGCCGTTGCTCCTTCACTCCTTTTCCACTAGTCACTCCTCACTCACTCACAACTCGGAAGGGCAAAGAGACAACTCGAAAGGGCAAAGAGAAGCGCTCACTGTTTCTTTCTACTCTCCTTTTACTCTGTTATTGAATAACTTAAGTTGAGCTTGTAACATTTGGATTTTTTCAATTTTTAATTAGATTTATGAAGAAGTGGAGCTTTCGGTCCATCTTCAATCGTTGCTCCACTCCTTTTCCACGAGTTACTCCCCACTCACTCACAACTCGGAAGGGCAAAGAGACAGCTCGAAAGGGCAAAGACAAGTGCTCTCTGTTTCTTTCTACTCTCCTTTTACTCTGCTTTCTGATAGAGGCTGGTGCGGGGGCTTCAGTGTTGCTGGAGCCGGGTCATGGGCCGGATCGCCATCGGGGACGTCGGTAGCCGTGCCCTCAAATTCGAACTACGACGACGGTTGGCACATATATAGTGCTGATTAGAAATTCGAAGTTCTCGCTGGTGATCTCAAATTCGAACAAACAATATGCTTGGGAACCAGAATAGAGAACAACGTGGATTAGAAGTTATCCTCTCTTTTTCTAAAAGCATAGGGATACATAAACTTGTACGCTTTCAAAGAGATTTAGTTTATTTTATTTTGCCAAGGCACAAAAATCAATTTGCTTCCCAGGCTTGGCACAACGAGAGTACATATCGAGGATCCTACCTGCAGTCAAAGTATTTAAATAACAAAAACAGAACCCTTCCATCTCCTAAATATATGGTACACGGAAGTAGGCATAACGAAGGAAATAAGATTCACTCTCACTTGTTTCATATGGATGCCCAGCCCATCTTTGATGGAACCGTTAGGAAAAGCACGTCCTGAGCTGAGATGATGATATCAACAAATGTTTTCTTTTTTCCCTTTTTTTTGCCCTTTTGCGTGCAGATATCAGCTGACATTTTCGCCAGCTTTAGAAGTGGGATTGAAAAGCATTCTAGGATAAAGAAGATACCATAGTTACTAATACAATGATTATGGTAGCCAGAGGTTATGACTAAGCACGATAACGAGGATGGGCCAAAAACCCAGAGTCCTCCAAGAAGTCACTAACCTTGAGATTTGCACACCTCCTAAATAACCACTAGAAGCAACAAAATCTTAAGCTTCTTCCATACACTGTATAATTGAACACAATGACACCACTCGTCGAAAATGCAGCACTATCAGATCAGATGGAAACACTTGAGCATCGGCTCATCATCATGTAACTGCATCAGTGTGAACTAAGATTGTCTTCAAAATTTTACTATATGCATCAAATGAATACAGGGATAGCTGTTTTTATGACCTGCAATTTCCTTGACAATCTGAGTGCAAAGCATGTGTAAGAACGTTCAGCAAATGGGTTGATCCCAGCAAGATAGCTGAGCCCCTCCCATGTTTTTCTAAAACTCCAATTTTGTGGAAGATACCTCAAAATATGAGATTGTTCCCTTCTATGCCTGGCTAACTGTCCACTTCAATAGCATACTCTCCAACTCTCCGATAACAACTTAAAATAAATATCAAACAAAAACATTAACGAGAAATAACGAAGACCAAGGAGACAAACCAAGAAAATATTTCGCCATACAGGGGAAAATACTTCAAAGTACATGGAGTATATCTTGCATTCATATTGGACTGTCCCGAAAAGTTTCCGACCAGCATCCAGCTTTTCAGTTTTCATGTTGCAGCAACCCATGCAACAGTCTTCCATGGTAAAGATACAAGTGCCCCATTTCATCTCTCAGACAGTCTCTAAAAGTTCCTGCTCAAGGACGGGGCAAGTGACTTCAAAGAACTTGTAGAGAAGAATGTATCAACAATAAAAAGATCGATTATGGCAAAAGGGTGGTAAGCTGTTTGCTGAAGAGATCTCCAAGAGCTCCACGAACGTCCATCTGAAATAAAACAGACAAATCGATTTTATAACTCTCAACTATTACAGTTCAACTATACATGTTATATAAGTCGACTTGACTTGCCATTTTATATAAACAACCAAAATATTGTTTAGATGATTTAATCCCATGGCATGAAAAGCAATGAGGGAATGTGTAACCGTATCGGGCAGGCAGCTTTATTCCAGCATACCTCCCAGCAGTTATCATGGCTACCAATTCTTTGCCATGCAAGTCAATTTTAAATTGAGAACTTAGGAATATAATATAAGCTAGAGCAAAATATAATTCTATTGCACAGGTAGCTGGTGAGAAATAACTATTGATTTTTCCTTTATTTAACAAAGAAAATCTGATTGGAGCTTCTACTGGCTTAAGCAAAAAATATGCCAAGTTTACCTGATCACAGCAAACAAGTCTGGTAATTAATGGATAAAATTCTCTAAGATGCTTCCTGAATATCTGGTTATCCATACAACACATTCCTTTGAGCACCTGCAAGACCGAGGAAAAGTAATTCCTTTGAGAATGCTTGTATACACAAATACCTTGCAACTGAGACTAAAATGTATTATCATAATTTATGATTTAATATACAGATGATCAGAGCATTCTGACATGCCAATAGGAGCGACAAAAGCACTGCAAAAACTACAAAGGGGGCTAATTCAATTGCTCACCAGTGTATGATAGCCATATACAGGAACTAAAGGCAACCATATGCAGGAATATGCTCCAAATTAGAGGTGTTTAATCCAGGATGAAATACCACAACATCAGTTTAGAGGTAATAAATGATTGCCCCTTACTTCTTTGGCAATAGTGACAAAAAATAAAGAAAGAAACAGAATCCCACAATGTCTGGATGAGGCTTGTTGGGCTTTTTTATAAAAAAAAGAAAGAATGGTAAAAGAGGCTTGTTGGTTAAAGCTTCTCTTTAATATAAAAAAACAGACCAGTTGCACTCCGTAAGAAAAAGTACTTCAAAACTTATTTAGGATTTTTCTGTCCCATAAGATGAGCAGCTGACATACAAGAATATCATGCAGATGGCAACACGTGATTTCATCAGTGCTGGTTACCACAAACTATGTACAATCTTAAACCCAAATAATGGAACTAAATGTTCTCTCTCAACAAAGACATTTAAAACCTTGCCCTTTCTTATAGTGTTTATAACCACATCAAGTGGCATTATATTTACTGAAAAATCACAACTGCTTAATAATGCAGTAGCAAGTAGCAAGTACTACAAAATACACCAAATTAGACACCACATAGCAACAAGCACTAACAGGTTGCAAAAAACATTATTACCTTAACAATAACTGGAGCTCTTAAATCAAGTACACGATGAACATCTGCACTAGCAACCTCCCCTGTACTAGGCTGGAGATCGGAAGCCTCTTTGAGAACCTGTCCACAGAAAGAAACTAATTTCTCTTCTGCAAAGCTCCTGAGCTTCTCTTCTGCATTTACATCTTCACCATGGTTTGCATCATTTGTTGATGCTCTCTCAGTGGGAACACCATTAGAATTTACATATTTGCCGCTTTTGCTATCAGATACTGTGGTTGATTTATGTAAAATTTCCAAATAAATAGAAGTTCCTGCAATTTCCTGGCGAAGAAGATTTAAAGGTGGCCTGTGCAAAATTAAGTTTCAAATGTAAGATCCTGCCATTACATGACCAAGAAGTTTCAGCAAAGTCTGTCCTAAATACCTTTCTGGGGGTATATGG
Organism: Phoenix dactylifera; assembly: GCF_051530095.1. Taxonomy (NCBI): domain Eukaryota; kingdom Viridiplantae; phylum Streptophyta; class Magnoliopsida; order Arecales; family Arecaceae; genus Phoenix; species Phoenix dactylifera. The sequence goes on from NC_143190.1 coordinate 42,659,627, forward strand.
TGCATTCGCACTCTAAGGTTTGATGATGAATTATATGAAGCAGCAAACTCCAAGAGAGACAACAAGATGTCCATTATTGCAATCTTCTGAGGGGCTTTTAACTTGCTCCAGTATCTTACCTGGCAAGTTCCATTCATGTCATCAATGTTCATAAGCTTAGTCAATCTTGCAGGAAATTTGTTAATCTTACATGCCTCCCAGTGATTCAGTCGAAATAGAAATAGACCTAATAATTTATGCATATGTGAAGCATATCTTTACCTGTATACTATCAATGGCACCTAATAGTAATAGTTGAGTGACACATTTTCCTCTGACCGTCTCCATCATTGGGTTCTCTTCACCATCATCATTATCAGGAATAGGCTCGTCAGCATCAGGGATCTATAAGGACATATAACAGACAAATCAAACAGAAAAATCAAGCAGATGTTATCCATAGGTGAGCCAAAAATTATGCCAATAGGTATTTTCATATTGAACATAAATGATGAGGAAACTATTCCAGACTTTGTAACATCAATGTGATAGTGGAAGTGTGAACTAAAAAGATGTCTCTGAGTTATCAGATTAAAATTATAAAAACTTGATGGTTATATGTCCAGACACATATATATACATATAAAGAGCACCTACGTAAATTTCTCTACACTGAAACCCGTCCTGAGAGTTAAAAAAGGACTAGACTCAAAAAGGGAGGTTCACATCAATGAGCACGAGCAAGCAAAATTTCCACATAAGGTTGACTCCTTTCCTTGTAGAGTTGTTTTGTAGACCTTATGCATGACCAATTCAATGAGAGAAAGCAAAACGCATAAGGCTAACCACTTTCGCTACAGAGTTGATTTGCTGCTTTATGAACTGCACATCAATGGCAGCAGTTCAACTTCACCAAGATAACAACCTCTGAAGCATGTCCTACATGACATGCACTGTAATCTCTCTCTCTCTCTCTCTCTCTCTCTCTCTCTCTCTCTCTCACACACACACACACACACACACACACACACACTCACCGTACAGACACAGGCACACATGAGAGCTTTACTACCCTCAGTGACCTTGAGATAAATACCTGCCCAGGCAACTTTGGGCAAGCAAAGGGCCAGCTGCAAAATCATCAATTGAAGGTATAACTAATACAGCAACAAAAAGAATAGTCCTGTCAAAAAAACTTCTTCCATCTGTGAGTTGTCAAGATGAAATGATAGGACATACAACTTCGTGACACATTACTTGGAACTTAATTGCTGATTGATGTTATACAATCTTCTCCTATAATGTATTGATGCCCCTCAGTGTTCACTCAAAATAATCTGTGGATGCATACGAGTTTCAATTAACTAAAATTTAGTTGAAAAGATGATTGGCACTAATACCGAGAGTTTACCATTAACAACAGTAACAACCATTTTTATGTCAGAAACTGGTAAAAATGTACCTTTAAAGGTGAAAGTGGCAGAGGAACATCTGTACGGCTCTTTGATTTGGAAGTGAAACTTCTTATCAAAGGATTGTCCATCATATTCCCCATTATCCTTCGACCAAATGTTTGACTTTGATGGAAGTTAGCGGCTTCAGCAGGTTTTTGCACCCTTCCTGATGGTGATGGAAAGCCTACAAAATATAGAATGCATTTTACTTTAGTTTATATTATGAAAAGAACGCTTCTGATTAGAATGCACAGCAAGGCATCAAGTAGGGCACTACTTTACACTGCCAGACAGGGTTCCTAAAGGGAGATCTAATTCCAAAACTTTGGTTTTTAGAAGAAATTCCAAACCATTTAAAGCTACCATACCTTCAGATTCCTCCAAGTTGGCTTGGATATCTGTTTCTTGATAATTATCCCGCAATTTTGTAGCATTGTTATTCATTCCAAAAGTTTCACTGTCAGAACTTAAAGATGCTTGATCCAAGGCTTTTCCTCCTCCATTGCTATCATGATGGATGCCCTTAAAAGAGGGACTGCTGCCTCTGTTGGCATCCGAATCTTTTGAAAGTATTGTTTGGTTCTTTGAGTTCTCAAATCCTAATGAATTGAGAAGCTCGAGGGGTTGAGTCGTGTACGAGGCATCTCTGGATTAAACAATCAAATGAGAAAGAACTAAATATATAAATAAGAATCGTCTGGAAACTTATAAGTAGTTCACAACTATACCTAATGCTCTTTAGTAAAGTATCCCAATCACTGTCACTGAACTGATGACCCCCAACTTCTATGAGGTGCACTAAAGCTCCAAGAGAAATTGAAACAACAGTTTGATCTGTCTTCTTGGCACAATCCAGAAGTAAACCCAGCAAAGGTGGAAGCATGAAAGAGACCTCCTACAAATATGAATACGAGAAAAATGAAGATACAAGAGTGAGGCATATCAGACATGAATACAGATTTGTTGTAACCAACAATATGGCATGATGATATATGATCTTGCAATATACCACCAATAACCATGAGATTTTAACAAAAAAAAGGTGATGAAATTTTCTAACAGAGGAATCTTGCTCCAATTTACAGAAAATGATTTCATTGCGGCCAGAAGAAAAGAAATAATTGCTACCTTATAGAATGTATTAAACAGGTTGCAGAGCAACTGAAGTGAATGGATGCTAGTTTCACGAAGCCAATCATCTCCAGAAGAAACAAAACCATCCCTTCCAGCATGCCGCACATGATCAAATATAGGAAAAAGTACACGATGAAAAATGCTCTCCCAGAAAGCTGAAGAGAATTTGTGACCTCTCTCATTCAGCAAATCAAATAGCACCTCAAGCGCACAGTTTCGAACTTCTGATCTAGGATCTAGTGTTAAATCAGATAACCCAGCCAACATTGGAAACCAATAATGTTCAGTCACATCAAAGTTTGTCTCTAGACCAGCATCCACTGGTTTAAGGGCTCCACCAGGAATAAATCCCTGAAAAAACAAGAGTTAGAAGAAGCATTCAAGATTTAGAACAGACACGAACATCAGCTGTTGTTAGAGTCGACAGTAAAAAAGAAAAGTCCAAGATACTCTTGTATTTACAAAAGCAAAACTATACCTGACCCATCATGCCTGTAAAAGCCTTCCAACAAAATCTAAATATATTATATTTAAAGTGTATATGCGAAAGGGACTAAGCTTTATAACAAGTTAGCAACCCCTTTGACAAAACTGCCGATTGAAGGCCGGAGTTCCATTTTATTTCTCCTTGTCATTGAATGATTCACGGAGGAATAGCTCGACGAATTCTCAAGGAAATGCTAAATTATTAACATGATACATCAGGCCAGTATTTTTAATACCGACCCATACTGGATGGCACGAGGCATATCGTACCAATCCAATACAGAACTACTACGTTATCTCCAGATATTGACACATGGCACGGGTTTTGTGCCGGTTCCAACAACATACCATGTGTATGGGGGCATATACCACACTTTATCGGTAAGCCACTTATATGGGGCCTGATACCAACACTTAGAACATTACATTAGGTCTTGTTTGGGTGCAGGTTATCATGGAACAAAAGGTAGTAATCCAGATCATTCCAGGTTATTCTATTAAATGACCTTTTGCAACCCACAATCTCCCGGAGGCAGAAGGGGCATCATGAAAGTCATAGGTGCACTTTTTCCCACCAAACCTGGATAATGATGATAAAGCTACTCCCAGCTGGAATAAGTTTGCTCTGGATTTTCTTGGATTAATAGTAGTTTATTCTGCACTAACCTGCTTTATCCAATGTTCATTATTGCAAGCCTAACCTAATCATTGGGGAATCTTGCAAACAGCAGATCTTTTTGGAGTTCCATTAGTAATGATTAATGTTGATAGAAGTTTCAAAATTACAACTGAACAAGCTTTTTCTTTTCTTTTATTTTTCTGTTATTTTTTTTTTTTAATTGCTAACAATGAGGGGGAGGCCCTCTAAAACTACAGTCTAAAATAAGAAACTCCAGAAGCAACAGCAGTAATCAAATTACAAATCAAAGGAACGAAATCAGACATTCATGACTTGCTGGACCAAACAAGCTTGTTCACTCAAATGTTGTAATAAAAATTTAAGATTAAAGATGGATGGCCATCAAATGCATCTGCAAATGGAAAAGAAAAGAGCTCAAAATCAGTCAAATTATCAAATAAGAATAATCTGGATTTGGAAATAGAAACAAATTGTTGCTATTGGAAGAAGAACAGTGAGAATTGCTTCTAATCAAGCGGACTGCAGCCTATGCAAATTGGCATTTGGCAGAATTAAGATATGACTTAATGTTGCAGAGATGAATTAAGTTTCATGTAAGTAAAGCAAGACTTCTTAAATGCCCGTCACCTAAGGGCTCGTTTGGTTCGCAAGAAGTATTTTTCCTCCTAGGAATATGATTCCTGGAAAACAAATTCCTAGGAAGACGATGCCTAGGAAAGTACTTTTGGCATATTTGGTTGACCATAGGAAAGTGACAAATTTCCATTTGGTTGACCATCCACTTTCCTGGAAAAGTTATGTATAATTTCTATTATGCCCTTAATAAAAATTAGGTCTTTAATGCCTCTTTAATGCTTCTTTAATGCTGAAAGGCCTTTTTGGGAAAAAATAAAAATAGAGTGATTTCCGCCTCATGGAAAAGTAACTTTCCGATGTTTCTCATGGAAAAAACTTTCCCATGAAATGTGGGAATCATATTCCCATGGGAATACAACTTTTTTGTCTCTCTCCTTTGAAAACTCCAACCAAACAAGAGGCATCTCATTACTTTTCCCGTTGACCACACTTTCTCCCCTTCTTTTCCCGTGAACCAAACGAGCCCTAAAAGTGACTTTGATGGGTACAAGGTTTGAGTCAAGATAATCCTATTCATTACTCTGGTTTAATATAGGCATAATTAATATACTTATGTTCAGCTAGACTAGAAGAATAAATTACAAGGAAGGATACTTGCTGACTACAACTTAGAAACAATGGTGGGTATATTCATGTTTTTTCTGTTAAGTTGCTGATAACTCAAGGATACATTAGACATAACTCTGAAGTTACAGAGTTGTTTCCAGTCCAAGGATCCACGTACTGAGCAATGTTTATGTCAGGAAATACTTCCAACTTTTTCAAGATTGGCCAATACATATGTTCAGCTTATGATCAAACAAAAATATGTAAGTTAACTTGGTCATGCTATATAGCATGTTTCCTGAATAAAATAAACAAAGGTATTCATGATGCATCAACCCCATGAAACTTCATGATAACAACAAATGATATGAACATGTCACCATGTCAAGTTACTTAAAGATTGCCGTGTCATATTCTTCTATAAATGTGGAATGACAATACTTTGATCCCCCATGTGATCTTAAAGGATAATGTTACTATGATTTAAACGAGAACATGGTTTAATGTAATTATACCATAATGATCAATTGGACATACCAACAAGCCATAGACCATGCATCTTTGAGGGAGGCATTTTAGTGCATATTGTCCTAGTAAAGGTCAGCATTGCCTAATTTATATCATGTAACTTTGTAAATTACAATCCTAATGTTACAAACAGAATAGTAACTGTCAAGAATCAGAATTAAACATCTTAATGTTCATTTTCTTGTAAGAATTCCTTTCCTCATTAGTGTTATATTAGCATTAGTTTGTAATTTGGAATCGTACAATGGTTTCTTACTTTCTTATGTGTGGCTTCGATGATGTTTACCAATTAGATACAGTTATAACTAAGAGGATTCGTTCATATATCTATGTATTCAAAATTTTATAAACTTGATCATAAACTATAAGAGTAATCTGTTAAAAACAATTCCATCTTCAGCATACTCTTGGAGACTAGGAAAACCATCCGAGCATGACACTACTCAAAATGTATGGCGCATTACAATACAATTACTATTATATCAAAATATATTGGCATGACACAAGACACTTCAATCAATGAAGCAAAACAGCACTTCAGATACACAAGGACAATTGAGTGCAAGATGATTGCTTGTTAAAGAGCAGAGTGGACAAACTCTCTTGGGCAACAATAGCTTCATGACAATAATCACTAGCTCCAGCAATGTCTATTATTACATTTTGTCTTCAAGAAACAACTTACAGCAAATAAGTAGCTGATAGCTAAATAGAGGAAGCATCTTACAGCATGCTAATCATGACCAACAAAACATATCCCTTAAATTCTGAACCTTAAAATGGTATCATGTCAAAATTAATTGATACTTCAACAAACACGCATACAGTAGCATGATTAACTGACTAATACATAAGAAAACACGCAAACATGGCAATTAGCAAGCATTTTTCAGACAGAAGAAAATCATCTGGATTCGGAAGAAAAATATGATAAGAAATCAGCAAAGTCAATTCTAGATGTGCTGCCGATAGTTCGACCCAGGATTTGAAATCTCATCCATATCATATCATCTCCACCTCATACAATGCACCCTGTCCACTGATATCAACATGGAAGTATTGTCTGATTTGGCAAACCATGATAAGACACAGGGGGCATACCACATCACATACTGATAATGTGAACAATTTGGGGCTGATACATGAGATTCCAAACCTTGGTTTAAGAAAAAGTCAGACGTGTATAATAGTCATGCCATCATCAATTTCACTAGATGTGTTGCTGATGATCTAACAAAAGTCAAACATGTATAAAGTCGTTATGCTAACCTCTGCAAGGCGATCTTCGCAAATACGGAGAAGAGCAATAGCCTTCAAACTTATCCGGGGAGAGCTTTTGTTATTGGCGAAACCAATGAGACAGTTGACACAATCCATAAAGCAGTCACCAATAACCTGATCAAAGTGTTCCAAGATAACTGCAAAACTCACTGCATTAGCTTCACTGGAAAGTTGTATAAAACTTGAAAATGACAGTACATAAGACAAACAAGCCTTGAATTTTGTAAATAATCCAATTGCAGTAACTAAAATCTTGGAGCATGGGAAATTTCAGGCACCCACCCTGTTCAACATTTTCAAATGCACTTTCAACAATTGATTCAAGATCATCATCAGCAGCTGCAGTGAAGATCATGAAAACACTTCGCCAACCTGATTTTATACTACCTACCTTTGATTTAATCATCTGAAAGGTCATCGACAGCAGTTAATGTTTTAAATGTTGGGGTATCAAATAAGAGTTGAAAAAGATTATGCAGCCAACTATGAAGCAGTTAGGGTGAAATGAATGCAAGTCGGAATTACCTGAACAATGCAATCAACAATCAGGCTACGAATTTTCTCGTTGCGACTACTACGCATAAGAATAACAAATGGTTTCAGAATATCATTCTGGAAGGTGAAGTTGGTGAGTTCAGCTCGCTCCAAATACTTCATACCAAGCTGCCTCAATGAATCAATAGCATACATAGCAACCTTTTCCTCATGGTGACTCCCAGCTGCAATGAAATGCTGAGCCAAAACGGACCATATTCTGGCCCACACCTAAAAAGTTGCAGCCAGACATATTAAAATATACAGACAAACATAGTTTGATATTTGTGAGGATGGAACAATACAATTCAAATCACACAATGATGAAAAAGGAGTCGAGTTTCTAAAAACATTTACTACTGTTGTGTGGTAAATCTAGCACCATCAATATGCAACGCAATAATGTTTGTTATTTCACATGGAAGCATGAACATGTATTAGCAGAATGTTGGCACTCAAGAATAGGGATTGCCAGTTCTCAAAAAGGAAAATATGTTTTTATGCAAGTGTGACATTTCGAAACAAAATGAACTCACCAACATAAAAAATGCTTTTTTTAAGAATCTAATAAAACCTTTGCATTATAGCATCTGTTATAACTTCCCCCATATCACAGCTAGGAGTAGGCCTTGCAATTTACTATAGCACAGACATGAGCACCCGGGCTCTTAGGTTTACAAACCTTAAAATATGAATGCAGGTATAAAAGAAGAAACTGAGTGACTAACACACAAATATACAATAAAGAATAGAGCATACCAGGCGTATACGAGCCATATTATAGTAGCTTATCTCAACTAGCTTCTGTAAGCTGAAGACACGGGCAGGTGTTTGTTTCAATTCTTCAGCAGACACACCACAGAGAGCAGTGAAAAACTCTACAATGGAATCACTAGGCAACTTCACACTATTTACAAACACTTGCTCAGCAGGTTTTCCAGCTAACTCTCTGAGAGATTGAAGAACTGAATCCCTTGATATTTGATTTGAACCCTGCATCACCGTTGCAGCAATCGCCGGGGTTGAAGTAATAAATTCTAGCCTTGAAACACATTCCAAAACAGCATTCCAAGTATCCTGTAAGGCGTCTGTCTCCATGTCACATAGAACAAGCAGGGTTCGTAATGCTTCCACATTTTTACTACGCATTTCCTTCGGAGCATGTAGAAATGTAAATCTGCACAGAGATATCAGGACTTGATAAAAAAATTTATCACAAACATGGTATTCCAACATCGCTAACTAATGCTTATTAAAATGGAAAAAGAAATCAGATGCTCATAGATGAAGATAACTGAATCTAAGAACACAAATGCATGGAATAATTTGACAGGAAAGAAACATACCGAACTAGGGATGTCAAAAAAGCATAACGCATGGTATCCATCCCAAGAACACGTGTGATATGTATACCAGCTCTGAATCCTTCCATGCAAAGAAGAATCCTCGGCTTGTTGTCACCTTCCTCCATAGTGACCGAAAATGTTGCTAGCAACGGCCATCCTACAGCCTCCACCATTGGCCTGACAAGTTCAACCTGCTGAGCTGTATGGAAAATACCCCCTTTTGCCCCTTGATTTTTGAAAAGAGCCTGTGTTTGCTTAATGATTTTTTCACTCTCTGTCGTTGTATCAGTCACTGACTTTCTTCTAGGAAGAGCTAAATTAAGAATACTAACAAGACGGCCTCTTTCTTCTGTTTCCGGCCTCTGCCTGCTGCTTTTGGCTGCATCAGACATATCATCCTTCATTTTTATCTCTTCCTTGACAATAGAATCATATATCTCCTCTAGAAGCTCCTTTGGGGCATGCTCTTCTGCATCACTTACAGTATTCATACGTATGAAATCTGATTTCGACATTTTAGGCCACACCATTGGATTGTGTGCATCAGTATTCAACATTATAACTGCATATGCAAGAACATATGCAGTATCTGCGTTCTTAAAAAGCCCTGGATTATCAGCACAATAACTGCAAAAACCATATTACTTTCAGAATTATTGAAGATAAATGGAAAACAGAATTCACTATCCTGATGAACTTACCGCTCAGCAAACTTCTCCATAATGCGATCAATCTTCTGTGCTTCTCCAGGAAGCCTGAACCCTTTAAGAAATTTACGAATTGCAGTATCAAACTTCAAACCTGATAACTTCATGGAATCTACAAAAGCATGCATGACAGCGAGAGGGAATCCCTCATGCTGACCCAAATATTCACCAATCATGGCCTGCAAATTTGAAAGTTAGGCAGGTCCTTAAATGTTAAAAACACAGTACCACGACATAAGACACCACCTTATCCAAGCTAGGAGTATTCTTCAAGAAGTGGGCTACTGATGAAGCCGTATTTTCGACCAACTTATTTGACAATAAATATTCTATCCCCTTGGCTGGTTTACGGTTGAACTGGACACAGTAAAAGAGATTATTTTATTGACAGTTAGAATATATTTTGTTTTTTTGAGAAAAAAAAATCTACAAACAGAAAAAAGAAAATTAGTCTTTTTCTTTTCCCTTTTTTTTAAACTTTGCTTGATAAAGGTGATGCCCTTCTTACCTCTGAAATTGCAGCTTCCAGAGTCGATTTATGAGCTTTTGCCTTCTCAAACTGATTGAGTCCATCTTCCCGGCTCTTTGACTCATCAGCAGTAAGGCGATCCCTAAGCAAAACATCTTCCTCAAGTGACTGGATAATGCTTCTGTGCTTTTCAGATACTTTTTGTAGTTTCTCCCAATCAACCAATGACTTCAGCACACTCACCAGGCACTGGACAAGAAATGGAGCATTAACTGGATTGTATTTCAAAAAAAAAATGCACGAAGAAATCATGCACAGCATTTAAAATAAAAAAAAAAGACAAAGAAAAAAACCTGAAGAGACGAGCCTTTAGTAGAAGCAGATTGAGATGCAGAAACTGAGTTGGGATCTGTACTCAGAGTTCCCTGAGCTATTCTTGACAGGGCATTGACCTGTTTGGGCCAGTAGACAGAAGTAGAGTGAAATGCCACAATCAGATGAGAAACCGCAGTGCATAACTTTCACATGTAATTTGGTTGTATTTACCATGCGCTCAAAAAGGTTTGGAGCCTCGAGGTCACAATCATAGTTAACAAATAAGTCTGCAAGCATTTGTGAATCCTTACATGCTTTCTCAAGCATCCTGCAATATAATACAATTAAAAGTTTACGGGGTAGGAATGCTGGGGCTGTAATAGTTAAAAAATTAGTACAAGGTCAAAGCTGAACTTAGTTATCTTCCACCATGCCAAATATTAGTAAACTGAAGCTAAGAATGATGCCATCAAAAAGAAAAAGAAAATTTTACCGGAGAACACTTGTTCTTTGACTGATCGGACTATCAGAGCTATCCAAGGACCTCAGGATTATCAAGGGGAAGAAGACACCAATTTCTCCCTGAAAATAAATTTAAGAAGAACTTAATTTTCAGGCAAGATACACGGAGAAAAAGGATTACCTGCTTAATAGTGACATGTACCTTAAGACTTTCTCTGAAACGCAGCAAAAGCACAGAGAAGATTCCAGTTGCATACTGCACGACAGAGAACAAATTAAACAACTGAAATATATGTAATATCATCAATTAGCTAAAGCCTTTGTCGCAAATACAGTAAGGCAAATTAAGCAGTATCAACAATGATGTTGCAAAAGCAATCTCCACATAAAAACAAGCAAGAATCGAAATAAGGAACTGCGGGCAAAGAGGAACAATAGATAGGAACAAGTCAGCCACCTGAAATACAATTGGGGAAGAAGAAACAGCAGCCCTCAATAAAGCATAAGAAAGATATGCTTTGACCGAGTCGATAAAGTGGAAGTTTTTGGTAAAAGATTGGCTCACTCCTTCCAGTAAACCCTGCAAATAAGAGAATCATGAAACAATTTCTCAAAGTAACAATGAAGCACCACTTCAATACTCAGAAGAAAGGAAGATTATATTTCTACTGTAAACTCGTTAGAAAATAATGGGAAATGTAGGTCTCTTGCTTTCCTTCAGTTCTACCATTTCCAACTTAGTAAATGTGTTACTAAGGCCAAGAACATGTATACACTTAGAAGATGAAGAATTAACCTGCAAAAGCTCAAGAGATAAAAGTCTAGTCTTAGTCGTAACCTCATCACTCTCTTCCTTCATGCCCATCTGCAGATATGGACTTTCACAAATTATTAAGATGAAGCATTGCGGTAAACTATAAAATGAAACACTGTTGTAAAAAGTCAGACCTTGCAAAGGGTTCGAAACAGCAAAAGGGCATCACGTTGTCCGACATTCATGCTCTCAAGATCAATACCACTGAAAGGAGGATAAAAACTAGTTATAGCTCCCTGTATGCAACCAAAATAACCAAAAAAAGGGAGCAGTGACCTAGTTTGTATTCATAAATTTAAGCAACCATCCCATACCGTGATATTTTTTTCCCTTCCTCCATTTGGACCGCCTTGTCAAGGACAGCCTCTAGGCCCTGTAAAAAAATTTATCATGGTGCTAGAGATAACTTATAAGAAAATTTGTCTACCACAGATAATTCCAGAATGGTATGAATAAATAATCAATGACCGTTGCATAAGACATGGTTTTATTAAATAGAGCACCTTGATATCAGCACCACCAGCCAGGTTTTGTAGCTCCTCAAAAGATGCAGGAGATGCCTCATTTGTGCGGGTCATGGATAACGCATCTCCTAGAGTGATTTTTTTCTCATCTTGGTCATCTAGAGAAATTTCTCCATTATCTGAGTTTGCACAGCTAGCTGAAGCAACATTAGTATGCACAACACTGCTGGATGACATGGAGACCTGAGGACCCAATAGAAACTTACTGAAATTTATAAAGGCATGAATTATAGGAAATCCTTTACTCTCTCTTTCATATCCTGCTAAGAACAATCATTTGTAAATGCTTATGCTTACCGGATCAGATTCCATTCTCCTAAAAATAATGCTGATCATTTGGGTCAACATAGCCTTTGAGGTTGCCTGATTTATAGGACTCTTGCTGTAACATTCAAATAAAAATGAAGGAGAATTAATTGGGAGCATAACAATGTATGTGGAAGAATGCCAATGTAAACTACCTGTTGAGGGCAATGTTATAGCATACTCTGATCACCCCCAGCAGCGGTTCTCCATGCACTGTGTTTAAAACAAACAGAGTTCTCTTAGTTAGAAAATGACATACAGCAAGCCACCTGAATGTAACATTACATTTCAACAACTAAGACGTACAATCAGCTAACACATTCATCTGTATTCTCAAAGCAGCACAATGGATAAGTTTAACTTCTCTGAGAAAGGTTTCCACTTTTCAGAGATTGTAAGCTTGAGGAGATGAAGAATCGACACCATTAAGAAGAAAAATATGGTCATAATGGTAAAATAGAGAGATTCCCGTGCCAGTTAGTGCATCTATATTGGCATGCCAGACCCACAGTACAACCAGCTTTGGACTCTCTTGTTCTTTTAACTTTTGTAGAGTATGCATGGATAATTGTCTATACATTTCGCAGGAAATATCCAAACACTGTTCTGCAATATGATGTTGAGAGACTCTTCTACAACACCCAAGATGCAACCTAAACAACTCAGAGGGGTCATCCACCTAATCAGACAGAATAATCGCCTTCACTTCAAAATTTCTAGCTTCCAGCTCCCACACAACATTCAAAACTTAATTCCTCTCATTTGTCTCCTTTAAGATTAAACTGGCCAGAAATTCACTTTCAAAATATTTCTAAGCGGACAATAAATAGAAAAATGTATTTCGAGTTTATCTCTCTGGCTCATAATTAGAGCCTTTGACTCCACATATTATACATTGCCTTGTTCCCTCTTCATCTACAAGATCAAAACCATGGATGTTTGGTTCTTTATTAGAAAAGTTTAAACATCATTCTCAAATCCTAATGAAACTCCATTAAAGATAAGACCTCTTGCAATAGTTTACATCTGAACCACTCAAAATCCTACTAGACCCACTTGGAAATCTTATCTAACTCTCACACAACTCATCAAAATCATAATCCTAGATTCCATCCTCACTAGCACCAAACAGGTCAAGTTTCCAAGCTTTGCATACTAGCGAGTAAGTACCATGCAAATTGGGCTCTCAATGGCCTGAGTCTGTCAAGTTGGCCCATAGTCTGGTTGGAAAAGGTCCAATTGAACTCAGCCCTTACTTCAAGCTAGGCTTAGATGCCAAGGCCAGATATACTTCTAGGGCTATTGTGGGGCCATAGGTAGCCTCTAGGCTGAGTTAGAGCCCGGAACACTATAATACAACCACAAAACCCAAACTCCCGAACACCAACACAGGATACCCTTCAAAAACAGGGAAAAAAGCCTCTAAGCCCCTAAATCAAACATCACCAAAAGCAAACCAAGAAAGAATCATCCAGGTCAATTTAGATAGATCAGTGTGTGACTTGTTCATGTCAGAAAGGCCCAAACTATCTTTTAATGATCATGACAATATACTGCATCAGATAACAAAATACTATAAACAAGGACAAGGTATGAACATCCTAATGGACCTCAGCCTCCAAGTTATGGATCAGAGGACCACCATACTCAATAGTTCATTTGACATACAGACACAATTTACATGTGATTGACTAGTTGCATCAAAATCAAAAAGTTGGAGGACAAGCCTTGTGCAGGAGAAATTCTCATAAAAACTCTAAAACACTTGCAAAATATCAATTAGAAAATTAATGCAATTCCAGTCCTTATTCCCTGGCAAATAATTTTCTTTAGGTCTTTAACAGAAAACTCTAACCACTGTCAAAGAAGGAATTTCAAAAGAAATCTTTAGGCCTCACTCAAGAACTGAGGTGAAAAGGCAAGGAAATGGAACACACCTCTGAATCTTGTTGATGCCACAGCAGTAAGAAGCACTTTTAAGACTTGGAGAATAGTACTGCAAATCAATATGTATTAATTACAATCATAAGCATGATTAATCAAATTACAACAGCAAAAAGATATACCTGTCTGATGAAGAATTATCAATGGAACCACAGATCATTGTAAGAATATCGGCAAACAGTGGGGCGTTTTTACCACCTTCTAGACCAGGATCACCTTCTAAATGATCATAAGCAATGAGTTTCTGGAAATACAGCAACCAAATCAGAACGTCACCAGAATATAATTAGTTAATACACAAGATTCAGTATCCTGTAACCCTCACAGGATGGACAAATCATATAGTAGTAGGATAAAGAAAAAGAAAGTAGAAAAGCAAAATCCAACAGTTCCAACATTTTATGCTACAAAAGAGCACAGGAAACTAATAGTTTTATCCTACAAGAGTCTGCATGCATAGAAAATTGAATGAGAAGCCTACATTTCTTGATAGAGAATATGGATTGAAAGACATGGTAGCACAACCTATGAGAAAGAATTGAAAAAGGTAGGAATTCATTTAGTGCAGCATTTTAAGAGCAACCAATACAGTTTTCAGCAGTCCAAACCAACTCCTACTCCAGCAATATTACACATTTACAAATTTAAAAACAGAAATGGAAGGCCTAGGCCCTTGGAAAATCAGAACATATATTATTTTTTTCTCAAAAAAGAGAAGTATAATAAGAAAAAAACTGAAGTAGCAAGTCAGATTATTGTGAGCTTGGGCATTGAAGGAAATGAAAGGATCCAATCAGATACCTCCATTCTTTATAATTACATTAGACTGTCAGCATACCTTAGCATGGGAGATGATGTTGATTTATATTGATGAGTTGCTTCAGCATAAAACCTTAAATTTATAATATAAGAAAGCGCTTAGTTTGAACCATACCCAGTCAACTCAGCAGTCTAATGAGTCAAGACAGTCTTTGTTTAGAATCATAAAGTTCTTAAAAACAGCAAAAATCATATAACTTCAGACAGGCATTGCACTTTTATATAACAGGAAATCTAATAGTTTCCACAATAATGTTCACTAAGTTCACCTTAGACACATGCAACAAAAAGCACTTAGAAGACAAAAAACTTATACATAATAGTTTGTGCCCATAAGCATATATTAAAAAGGCAACATTTAGTTCCATACATTAATTATAAGTTTATTTACCTTTCAGAATAAAAACTTTGAGAAAAGAAAAGATAATAGAGACATCAGATTAACAAGAGGACCATACATGAAGACAGTCAAGTGCAGGCTCCACGAGTTTGATGTTCTTTGTCTCAAATGCAAGCCTAAGTGGTTGTAAGACAAGTTCAGCTTGCCTCCCTTCTAAAATGTGCCCGGCACATGCTAAAGCTGTTGTAAGAGGTTCGCTATTCTCCACGGGGTTAACAGTGGCCTCATCAATAGCTGAATCTGATGGTGGACCTCCCATAGCATTTTCCTCATACATGATTTCATCCCCATCAGCCCTGGTACTACATGACAATAGTTTAGTCAGTCAAAATTCACAAAATTGTTCCATCACAAGGGACAAGGAGATATAGTTAAATGCCTAAGGTACACAACATGATGGCTGTATAGTCATAGTTAAAAGAATGATCTTGACTGGAATCAACTACCTATGAAAATTCACTAACGTCTAAGAAGAAAATCTAAAAACAGCAGCTCAAAACCTTGTATATAAAAGATAAAAGAAATGGTGACTTTACAAGAGGTGATATGCATATGAGATGGTCAAAAGAAGAGAGAGAGAGAATAATAAGTTGGAGAACAACCTCTCATCCCCTGCTGAAGTCACTGCATGATTCTTTTCATCAGGAGCGGGCTCCCGGTTTATCTCCTTCATATTATCTGTAAGAAAGTAATGGAAAAGCAGTTTGAGAAAATACATGAAGTCTCACCTTTATGTCTATTTTTTTTTCATTAAAGACATATCATAGGCCAACAGTTTATTCTTGTCTGCATACATATCCACTAAGGGAATTTTAAGAATTTATGACAAAAAATCTAGGAAATGCTACAGTCATGTGCAAAGCATTACCAATGGGCTTATACTGGCTTGAAATGTAAACAAAAAAAATGGAAGGAGACATTTCAGGTT
Source organism: Phoenix dactylifera (assembly GCF_051530095.1). NCBI lineage: Eukaryota > Viridiplantae > Streptophyta > Magnoliopsida > Arecales > Arecaceae > Phoenix > Phoenix dactylifera. The sequence goes on from NC_143190.1 coordinate 42,675,879, forward strand.
TAATATATAAAGTGCCATAATCTGTGTCATTATGAATATGACATATGAATAGAAGAATGTGTTAATCATTAGAAAAGATATTAGAAAAGTATAATAATCTAAGTTTTTGTAAATACCCTAGTTCTTGATAAAGAGAGTTTGTGCATATAGAATAAGCATGGCAAGGACAAAATTGGGTCTGACATGAAGCACAAAGGCCAACAAGTCGCTATGGAAAAATAGAGTTGTTTTTCATGACAAGTTATCAACATCACAATAACCATCTAAATTTGGTGCTGTATTCAGCCCAAGGCAACTTAACCAAAGAGGCCATTTGGCAAATAAGGAAATTTACCTTACTAGTAGTAATATGTCCTTAAGCAACCAAGATGCAGCCTCAAAACTCTACTTAAACTTGGAAGTGTCTACTTGGAAGTGTCTAGGTCAATAGGGAAGGTGAAAAGGCTTGATATTGGGAATTTGTCCATCTTGGGGACAAAAATTATAAACCACAAGTTGAGAATGAAACACAATCCCATCCAACTTACAAAGTTAGGAGTTTCGCTACAAAATGTTGGCATGACTAAGAAGGATCATATTGACCACACTGATAAGTACAATAAAGAAAACTAAAGAGCTGCCTCACTAAAGAATAAAATGAATAGAAGATCATCTGAGATGGTATTGGTCATAAGAACAAAGACCAAAGAGGGGAATAATGAAGGCAATGTGATTCAGAATTAAAGAATTCATTCATATAGGAGAAGGGAAGAAAGCATGCAGAATGATAACAAAGAAGGAAAGAAATAATAAAAGAAAGAATAGATGCCAAATTATGATGGGTTTTCTTTCCACTGCTTGACTGCCTCAGGAAGAAACAAGCGAAAAGTGAAGCACCAAATTTTTGACTTCTTCCTTCAAATGATAGCTGGATTCCTTTCAAAGAGTAGATTTCAAACACAGGAGGGAAGTGATCCACCTCCATATCTCAACCTCTCTCTACCTTCATCAACCTTGCCTCCTTCATTCATCCTTGTAAACCATTGTCTCACCATCATTGCCCATGAATAAAACCACTTTCATCGCGTTAAACAAACAGTAGAAATCTCGTTACTATCATTTTCCTTTCCTTTTCTCTTGTAAAAGCATTACTCCCACATTTGCTGCACCTAAATTATCAAGCAAAAAACAAATAAAATCCAATAGGTCCATGATAAGCTAATGATATATCAGGGTTGGAATTTCAGAAAAACAAATTGCAGCCTAAGGAAAAAAAGAAATACTGATCATTTCATACTTTTTTTTGACACCTCCATCTCCAGTCTTGAGGAGGAAGAGAAAAAGAAATGAGAAGATAAAAAGGAAGAAGAAAAGGAAGAAAGAGAAAAGAAAAGATTATTACTTTCAAAACAAAACTACATGTTAACTGCTAGTTGAATGATTAGTTTTTCCAATTCTACCTATCAGAAAATTATTTAAAAACTAGTAGTTGCAAGCAAAACTTCTTTCAACTTAAATAACCACGACTAAGATCCATGCCCGGTAAGTTAAAACCCTTCAGGGCCTGTTTAGAAAATCAAGCAAGATTAGAATGGATTTCTCATAGGATCATGGATTACACAGTCTATATAAGTAAGGTTCATATCAGCCCAAATTCTCTGGGAGGAAAAAAAAGATCTCCATAGGTCTTCCTTTATCCTGCAGTCCAACAAACCCATAGCTAGGATTTAGGCCAAAACTAGGATAGGCCTTCAGAAGAAAATGGACTTGGCAAGCTAACATGCCTGATTCCTATAGAAAACCCAGCTCAATCCTACTGGATTTTCCAAACAGGCCCTTAAGAGATTTAGTATACCAACCACCCTTTAAGAGTTTTAGTATACCAGCCACAATTCTCTAAAGGCCTTTCAGTTTTTCCCTCAAAAGGTTCCATAATACAAAGAGTACAAACTAAAATTAAATATTTAAATTAAGACTGATGAAGTCTTCATTATAATCCTCAAATGGACAGGTGATCGCCCTTAGGGTAAACGTGCTTCAACTCATTGGTGTATCATGTACATGTTCTAGCTATTAGACTACTCATGAATATAAACAGCAGTTATTAGTATTAGTCTTTAGGACTGAACTGCAGTATCGCACTGGGAAATTGATTGGACTTTATTAACTTTGCTAAGCCCTATAAGATCCATGTCAACTAACTTAAAGGCCATAACTGCAACATGAAACAAACTAGCTACAATTCTCTAACAGCCACTATTTTTTTTTCTCCTAGATGATCCCACGCACAAAAAGTAAGGACGAAAGTACAGACATATAAACTCTAAGACTACTTCAGCACTCGTTGTTTTCAAGAAGATGGATGAAACCTGTTTAAGTCAAAAGTGCTTCAGCCCATCGGTCATCCTTGTACAACTCATGCGATTATACTGTTCACCACTGCAGGCAGTCCTTATAACCATAGAATATTAGCTAACAAACTGCACTAAAAATTTTCTTTATACCAAAAAAAATCTCACTAAATGATCATAAACTTGCTTCAGCAAACTATTTAAATTTTAAAATTAAGTGTGATAGAATCTTGGTGTCTGTGTTGTCTGTGTTGTCTGCATTGAGCATATCAAAGCATTAAAACCTATTGCACTAGCTATAACCATCAAGATCCACATCCTAATCCAATGATGGTTGCCTAAGCAATACTCTCCCTAGTAGCCAGAATTAAAGCCTTGCAAAGTAAAAGGACAGGCCAGAACTGGCCTCATAACCACTATACACTTCATGATTTATAATTCTATAGCACCGCGCGCAGAGTATCTCCATCGATGGGCTCAATTATACATGTTTTTTATTCCATCAGAAGTACAAAGCTAGCTCATGGACCACAAGAGGACTGAATCAATGACCAATGTACTCATCATCCTCAACTGAAGAAATTTTGTTATCCCACTTGAATATGTTCCATTGATAACGGTTGAGCCTCAACCTTTCCCCTATATCTGGACCAAGTTTAACCTCCATTCATTATTGGATCTTCCTATGAGTTGGTCAAATAGAATCTTCCGAGAACATGCAGGCAAAACCACATGACCTGAACAAGGTGGGTCATCCACACGAGGCGTTGTAAGAGTTCCTTTATCAAGAACCAGTGGTCTCACGTTCACATGTGTTGCAAGTTAATTCCACTAAAGACAAAGAAAACTGTAGCAGGTCTGAAGTGTGACAATTTGTAATGCCTAATCTACTCCTAGTTCCTACATAAAATTCGAATAATGCATGAAATTTAGATTCAAACCAGATATCATGCATTCTATGGCAAGCAAATCAGGACAAGAGATCTTCTGGTCAATGTGTAACCTAAAGAACGCTGTGCAGAAAACAAGAGACTGAGAAGATCTTCTGAGTAAGGTATACCGACCGAGATAAGTCAGAATGGCCGTCTGAAGCGTCGCATACTTCTTCGCGGAGCACTCCTTGAGCATGGACTCGAAGGAGCGGGTGACGAAACCCCCGGCCGCGCCGGCCATGGTGAGATCTTCGCGAGATCCCCTGCCGCTTCTTGAAGTCGATCACCACAAGGAAAACACAATAAGAGTCAAGATCTTTAGCGAGAACGACCCAAGAAAGACAAGATCTTGCGACCAAAAGAAAATCTCATAAGATTGGAAGCATGGGGGCAGCGAGAAAGGCCACCGGAAGGGTTTCCGGTGGCTTATTGGGGAGCGTGGCCGGCGATCCGCGACGATCGGAGGAGAGGAGGAGAGATGGGGGCGCAGGAAGACGGAAGGGAATGGAGGAATGAGGGATCGCGTACCTCGGTCACGGAGGCGGACGAGGAGTTGAAATCTTGGACGGCCGGGGAGTTGGAAGGCGGAGGAGCGGAGAGGGGGGAAGGAGATCTGAATGGCTTCCGCCTTCTAGAACGAGGAGACGGCCTGAAGCATCCTGTGCGGTGGCTAAAATGATGGTTCTTGAGGTGCGCCCACGGGCCAGAGGCCGGCCCGGTCCTTTTCGTTTTTGTTTTGGGCTTGGGCTGAAACATTGTACTCACATGACTTTCCGGGTCACCGGATCACCAGAACCTCATAATTATGATACGACCAAATTAGATTTGCCCAAATTCTTTTCCAAAAGCACAAAGGAAGTGGTAACATCTGACTTGGACTCGACTTAGACCTGGATCCGACCCGACCCGGCCTAATCTTCAACTTGGTCGAGTCTGGGTCCAAATTTAGGATCCGAACAAAAAATCGAGTCGAATCGGGGTCACTCAGGACCCGCCCGACCCATTTGCACCCCTACCCCCATCGCAACCAGGAACTATTCTCCGGACATTAAAAACTTTTTTTTGTGTGTGTGTGGGGGACACTTGGATGGTTCATGACATTGCTTGACTATCTATATCATCAATTTATGATGCCATCATTATTATATATCTACATTTGACATTTTTATGTAAAATTTTTTGTTTCTAACATAATGACGAGTGACCATTTTATCAAACTTTTCAATTTAAAATACATATGTTTCGCTCATTATTCATCATGTGCATATATTAATACTCCTTAAGATATATGTTTATATGTGCATACATTAATGCTTATTAAGATACATGTTTATAAGTTGCAGACATGTTTCTGTATCTAATTTTAGATCCTTGTATCGGATTTTTATTCATAATTGAATACTTGGATGCTTGACATGAATGATGTTCAATTCTTGGCTGGTGCATCCCAAAATACTTGAGTTTCAATAAGAAATAAAAGAGATGAAGGTGGCAATTGTTGCTAAAATATATATACTGGTCCAAGGTACTTATACCACGAGTCCACACTAAAACTTCCAATTTGCGCTCTTTCTCATTCTCCTTCCTTCTCTCGTTTCCCTTTTTCTTTTCTTTTTACACTCTTCCCTCCCCTTGAATTATAATTAAACTTCTCTTCCTTCCGTTTTTGCATTTTCTTTTGTAACTCTCTTTCCTGAACTGAGCTAACAGCAGCTGCACCTACAAGACCACGTATGGGACTTTCACACGCAGAGCTGAGTTCGAAGGGAATGTGCCAAATTACAAAAGAGGGGTAATCAAGGGCTCAAATTACCAAGGAGGTGTAATCAAGACATCCTAAGCTCTTTGGCTTTGCCAAGATGAGGATGGTGTGTTCTCATAGATTAACAAGAAAAGGATGTTAAACGCATCACGCCTATCGAGAAATCATTCCATCAAATATCAATCGCAAGGTATATGCAAAGCACGTACGAGATAGCCCGGCAAGCTGGAAACCATGCAGACTTCTTTGTGCAGTCGTTAAGCAAATGATCATGAAGCACAATGTCGACGTGAGAATGCTCAAGGGACCTGAAGGACCATGGTTGGAAATAACTCTGTGAAATGTCTGCCAGTTCTTGAGTAGATGGGCTTCACAAATCATATGGGACATTTTGCACTTGTCCTCAAATGATTTTTTTTTTTTTTTGTTGAATTCAAACAATGAAAAATTCTTCGGTTACACTGATCTGAAACTCCACTACACAGGTCTGAAAGGATTCAAAAAAATAAGCTCACTAAAAAATGAACAAATATTTTTATACATCTAAAGAACTTTAGAATTTATAATCTAATTCAAATGGAAGAGGAAAAGGTATGCGCTGAAATGAAAATACGATCAAACGGCAGTGGTTCAGGGATCTTCCTTCTAATGACTCTGAAAGGGATCGACCCAATCCTTGTCTTCTTTTGCAGCCTGATCCCATCGTTCCTGAAAATTTTGAAGCTCTGCTTTGGACCGTCTCCTAATCTGCTAAACAAAAAGTGCCAGCAGAAAATGATAGAGGTGATTCAGAATCAGTGGGAGAAAATGATTTCTCTGAAGCGGGGTATCGAGAAGGTTGTACTAGAGGCAAAATAATTTCAAGGAAAAAAGGGCAGCTTCGATGCGCCTTCAAACGGTGTCATCAAACAGCCATATTTTTAATTGCTACTAGGTAATGTTGGGTCATGATTAAGCTGACCTCTGCTTTCTCTGTGGGTAGGGGAGGGGTGCATACTGCATGGTTTAAGCAAAGAGGAATAGGTGGTATATACATTAAACAGAGAGCTAACTACACGCACCTCAATCCGAGCATCAAATGGGGTCCTTCCCCGCTTCTGTGGATTACAAAGAAATTCTGAAAATTATACACAAACCAGAAGAAACAGATATAGGAGAGATTTCCAACTACTGCCAATGCTATACCTGCAAAGTAGCCTTGGGAATCAACCGTTTAGATCTGCCAGAAGCCCGGCCAACAGCTTTCTGACATTGAGGCAAACATATGTTACGATGTTGAAATATGGACACAGAATAAGGTGTAAAAACAAGAGCATAGAAGAGAGAGAGGAACCAAGGCACAAGTATTGACAAATTTATCAGCCACTGGATAAGGATTTATTTGAAGAGAATGCAAAATAGACATAATTAGAATTACGGAAGTTCAGTCAGTAGACAAAGTGATGTTGCTGGACTGGAACATACATAGCCAGTGATCTGAAATGCTCAACAAACATTCGCGAAAAGGGAAAGATACAAGTTTACACATATCCAGAAATAAGTGGCACAATACAGGAATCTGAACCAGGATGACATAAAGACCCTCCATAAGAATCTTCCCCAGGTATATGTTGATTGTGACTATACATTTAGCCGATTGGGAAATCATATATTGCATGTAAATGGCTTATAATATTCTAGATTACAGTCATAAAGAAATCTTAAGGCTGACATCTAAGATGTATCATTTGGTTTCACTCTACATTTCATTCTCAGAAGAAGAATGTATCCAATTTTTATCGCATGTCCTTTTCAGTTGAAAACCTCCATTAATCAGCCAAACTTAAAACCTATATCCTCATACCTTACCATAGATTGCTGTAAATCTCCATGTCATCAAAAATCTAAATTCATGCTTAATCATAATAGTTCGAGCTAGCTTCTCCCACAGCATCAAAAAAGTGGAATCACGCCATTTTGAATTGTAGTGCCCAAGGATTTTCACACTTATGGTTTTCCAAGAACTGTTTTAAGTCAAGCATTTGTAGCTAAGTGTCATATTCATATACTCTAGAAACATAATTTCATGGTCATGCCCATGGATTAAGTGTGAACTTTATAATATTACACTGGAACAATCTAAGAGAGCTTTAGCATAAGAGCTATATTCTGATCAGGAAATGATTTGGTTGAATCGAATATAGCCATTTTCCCCCGAGTATTCAAATTGTCGAGCCAAATGTGAACTTTATAATTTTACATTGTAACAGTCTTAAAGAGCTTGAGTATTATAGCTATGTTCTGACCGGAAAAGGATTTGATTGAATCGAATATAGCCATTCCCCCAACTACTCAAGTTGTCGAGTCAAAAATGAAATATATTATCAAACATTGATTTCAATGAAAAAAAATGAAGCAAATATCAACTAACCTTTTCACTTGAGGACCCACCCAATGTCTCTACACCTTGATGAACAATATATTCACTATCTATTACTCCCACCTTCTTAGTTCGGTCACCCTACAAAAACATGTCAGAATTTTAAATTTGAATATAGACAAGATGATGATGCATTTCTATAAGTACTGAAACGTAACCTGCAGCAATTCCAGAAAAGTTTTTCTGGACATAAAGAAGTGCCTTTAGTTGATTGTTTGCAGAAAACAAGGAATATAAATTTGGATCTACTGATATAGTGTATAAAGTACTTGCATGGTGGATGTGTACTACATCATCCTGAAGTCGCAGAAGTGTCGTTAAGAAATGCAGACGAGACAATGAGGAAAGACTGGATATTCTATCACCCCTGGGAATATGAGATACAACATATTACCTCACAAGAAGGCTAGGCTATACCAGACAAGGATATCATAGTCAGCCTGATGTCTAAGAACTGTATATAATTTGATAGAAAGTCATATCGCATATTATTGGACAATTTTCAGTAATTACTACAAAAAAATCTCAAACAAATTTTAAACCTTGTTATATGAGAAGATAAACTTTAAGAAATAGCTGGCACTTCTGCATGCAAATATGCACTTCCTGGAGGTCAGCCTTTCTATTACACCCTTATTAAGCATGTGAGTAAGAAATTATCATTCACCACAAAACAGAAGCAAACATGGCCGCTAACTCATCAAAAAAAGTTTAGAACTCTAACCTGAGCACAATACCCGAGTTTCATATCCATGCCCCATCCGTGTATCAGATCATTCTGTCCAAAGAAAAGTATCAATATCAGTTACCACCCTACTAAAACCTAAATTAATTGGTAATGTAATCAATTATTTCTCCTTTTTATATTTTTCAATTAATCTAATGCCTCCCCGAAGGCATCCAAAATTTCATTTCACACTATTAACTAACCATTAGACTCAAAAGTTTAAGCTATTAGGTAATGGGGCAACAATGTACGTCATGCCTTAACACTCCCGCTTCACATGCGGCCTGGATGATGCATCTGAAGGTATGAAAGAGTCAAGAATGACTCGACCAGGAACAAGTCAAGAGAAGAAAGGACTCAAGAAAATAAACATGTAAAATGGGCCTAAATATGGATTTAAACCCTTAGCTCTAATATCATGTTAACTTACGACTAGATCTCAAATGCACAAATTGTTAGGGAAGGGGTCAACAATGTATGTCATGCCTATGCATCAAGCAAGCTTAAACATAGAAAGCAAGGATAATGCTGCTATATGAATATCTATGATAGCACACATAATTTGAAAATCTACTTTGATCATGATCTATGCATCTTAAAAGATGCATGAATCAAAATTCAATAGGTTTGCATGCTTCTAAACTACATATATTAACAGAATATGTAACATACCATTAAAAGTCAAATTGCATTCAACCAATGCACAAGAGGAACCTGAAAACACATTTTTTTTGTTATTTAGGTTTTAAGGGTTGTAGATCAAGATCATCAGGATGAATCTTCAACGGCCTGATAGTGATTTAATGGCTGTTAATTTCAATGCTAAATATTTAAGAAATAGTTAGCAAAATACACAGAACTCCATTTCAAAATAAATCATGAGCACAAATTATTTGTGGAAAATGGAAGAAGATATCAAATGATCAGGAATCACTACAAAGTAGTTTTTTTGGCAAGCCTTGAGGCAGACCAATAATGTTAAATCTCACCTGGATAAGATACCATGCACAACGCCAGGCAGCTCTTGAAAATACTGGTGCCATGCCCTCTACCCATCTGAAAAACAGGTTAGAAATCACGAGAGGAGGCCATTTTTTTGATGAAAACAGTAGATTTCACTTCGGCTCCTTCCAGATATACAGAGATTGGAGGATTTATCCATGTAGCAGAAGCATGCACCAAAAAGTGTAGAGATTGATCTTCCTATCCACCAATAGGCCTTTAAGGTTTTACAAAGGCAGTCTTGTCCGAAATGCTAAATCTAGGATTTTGATATTGATGAATTATTCAAACTTTTATGGACCGTACATGATCCGTAAAGTATGAAGAGTTAACAATTTCCTTATAGAATAGTAACTATAGCAACCCTTGCCTATGAGTGATGCTTCTATATATGACTTGCCATTCATGACAATGGACCACTCAGCAAAGACAGAGATAATAGACTGGACAAGATATTACTTAAGTACATTATTAAAACAAGCATACCCAGTACATGGGGGGCCCTCACTAGCACTTGAACAATATCCACTGCCTCGAGTACCATAAACTCTCCTACAAAAACATAACAATTAGTTTCAATGTTAGAAACAATTATATTGACCATCCACGCGCCAAAAGTCTCATAGAAGAGGATATCCTTTACCTGTGGACCTTCCCTTTCTTTCGACGAATGGTTATCCGGTGATGTATTTCAGACAGCTTGGGGTCTAACGCTGGTTGTGAAATCTCCAATCCTTCTGATTTCATAATTTGTAGGTACCTAGAAGGGAAACCATCTTAAGAAACAACAATATTTAATAAAGCAAAAAAATCAGATACGCACAAGCACACACATTGTGTGCAGACATGGAGCTTTTTTAGCTTCCTATACTCAGATAAATCCTTTGGTTAGGGTTAGGCCTTGGGCATCCAAAATGGCACAACATTATGGGTCTCTCACATGTAAGCCAACTCCCAGTCATAGCTGCCATCATGATCATCTCAAACTGTTGCACAACTCATGCTAGTGCCCATGACCTAACCCTCATTCTTGTTCCTTTAACATCCATGCAAAATAGATTAGAAGACAGGCAAAACAGAAACGCCAAGTTTCAGTACTTTGTCTCTTGAATCCTTCCACTTTCCTCACAATTTTTAATATAATTAGAACAGAGGGGGGAACTCTTTGAATACGTCATGTTCCCACTGGATCAGAAAATCTAAACTTTTATGCTCATGCAACTAAAACATACCTTCCAGGGTGGAAATTTGCTACACCCAGATCTTCATCCCAAAGAAATATATAATCGTATGTAGAGACAACATCTGGGTGCAGGAAGCGTTTTGCAAACCACCTGGAATGCAGCAGAAATGTTGCATAAAATCACAGTAATATTGATGCCAAAAGAAGCTGATCAAAAAATTCTGGCTAAGATAAAATAAAAAGTTGTATTCAAACTTATAATATATAAAATTTTTCACATTTTGTAATGAATAGAATCTCAGCACCTTTAAAACCTCACCATTTTGTTTGGTTAGGAGCAGCTATATGGATAACGCTATTACTCCAATGGAGATCATGCCATCCATCAACATTCCCATCATAGTGGAACAGTATAACTGTAAAATTCTCTGGAAGAAACTGCACACTCTAAAATTAGAAGATGAATTGAACATGTAAAAATACACACAACAAAAGTGCGATAATACCTTCAAGACAATGGCATCCACGTTTTTCTTCTGCTTTATGCCAACAGGAATTGCAAGTAGGTTCTGATGACTCTGATCAAGCTCCTGCAAACATGTAGCAATCGTGCATCACCCTAAGGATCATAAAATTTATGACTTGCCAAACCAATAGCACTATGGAAGAAAACTGTTCTTATATAACTAAGGATCATAAAAATTATAACTTACCAAACCTATTGTGCTATGGAAGAAAAATGTTGTTATATAAATACTACCATTGCGGAGGATATGTGAAATCTTGTACCTAATTAGTCTGTATCAGAGAGAGCCTTTCACACTTATAGGAGGTTAATCTAATAAAATACTACCAAGGTCATGGCACCAATTTAGAAATCGAGTCCGCTGTGAATTGAAAAACTTGGTGATGGGGGGCAAAATGGATCGTCCTACCCTAGCGTGGGACCACACCATTCCAGCCAAGTAGACCTTAGCACTGAGCAGGCCAGATCTCGGACCTCGTCGAAGGCCGAGCTGACCTTGGCCCCTTCCCACAAATCAAGTCGCTGCCACGACCTGCAGCAACCTTCTTTGATGACATAATGACGTCCCGGGCTTAAGCTCGGGGCGCCCTGCAGTGTCGACCAAGAGCCGAAGAAGCTCCGTCGGCCGCAGGCATCCACGATGACGTCCCGGGCCTGAGCTCGGGGCGCCCTACAGTGTCGACCAAAAATCCAAGAGGCCCCGTCAACCGTTCGCAAGTATCTTCGACGATGCGCCCCGACCCGAGCTCAGGGCACCAAGTATCCTCGACGACGTGCCCCGACTCGAGCTTGGGGCACCAAGTATCTACGACGACCCCATCAACCGCAGGTAATTGCATCCCGATTTGAGTAGAGGCGCCCTGTAGAGTCAACTAAGAGCCGAGGAGGCGACCTCAAAGTTCGTCAAGCCGATCTCACCAAACATGTTGCGGCCCCCAAGTCGGCCCGACCTCAGTGCTCACCGAGCTGACTACGCCAAGTATATGTTGTGGCCTCCAAGCGAGCCCGACCTCGTCCACGGCCGCATCCACGCGCGCACCCACGCGCGCGCCTATGCCCGCACATGTGGCCGTACATTGCAATCTCATTGCGTCATGCTTTGCTTGCTGGCAACTCGCTTCAAAGCCCACCCCCTGTGGCACCTGCACCAGCGGACCAAACTACTCAGGTCCAGCCAGAGCAGCTTAATCTGCTCATTCAACAAGTCCAGATACTCACTGCGGCCGTTCAAGGCCTCCAGCACGCAGTAGCCTGGCCTGCCCTCCCTCCTCGCAGGTGCGAGTCCTCAGGACGGTGCTCACGATGTCACTCTCCTGCCACGCCACGCACGATTGCCGACGAAAGGGAGTGCGACCAACCAAGAAGTAGATCCTCCAGCACAAGAGAGATCCTCCTCGGCCCAAGAGCCCGGCTCGCCCGAGGTCTCCCCTCCAAAAGCCCGAGAAGTACGCTCCCCTTCAGAAGTTTGGAAAGTATACTCCCCTCACATCCACCCGGACAAAGATCCTCATGGAGATTGAGGGTCGTGGCTACCTCCAACCCCTATCAAAGATGCGACCGTCGGAGTCGCGGAAGCGCTCGGGCAAACACTGCCGCTTCCATAAAGATCAGGGCCATGATATAGAGGACTGCTACCAGCTCCGTGATGAGATCGAGGCACTCATCCGCCGAGGTCGGTTGGGTCGGTTTGTCTATGATCAAACCGACAGGAGGGAGCCCGAGGAACAAATCCCCAAGCCGTGCGAGGAGCGAAATGACTACTGTCCCGTCACGGGCATCATCAACACCATCCGGACAGGACTTTAGCCCCTCAAGGTTGGAACTCTGATGATCTCAGAATGTATTATCAATAAAAACAATCCATGGGGACTTCTTCAAAATGTCTCTAAAATGCCTTAATGGGTTCGACATGCTTCGATTGTGTCTATGACACGACCCGCGACTTCGACGACACACTCCGACCCGAGCTCAGGGCGCCAAGTATCTTCGACGACGCGGCCCGACCCGACGCCCCGAGCTCCAACCCGAGCTCGGAGCGCCAAGTATCTTCTTCTACGATGCAGCCCGACCCGAGCTCGGGGCGCCAAGTATCTTCTACGATGCGGCCCGACCCGAGCTCGGGGCGCCAAGTATCCGTCACGCCCCCGTTTTAGCATTTTTTGGGGGGAGTAGGGTAGCTCCTGTTCCAATGGAGGGACGCGCCTCGACCGAGCTCAGGGCGCCAAGTATCTACGACGACGCGCCCCGGCCCGAGCTCAGGGCACCCTGCGTTGTGTCAGTTGCGAGCCAAAGAGCTCCAGCGACCGCAGAAGTATGCGACAACATACGACGACGCGCCCCGACCCAAGATTGGGGCGCCTTGCGTTGTGTCAATCGCAAGCCAAAGAGGCTCCCACAACCGCAGGGTGCCCTGCTACGTCGACCGCGGGCGAACAAGACTCCCTCGATCTCAGAAAAAATTTGAGGCCGATCCGACCTTGGTTCGAGCGCCCAAGTTGAAGTCTACAAAAATCTACAAAGTCGAAAAGCATTAAAGCTTACAATGGCCTTCTATCTAAAAGACGCCCTAGCAAGCTACAGTTCAAAAGCTAAAGCAAGGCCCCGAGCTCAGTCTTTGTGCAAAGGTCTGAAGCAGGCCTGGTGCCCAACCTAGGCGCCTAAAGTGCGCCAACGGACGAGCTCGGAAGCCGTGAACTCTTCACCAACTTAATAAGGTTATATCTAAGCTGGGAGTGGATGCCAAGCACTAGGACTTGGCCAAAGTTGCCTAGTTAGGTGAAAACTAGGCCAGCACCTAAGCTATGCAGTTCGGATTTTGTTGGCCGAACACAAAGATTCAGCACAAGACATAAAGCAAAATGAGCTCAAATACTTAGCCAAATCTCAAAGATACAAAGTGCCAAAGAGGTACATTTCATTGATGCTAAAAGGCCAACGGCCGAGTACAAAAGAAGCCGACCTTGAGGTCGGACTGAATACATAATGGTCAACTACAGAAAGGCCTAAATGGTCGACCTTACAAGAATAAAAAAGAAGAAAATACAAGCAAAAGGGAGAGAACTCAATCAGCTTGGGCGGCAGCTTCAGCCTCAGTCCCGGCCTCGGCAGCGACCTCAGTATTGTCCGCATTGGCGATGAGCTCGCTTACTTCAGCCGCGATCGTTGCTTCGGTGGCCCCAGGCAGGCATGGGCGAAGACTATTGAAGTCAACCTCAGGGTAAAACCTCTGAGCCTGATCACGGCAATTTTCAAAACCTCGGATCAGGGCATCAGTCGCCCCCTCCGCCAGCTCATCTATATATTCTTCGGACTAGCGGAAATTCTGGACGGCCTCCCAAACTTGCTCCTCAGCAAGCCTTTCAAATCGCTCGGCCCTCAGCCTCAGAACTTTGGCTTCGTGCCTCTGGCCGCCCATTGCAGCTTCAAGTTCGGAGATGCGGCTTTCGGCGGCCGAACAAGCTCGGGCGTGCTCAACCTCCATTTTCTGAATTTGGGCCAGTCTGGGTTCGATCAGAGCTTCAGCCGCCCTTACCTTCTTCTCGGCCTTTTGCTGCCGCTGCTCGACAGCCGCCGCCCTCTCCTCGGCCTCCTGCTACTGCCACTCAGCAGCCGTCGCCCACTGCTCGGCCCCTTGCTGTTGCTGCTCGGCGGCTGTCGCCCGAGCCTCGGCCTCATGTCTCCGCCGCTTCGTAGCCACCAACCTCGACCGAAGCACCCTCATCCCTCCCCGAAAGTTGGATGCGTCGAATGCCGGCATGTCAACTATGTGGAGAAACTGACACAAGAGACAATATATTAGCCGAGGTCAAGCACTTAGAAGAAATATAAAAAGCGAGGGTATGACATTACTTACCATGATACTGACGGAGTATGCTTCATCAACAAATACGTCGAACCCCAGCTCGTCCAATTGAGCTCGAGGAAGACAGAGAGCGAGGTAGGAAGATCATGGGCAAGACAGAGAGCGAGGAAGCCAATAATCATCCTCCACGAGTTTGGAGCAAGCTGCGCGGGAACAAGGTGATAAGTCGCCAGAAGTTCGTTCACAAACCCATAAAATAAAAACCTCAGGCCTTCTCAGAGTATCTCTACATATACTCCGATCCGACCTCTAGGAGGATCGGTGACCCGACCCCCAGGTCCCGAGAGCTCAAGAATGAACTCCCTGGGGAAGATGAACCGAGCCTGAATCAAGCCCAGCTCCTCTTCGATCACACTCGAGCCAACTCCACTCGAGTTGTGGTCCACCTCGAGCTCGACCTCCTCCGTACCCGAAGAAGCCCGAGTTTGAGATGAACCTATGCTAACCATAAAGGCTCTTGTAGGCGATCCCATTGCCTTTCTTACAGAAAATCAGGGAAAAGAGAAAAAGAAGAAGAACAACTCTCCAAGCGACCGAGAAGGAAAAGAACACCTACCCGAGATTTCGCCGGAGAAGATAACTAAAAAAAGAGAGGAATCCGCCGCGAAATCCGTCGGAAAGCTCCAAGAACACCCGAGGAAGAACTCGGGAACAACAGCAATGGTGGCCGAGAAGGAGGGCGAGAGCAAGAAAGGTCGAATAGGAGCCCTAGGGCCTCCTCAAGGCCTTATATAGCCTACTTCAATGGCTCTGATCGGCTAACCCGGGCAGCCAAGCAGCCGGACCTCGCCGCGTGGCAGTCTCGAAAGCTCCCCCAATGGATCTTCCCGAATCGCGGCATTAAACGCCAAAGCCATCATAGTAGCCACCTCGAGGGACGAGGCATCAATAATTGGCTCCTCGCGTTCCACCAGGCAATGCTAACGAGACATTGGCTCCTCGCGTTCTGTCAGGCGAGCCGACGGAACATTAATGATTGGCTCCTCGCGTTTCCGTAGGCTATGCCTCGAAAGGGAGCGCGCACGTGATGCATTAAAGAGCTCCCTCAATCGTTTCCGCTTGGGATGATGTGGCAACTCAAGCCACCCAAGCTCAGCTCGGAAAGCTCGGCCTGAAGCCATCAGCCCTAAAAATACAAGAAGTGTACCCTGCTCGGCGCATACATCTTCATGAGCATCGGGCTATAGTACAGGACGATCGACAGTTCGACTACTTCCTTCGTCCGAGCCAAAAGACAACTCGGACTCGGAAGTCGGGGGGCAAAATGGATCGTCCTACCCAGCATGGGACCCCCCCCCCATTCCGGCCAGGCAGACCTTAGCGCCGAGCAGGCCAGATCTTGGACCTCATCGAAGGCCAAGCTGACCTCGGCCCCTTCCCACAAATCAAGTCGCTGCCACGACCTGCATTAACCTTCTTTGATGACATAATGACGTCCCGAGCTTAAGCTCAGGGCGCCCTACAGTGCCGACCAAGAGCTGAAGAGGCTCCGTCGGCCGCAGGCATCCACGATGACGTCCCCGGCCTAAGCTCGGGGCGCCCTGCAGTGTCAACCAAGAATCCAAGAAGCTCCGTCGACCGTTCGCAAGTATCTTCGACGATGCACCCCAACCCAAGCTCGAGGCACCAAGTATCCTCGACGACGCGCCCCGACCCGAGCTCGGGGCACCAGGTATCTACGACGACCCCATCGACCGCAAGTAATTGCGCTCCAATCTAAGTGGGGGTCCCCTGCAAAGTCAACTAAGAGCCGAGGAGACTAGGCCGACCTCAGAGTCCGCCAGCCGACCTCACCAAACATGTCGCGGCCCCCAAGTCGGCCTGACCTCAATGCTCACCAAGCTGACTTCGCCAAGTATATGCTGCGGCCTCCAAGCGAGCCCGACCTCATCCACGACCGCATCCATTTGCGCACCCACGCGCGCCTATGCCCGCACACGTGGTCGTACATTGCAACCTCATCGCGTCATGTTTTGCTTGCTGGCCACTCCATGACCTGTCGACCAGAGGCCATGCCTTGCTACCAAGTGCCATACCCTGCCACCTCTGTCAATGCCATGCCGTTTACAAGAACGGCCCACATCGTGCACCTCAAGCAAACCCTGGCTGCACGCCACCTGGCCAAGATCATCTCCTCTCATAATGAGGATGGGTCATACCTCCGCCACCTGGGCAACTTTGCTGGGACTATAAATAGCCCACATCAGGTAACGCCTGAGGACTTTTGAACTAACTAAGATCCACTCTAACTTAAGCATCAGAGGGCCCTCACCGGAATCCACCGGTGAGGCTTTGTGCAGGTATGCCGGCACACGGAAGGTGGTATCCTTTCTCCGGCCCGCCCAGTAGCTCCTCTGACTCCTCCGACGTGGTCACCCTCAGGCCAGATTTCAACCACAACATTTGGTATCACAAGGTGAAAAATGAGCATCACCTAGAGTTTAAGGATGTCCTTTAATTGGAGGTCTAAAAGTGATAGAGATGTCTCAAAATGCTCCACATGATGAAGACAATCCCCTTGCAGGAGCAAAGCAGTTTTTATGGCCAACAGCAGATAGCTGGGTAGGAATAATTAATTTCCTTTATTGCATTGCTGCTTTAAATCAACAACCTTAACTAGAGGATACATAATGATTTGTAAATCAGAGAGGCCAATAAACTAAATGATCCTTAAGACTAAAGAAATAACAAATGGAATTAGGAACAGGCAGAAAGGTGGACAGAATCGCAGAGCAATGCATCTTTGCAGCCAGTACTAACCTTGCTCCCTGAATTTTTTGTGACCCACAGAGGCTTTAATTCCATGTCAGAATTTGAGTGCACTATGCCACGGGGTAAGTAACCAATTCTTGAGGTAGTCATGTCAGATTCCTGGATTAGAGAAATATAGTATATTTAGTAATTAAGTGTTTGGTTTGCAAGACAATTAAATTTTCAAAAGAGTGCAGCTTTATGATACACAACATATATTTGTATGTCTGTGAATGTAAATTCGGATAGCTTAAGTGAGCATTAATTTGCATTTATGGCATGCCCAGATATTTAAGAATGAAAAAACATGAGTTAACAGAGACCATGACCAAAGTGTCATTGCCTGCTCTTTCCTATAAAGAGAGCAGTGAATTTAAAATGGTAAGGAACTGCTGATACCGTCAGTAAATCAGAATCAAAAGGGTGTGATCTTGCTTCAAACTGCACATTTAACAAAATATATTCAGCAACCAAATAAAAATATACAAAAAGGAGGAAAAAAATATTCACAAAAAATACCTCGGTCTGTTGATATTGAAAATTTGTTGTCGTATAGAAGATGCATAACATAACTACAGACAGAACTGAGAGGTATAGTTTCTGTTTCATCTTCCACTGGCATTTCCTGGATTTAGCAGTGTAAGATTAAGTCTTTGATACCCTATATCAAACCTATGGCTGATGGTTATGCTTTCACATTGACATGATTTAGAAACTAACCTTATCCCATAAGGTTCTTATAAATCCATCATATGCCGCAGCCTTCAAAAGGCAAAACGATGCCGGATAAAAAATCAGCAGTTGATATTTGTTCTTGAGAAAATAGTCTGATGCAACATGACAAATATTTATAAGAGAACATTGGGTGAAAATAAATAATTAATTCCATTCAGTTAGTTTATGCCATCCTGACAAGAAGAACCATCAATTAGAAATCAAATCCAAATCCAATGAGCATGAAACATGCCTTGCGTGGAAGTTGAAATAGGTGCAATCCCCTCAAACTGGCAAATATATATTGCCAAAAATTTGAATATAACTAAATAACGATCAAACATGATGAGATAAAGATTACTATTATGACACTTAATAATGATGCGAGAAGCATGGAAACTAAACTAGTACAGCAAAAAGAACTGATAGCTCATGCTCGGAATTGTGAAGAGTGTCCATCAGGAAAACATATGAGAGAAAAGGAAAAGAAACGAAACGGTCATCTTCAACATTAGGTGCCAAGAGAAAACACCAGTCACTAATAGAGAAATAAAATCCAAAGTACTTCCGGTTTACTAAGGAACTACAGGGAAAGGCCAACTGTTGAATAGAACTACCGGCCTCCACTGACAAAAGGACCACTTTCTATAAACACAACGCCACTTGTTTCGTTTCCGGTTCTCCTGGCAATTTCGGCATCCATTTGAAGCAACGAATCTGTTAACAAATCTGTACTTCTCTCCACGGAAACAAACAAAAACGGGAATTAAAGAAACGGATTTTAACAACGTCTCCAAACCCGTTAATATGAATACATCAAACATCATATTGGACTTATGACGCAAATAAAAGAACCCAATTCTTCCTAACCAAAGAAAAAAAAATCGAATCCGCATCTGTAAAAGGTAGTAAAAGAAACATACATTAAAATAAATTGAGTATATATATATATATATATATATATATATATATATATATATATATATATATATCCTCTTTGAAAAGGAAGACTTGACAATATCGTGGTGGTAGAATCCCAAACATTATATTTTGCTCTCAGTATGCGAATAAAATCCACAAACAAAAAGTTCCAGCTGCGTGCTTTCGCTAAGACTAAAACCGAATTTAGATTTTGTCGACCAAAACCGAATCTTTCCAACAGTTCCGCGTCCTTTCCAGCCTATCTCGGCTAACAAATACCCACAATCTCTATTCTGGTCGAAATAACAAAAAAGGGGGAATTGCTAACCATGACCGTCATTCTCGAATAGCTACCCGACTTAGAAAGACCAAACGATGCGAACCCCATGAGACCAAGAACAACCTAAAATCTCTTAATAGGGCTCAAACTCAGCCAAAATAGATCCTAAAAAAATCCGGAAATTACCTAAAAATAAAAGTTAAAAATAAAAACAGGCGGAATAGTTGAAACTTGAGCTCGCGACAAGAGATTCGAGGAGCTACGGCGGAAATCCGGCGATGCGCGTCATCCTCCAGCCGTACGAGCTGCTATCCCCGGCCAACGGCTCCCGATCTCCGACGGATCCCAGCGGTCAGGCGACACCTTCGACGCTCCAAGAGAGAGAAAGGAGGAAGGAGGGTTTTTTTTTCCCCTTGATTTCTTGGTTTTTTTTTTTTTCTTGGTTTGCTTCTCTTGGGTTTAAAGATGTCTCCCGAGAGCGCGCTGCAAGAGCTCGCGCTGCGGACGGGTGGCGCTCGGCAGATTATTTTAAAGCCCTTTTTGTTACCTCTGACACCGTGGGCCCCGCATCGAGATCTCGGCCACTTAAGAATACGTGCTGATAGATCCTGAAACATCGGCCGCCCGATACATCGGATCGGACATTGTTACCTTTTCTTAATAATTGCTGTAAATATCTTTTTTTCCGTTGGTTTCAAATTGATGCATTAAAAAATAATTCGTGAACTGATTGTTCCTACCCTTTTCGGGATGCCAGTTGGCATTTCAAACACGTTTTTTTGATACTAGTACTGAAATTTTGGCACTCGCTAGGTATGTAATTTTGATTCAAAGAAGAAAAAAAAAATAAAATTGTTCAGCGGCCGACACGATTACAGAGGGTGGTGGAATCGCTTGGATTCTTGCAGCCGCGGAGGGAAGTGGGTCCCGCATGTCATACATGGGAGAAATATTAACCTTACGTTGATGTGAGGTCAAACAGAGACATTGACTAATCGGTGCGGATCCAGCAATTTGAATCTTAGATCTGGTTTGGTTCTTTTTTTTTTTGGGAAGAATATCTCCCCACCAATATCTAGAGGCATAAGGGTTCTCTATGCTATTGTTGTTTTATGGCGGATCATATTCAATTAGAGGGGACTCGAAGATTGTCATTTCTTAGACTACTACATATTTATAAAGTTAGAGATCTAATCATCTTCTGATGATAAAAATTTGGAAACTTTTAATTGAGCATTATTTTATGCATTGTTAGACACATCTTTTGGGAGGCTAATAAGGTGGCTGATTGGGTAGCATCACACGTGGCAGGATATATGGTATCGAGCCAATTCCGAGATATTCTATTGACTGATGCACGCGGTTGGATTCATACAATGGTTTTATAAAGCAACCAATCTAGCAAAAAAAAACTGCATTAATGTGGTCGTTAGTAAAACAAAACTCTTCTTTGGCATGCACAAGTTTTGTGAGCACACCAAGTTTAAGTAAAGCATATCTCTTTCCATTTCTTGCACCATATCATATATCCTCTCTACTCCAATATCTACCAAAGCTCCATTAAAGAACGTGGATGATAACTTATAGATCATATAGATATTGAAATGATTTTACTGAATATAGACAATGTGCCTGCAGGCATGCCAAGTTTAAGTAAAGCACCTCTCTCTTCCCCTTTCTAGCACTATATATCCTCTCTTCTTTGATATCCACCAAAACTTCATTAAAGAACATGGATGATCACTTATGGATCATATGGATACTGAAATGGTTTTCCTGAATACATTCGACGTGCCTGTGGGCATGCCAAGTTTATGTAAACCGTGGGCATGCCAAGTTTATGTAAACCACATCTCTTCCCCGTTCTAGCATTATGTATCCTCTCTTCTCCGATATCTACCAAAGCTTCATTAAAGAACATAAATGATGACTTAACAGATCATATGTGGACCCTGCAATGGTTTTTATGAATACAATCAACGTGCCACATCCTTATAGCTTTCAGAACTAAAAAAAAACATGAAGGACAAAAACCCAACCATCATCCAAGTAATGCAACACCAACTTTCTCCTTTTTCATGAGTTTAGATATGGGACATGCATGGTTATATGTCACCAACTTCCTCCTTTTTCATGAGTTTAGATATGGGACATGGTTATACGTCACCAACTTCCTTCTTTTTTCATGAGCTTAGATATGGGACATGGTTATATGTCACTCTAACCCTGTTTTATTGCAAGTCCAGAAAAGAATCTGCAGCAATCTGCCAACATCAGGACTTCACCGAGCAACGAGAATCAAATGGAGAGCTTCCAGTAGAACCAATATTTTCCTGAGATGTTTTTTTTATCCAAGTGTGGTTACACTATCAACATCAAAATGTAAGAAATTAAGCATTGACAAACTTCCTTCCAGAAAAGAAAGAAAAAAAAAAATCATTAGCAAACTTAAGTAGTAATATGTGTGCCCATGACCCGCCATCTGCATACTTGAGAAACGTTGCACGGATGCACAACAACACAACCATGGATCAGTTACATCTTTTGAGGAAAGATAAATCAGAAAGTTTTAACTGAAAAGGCAAAGCTTGTATCACATCTTGGGAACAAGCATTACCATACATATTTTAATTAGCTTTCCTTGTAAACAAGAGAACCATCAGTTTCTTCTTCATCATATGGTTAGACTATACAACTTGCCAGCTAGATCCAGAAGAGCCAAAGAAACTAGCAAACCCTTTGACAGTAAATTTAAAAGGTATACTTCAGAAAATCCCTTTGAGGGAACCAAGAAAACCAAAAATATCCTGCCCATAACAATATCACCTTTTTCGAGCTCTTTTCCTTCCTTTGTTAGAGCTCTCCTGTCGTCTCCTGCCACTTCTTTGGCTACCCTTCACTGGTGGCCCGATACTTCTCTTCTGAGCCAGAGTCCCATCTGGTTCTTCCACATAAGATTCTTTCTTGACATTCTCCATTATTGGAGTTCCAGCGCTTTCACCAGAAACCACCGAATTCCTCTTGGTGCTGCGATTGCAAGGTTGCATGCTTCGAAGTTTTTTTGATTTGCCCAAAACAAGAGAACGTGTGACACCATGATCCCCAGATGCCTGAGAAAGATATTCAGCACTCTTTTGTAGTGATTCGCTCACAAGATCTCGAAGGGTGAGCGCAGATCTGTACTCCAGTGAGTCCTTTCGATAGAAGACAAGGGCATTATTTGAGAGCAGTAGCAAGTCTCTATAGAGCTCCTTGGCTGAAGAGATTGATCCATTGCTGATCCTTGAGATTATGGTCTGGAAATCAGCATGTTGGCGGATCATCTTCTTGTATCTGGCTCTCTTCTGTAAAAATTAAAAAATTAAAAAGTAGATATTAGTAACAAGACATGAAGGTTTCTGGAGTGGTCATAGAACTATAAAACAGCTATTGCAAGTATGATGGCAGAAAATACTACTCGCATGAAATCTTGCATGTATGTATGTATATAACCTGATAATTTCTGGTGTTAAAGTACTAAAATGAGCTTTATATATCCTTGCCACCTTACCTGGCTTTCAAGTCGGCAGTGAAAGATCGAAACATCCTTGTGCTCCATAATTGAATTCATAATGCCTGCGAGATCAACATTTGTATTTTCACCTCCTGCACAGGCACCGGACTCCTCATGTAAGGGTAGAACATCCTGCTTAAAACCTTCAGATGACCCTTCTCTATCTATGCATGCAGCCGAACTCACTGTCTCACTATACCCCATACTCACTTCTTTGACAATAGTACAATCCCTTCTCTTCCTCTTTCCCCTTTTCTTTTTTACGATTCCAAGGCCACTCTCAAAGTTTCTGATCCCAGCTTTGTCCTTTCCAGAGTCCGCAGACAATTCCATCTTCAAATCATTCTCTTGAGATGAAACTGAAGCTAAGATCTGGCATCCTGACGACCAATTTCCGCCGGTCTCAAGAGTAAAACTACCAGCAGATGATCCATCTTTGGATATATCCTTGCTGGAAGAATCAATATCACCAGCATTTTCAGTGGGAGAGGGTGACTCCATCCGGCGGCTATCATATTCAAAATTACAGTCGCTTTGTCTCTCCGCACTAAGGCTCTCGAGCTTGGATTGCAAAGACCTATTTCAATTTTTTTATTAAAAAAAAACCAATTAAGCACTAGAGTCTAGACTATAAAAAAATTCTTAAAAAACATGTTTAAAATTGCCCAAAGAATACATTCTCTAAAATCCCAGTATCTGTTCCAGATCAAAGCCATAAGTGAAAACATCTCACATGCTGTTGTACAATAAAGAATAAAAGCACCCATAGGCCAAGGTAGATAGCTAATGCCATCAAATCCAATAAGGAATTGCAGTTATATGCTACTTACTAATAGAAGTTTTAGAAGCTTTTTTAAAAGAAAAGATTTTAAGCACAACTATAAAACAAAAATATTCAAAAGAGAAACAAGCAAAAATATCTATAGATGTATCCATCATTAAATGATATCATTTAACTGTTGGAACATAGTTTCTTCCATTTTACTTTTCCTATCTCTAATCATCTCTGGGTCTTATTGCATTAAAGATCCCAAGAACCAAATCATCTAATTAAACTGAAATATCAGACCACAGGTACATATCTTTGACAGCCACAGAATACAGCTTATTGCAACCGTGCTCCTAATTCCAACTGAGTGTTTCCAATATATGCAATTAGATTGCAACATCATTAATAAGAAACAGTAATGCATCAGCTCCTTCATTATAAAGATGAGCCACAGAAATTGCTAGATTTAGACATATGAATAGGCAATATATAGCTACAAAGGCATATATTAAGGCTTGCAAGCATCTGATGGCAGAAACCTTCATAGGTTCACACAAATAAGAACTCAATACCAACCCGATAGAGTCTTCCGATTTTTCCAACTCTTGTTTTAGTTCAGCAACTCTCCGCTTCCGTAGTTCTTCAAACCACGCACTGAAAAATGAAACGAAAAAATATGAAGACATTAAAATAAAGTTGAAAAGTTTTGGCAGCAAAAGTTTTGAAAAGAAGCAAGAACTTGTGATCACTATCTGTTTCCTGGAAATATGTGAATATTCCCAATTATGAAGCTAAACTCTACAAAACGATCCCTTTGGATGAACAATCTAAATCATGTGAAGAATCCAGTGAGTTTTTTACAATGCTTATGAAATTCCTTATCATCTAGTTGTCCACATATTAAACTTAAAAATATGCACTTCTATTACAGGGCCTTTTCATGTCTCATGTATGTAGTACAAGGGAATTACAATATCCATAGATAAGCATAAAAAAAAAATTTTCTCAAATAGGAATTTAACTACAGCCTCCATTATATTGAAGCTCAGAGCATACTTCCTGTACTTATGTTGAAACTCTTCACTTTTCCAGGTTTTTGTTTCAGACTATCAAAAGCAACTACAATAAGATGAGTCTTCTTGTTTCGCTTCTATATCCTTCTGTTAATGCTGGTTTGTTGTCTTGTCCTATTTGTGTTCATTTGATTATTGCAGTTTAGAAAACTAACCTAAAACCAACACTTTAATGTACACTTCTGCTTTACAAGAGATATTTTATTTTTTAATCACTATGTATTAAATAAAATCAAAATAACATGTGCCACTTATTCATCCTTTTTGGAAAGTTAGATTCCTTGTGCATGAAAATAAGATACTCATTGAGGATTGGTCTATAGGTTTATTGGAATTAAATGAGTTAAATAAATGGATATTACATATAAAAAAAACGTGTTTCGACGTGCATGATGGGACAAAGATTAAAATAGAAATTCCAAGAAGACAATGAAAAGGATAAACAGAACCGCTCTCAGGATACAGATTCATCTGTCTGAACATTAAAGTTACATGTTGTGAGGACCCGTGCGGGCGTGTGTTTAATCCCACATCGATTATTCGATGGGTAGATCTTGAATACTTATAAAGGATCAAGCATCCCAAATAATACCTTTCGGCTAGCCATTTTGAGTGAAGTTCTGAGTTGTTACACATATAACCAATAAAGATTGATAGGAGGGAAGCTCTTTTCAAATAGAGCATCAATGATATCAATGATTTTGTACGGTAGCTTCTATTCTTAGCAATATTAAGACTTTTAACACCAAACCTTACTAGCACCTATATTGTTCATTGACTTTCTTCGTCTATAAGCAATGATAGGTACCAATGACTTGCAAAAGGAGCAACTCTCATGGGAGGCGCTCTGTAATGCGCCGGTTAAAATAGCAATTCCTTGAAAGAGCTTTGATTGGGCCAATCAGGACAATGCTATCAAGAGCATCGAGTGTCTGCTTCATTTATTTAAATCCAAAATATTTTTGTTTTTCATCATTGCGTTAATAATGTAACTAAGTCCATCTTTGGTTGTCGATAATGTAATTGAATGTTGCAATTTAAACATATCAAATTTGCCCATGAATTCACTGACCTTCCAACTGTATGCTACAAAATCTAGCATGATGCACTAAAATGTTCGTCCAATGAAATACCAACTCAAATTGTATATTACAGTCAAACATACACGTCGAAAAATTGTTGTAAAACATCGACATTTTTTGAGGAGTTACAAGTTAAACAATCCTTCTTCCTTTGTTTGTGCTGTGTAGATTAGAATTTCTTTTTTGAGAAAGTTTTCCAGTTAAAAAGGTTTAAGGTCCGTTCGTAAGGAATATATCAAGGGTTGGGGTCTTCTTTCACAATCAAGCCCCTCACAGATCTCAAAGCACTACGAACTCGTTCTTGCATCCGCATCCGCCTCCGCATTTCGCCATTTCAACTTTAGCCCAGCTTTTCCTATCCTATATAAGGTTTCAAGAAAGCATTTCGTTTTTCTATATAAGTTTTCAAGGTTTTCAAAGATCTAAAATAAATAAAGAAGATTTGAGCTTGGGATTCTTTTTTTTTGGTGGGGGTAAACAGCTTAGGGTTCCTCTTTGAAACAACAAATTTGCTATATTTGGTACAGAAACGACAACCCCGAGACAGGTGGATGCACGCATACCGCTTTCTTCTTCCAAACTTTTTCATACCACATTTAGAAATCCGTAACGGCATTCACAGCGAAGAAGATAAGGGCAACGGATATATATATATATATATAATAAAAGAGATAATTAAACACTTACTCGCATCCCGAGTATCGCTCTCGTAATTCCCCGTACTTGGCCTCACATTCCTGCAAGAGGAGATCATCGCGGCCATTTTAGGTTAATCAGAACCATCTGTGCAAGATCAAACGGTCTCCCATATAATGCGATATATATATATATAGCTTCCTAGTTTGGTATGAGAATCTCTCAAACGAATAAAAGAAAAGACGAGGAGTAGATCAGTAAGCGTATCTACTGAGATTTACATAATTTTTTTTTTAAAAAGAAGGCCTTCAATATCTTTCCCTAAAGACGATTAGTTTCCGATGAATAAAGAAAAGGTTGGTAGAATAAAGCTGCAGGGAAAAAGAGTAAAGACAACTTTCCACGGCGGCAACGACTTGCACAATGACCAAAATACCCTTAGCTTTTCACAAAAGTCGCCTTTGCCCTGAACAATGGCCTTTTCGTTAAAAAAATATATATGATTAATATGTTTATATTATATATATATATATATATATATATATATATATATATATATATATATATATATATATATATATCGAAAAGCCTGTAATTCGAATAGAAAGAAAAAAAGGAAAAAAAGCTGGTCGAAGCGGAAAACGATTCGAAAAAAGAGAGGAGATAATTCGGATAATTAAAAAAAAGAAAAGAAAAGGGAGAGATTTAAACGAGGAAGAAGGCAAGAAATCGGAGAGACGGTATGAGGATAATAATTTTTTTCAAAAAGAAAATTCTTTGTTTGAAAAAAAGGTTGGCGAGGACAAGAGCGAAGAGGCGGGATGGGGATAGGGTTATGAGAGGGGAATAAATCGATCACCTGAGGGGTAAAGAGGTAGGGGAAGGGGGTACGGGCCCGGACCTCGGCGGCGACGGCGTCCCAGGCCGCGGCCCCGTGGCGGAGCACGGCGCCGCCTAAGACCAGCTCCTCCCACGTTCCCCATCTCACCGCCTCCGCCATCACCAGCCGCCCGTCGGCCTGGGGGGCCCGATCCGATGGATTGCACGTGTCTTTGATCAAGAGCCGGGAAGAGAGAGGGATCAAAAAGGGCGTCTGGGATTGAGGAGAGAAGGCGGTTCCCAAAGGTGGTGGTTTTCTTCCGTCTTCTTATTTCCTTGTTTTTTTTGCCTTTCCTTGCTATTCTTTTTGTTCGAGGAAGTGACGGATGGTGGTGGTTTTAGTTTCCCATTATTTCCCGACGAGAGGAAGAGACGGACGTGCCGTGGTTGGGTATAAAATAGCCGAATTTGGAGATCCCGTCACCGCCGCTTGCTGCATCCCACATGCTAATTCTATCCCGACACAAATTCTCGTCAGCGCTGTAATACGGTTTGGTAACAAATAGCGGACAACCAAAAAAACAACACCAACTAATACGGCTAAATATTCATATAAATAAATAAATATATATATATATATATATATATTAAATTTTTCATGCACTTTATAGTCTGCACCATGCCAATCATATTTCCTTCTTTTTATATGACTAATATTTTATACGCTCGTCTCTATGATTGGCCTAGAAGAAGAAAATGAGTTGATTGGCGTGTGGTGCATGGTTAGAGTATTATTTGCTAAAGAAAATAGAAGACCAAAAAGCTTCTTTGTCCATGTTGTTTTCTGATTCGACTGGTCTACCAATAGATTTGATCCAACTAATAATTTCTTCTTATATTAGCTTTGTTTTTATTTCCATTTTGCCATTGAGTTTCCACAACATTAATTCTAATGGCCAGGTTCTTTTAACACATTTATGATATGCTTATATATATATATAATATTATTTTTATATATTTATAAATAGAATTAAAAGTTAAATTGCTAGCATAATAAAGAATTGTATATAAAGTTTCTAGCCAACCAGCTACAATGTTAAATATCGATCATATCGAGAGATGGAGTTAAGTTTTTCAAGATTTGGAAAGGCTTTTTATTTGAACATGGTTTTATTGCCACCAACAAGATAGATGAGTTGGAGTTGATTGAATGTAAATTTGATTTTTAACTAATTTTAGATTCATAATTTAGATATGAATATAACTTATATGCACTTAGACAAAATTAGATTGAGTTAGATTTAAGTTGAGTCTAGTATAAAAGGTTAAAGTTGAATGTTCAACCATATCAAAACTTTTCATCGAGTTCATTTAGGTCATATCAAGTTAGCATATATCAAAATATCTGAACCAATTGTGGAGATGGCAAATAAGTTAGGCCAGATTAGGTTAGATATCTGTTAGACTAAAAATTCATCAATCCAAATCTAACCTATTTAAATATAGCTAAAATTCAAAAATGTGATCTCTTTGTTAAATAGGTAATATAAACCAAGTCATGTAAGCCATTAATAAATAGATCAAATCAAGTTGAATAAGCTTTAAATGAGTTGAACAGGTCCTAAATAGTTTAAATGAGCTAAATAGATTTTAAATAGATCATGTATTAACTGGATCAACCTAATCCAACATTAAATGGGGATCGAAACTTTAAACATGGATCGAACCTATTTAATAAATGAGTCTAGTCGACTTGTCTACAACCAAATTCTATTTACGCTGAACTTAAATTTATTTAACTTGGCTTGGTTGCAAGTCTAATTGGCAAAGCAAGTTATAAATTTCACCCTTGAACGTCTTATAGGATCTTGACCTCGATTAGACTATTTTACGCGATACCTTCAAACGTCGATTGTCAAGGAGCGTTCACTAATTTTCAAATCTTAATTTTGAATGAAATAAAATATATGGTAAGCTGCTAAGGAGTCAAGATTGTCACAATGTTATTGCAACACGAGGAAGTAAAAATAATGGCTACTATATTAAATTTGGCTATGACGGAGAAAAACTAGGCTAAATTATTACTCAGGCCGTTTAAAAAAAAATATCATCGTATTTAATTGGGTTCAAGGTTGAGGTTATTCTCACCGGTGGGTGAGGCTAACCGGTCAGCCTATGTTTTTTGATTTTTTTCTCAGCGACCGTGGAAATCTCTCGCCTTTCTCGCAGCCTTCCTTCCCAATAAAATGATAGAAAATAGAAGCAAGGTTATCAAAATCCTTACCCTTGTCCTTTCACGAAATTACGATCTCACTCCCTTCTCCTGATTTGTTTCTAAAATGACATTCATGTCCCCAAATCCCGAAGGTCTCGTCAGCCGGTTCCTGGCCGTGCGGCGGTCAGCTCCGGCATCCCAACCGACACGCTCTTTTAGCCGCACTTTTTTTAAAATTTCCTTTTCTGTCTAGGCATATTATTTTTTCCAAAAAACCCTGCTTGTGCCAAAAAAAAAAAAAAAAAAAAAAAAAACACAGACATTAATTTGGATTTTTAATCACTGGAATCTTTTTTTTGAAAGGATATGCAAAAGCATAATAGACAAGCCAGCTCTCAAATATATTCTCCAAAATCTTAATGAAGACAAATTGATTCCGAGATCACTTGATATAACTCTAAACAACTACATCAATTTAATGAAAGATTTTTTATTAATACTCTGCTAAATATTAAATTTTGCATGAATACCTTTTCTTCCAAATTAATATTTACATGCATATTCTCATAAAATACTTATTTTACTATTTTATTTTTTTAATCCTTATTTTTATATATATGTATCTATACCACAATTTCAAATTAAAATAACTAAAATACTCTTAATACATAGATGCGCAAAAAAAAATATTTATAAAACGATTGCAATGAGAGACAAAAAAAAATAATTTTAAAATTTTATTTTATTTTTACTTAAAATAAATATAATTTTTATTAATAATGTTAAAAAAAATCGCAATATTATGGACATTCATAAAAAAACATTATTTTAAAAAAATACAAAATGAAGATAAATTTTCAAAAAATATCTATATAAACCTAAATTTTTAGAAGAATATTCATAAAAAAAAAATTAAGAATTGGCACGTTTTCGGATTTGGATGTTAAGATAGAGTGAGCTATTGATTATAACTGTCCCCACATAAACACTAATTAGATGGAACCATCATTGCAGATGAACCATCCATCGACATCGGAGCTACACATCAAGCATAATATATATTAGTTAATCTTGTTTCCACGACTTTGACCAGAAGGAGGAGGTCAATTAGGAGCCCAGAACCCTTGTCCAGCTCCACCGTTCTGTGGTTATCGGTGACACTGCCGATTCTAAGCAACTCTCTTGCTATTCCCCTCGATGAGATGCATCGAGTCAACCTTACAGCCAAAATTTTATTGAGGATGGATCGGATGGCAATTTCCAAGAGATCACCCAGTCTCAATCTCAGCCAATCTTGAGCTGACGTTACATGAGACCGGGATGCCCAAAAATTATAGAAATTGCTTGATACTCGTCAACCAATCCCATCACTCCTATATATCATAAAAAAGATGATTCCTCTTGACCCCTCGACTCTTTAGAACGACAGCGGAGGCGAATAAAAGAAGTATAACGAATTAAGTTATGCTTGGATACAAATAAACAAATGGAACATCAATAAGCATACAAGAACCACAAGCATCATGAAGCACAGTATGAATGCGATGCCAAAGTCAAAGTCCTAATGGGCTTTGACCAGACCATGACTCGTTACCACGTCAATAGGGAAGCCACGTGCCCACAAATAATTACATTTGGCGAGCAGCTCTTCAGCAGGGAGCCAAGTATTTCTTCACCTTCAGCAATCGCATCAGCTTATAGCTAACGTCTTTGTAAGTCTCGATCTGAAGCCGCCTTCGCATACTTTCCCATGCGAGTAAGATCTTGAACAACCTCAGACATCGGAGGCCTGAATTCTGGCCCTTGCTGCATGATAATATCTAACATTAGAACCAAAATTTCCATATAATATGCTGATAGCATGTAGAACCATTTACGATGAATGTGTTGTTCAAATTGCACACAAAACTATTTCCACTATTTACATTATTTCGCTACTCATTCATCTTCGTCTTCACTGAAATCTTACACGATGATGCTGATATCAATGCCTTTCATCAAGACCGCGATGTTTAAACCTTCTGTATTGTATATTCTTTGAATAGTTAAAAGGGTTTATCCATGCTTGCAGATTACATAAATTAACATGAAGTTCAGCTATTTCTGAAGGCAATGAGAATTAAAATCTGTTAGGAACATTGCATCTCCATTTTTAGGTCATCTTTGGAAAGAGTAGTTGATTGCAAAATTACAGCTGTTAAATCAAATTCGGATTACCAAACACCCATAAGAGATGTCATAAAATGATCAGACATAGGAGATCATGAAAGATCTTTATGTTTAAGAATTATACTATATAATTGCAGTAATGTCAAGAGAAAGATCTCATGTCAAGTTTGCATGTCGATGTGCACATGCCTGCATGAGCATTTGTGTGTTTCGATTATCATACATTTCAACAAAGGAATTAATAAGAAATACCCGAATGATTAATAATAAACCAGTTTTACCCTCCCCTGAGATTATAGAGATAAAAAAAATCATAAGGCTGAAATAAGGGGTTCCCACCTCTCTCACGCCTTTAACCTTTTGCAGTGAGAGAGAGAGAGATAAGAGGAAGATAGATGCCTACCACTATTTTTCTTCCTGAATTAATTTTCTAAGAAATGAAGAATCCTTTTTTCTTCCCAAAAAAGACTAGCTTGCTTCGCAATTTTTATAGATGAAAGCAGATCAAGTTGAAAGCATGCTTGAGAACGGTAATCCAGAAAGTAGGTTTGCACCATAGTTGAGCCCTAGCAACTACATCCATGTTTGTGAGGTGGGTGTCCAAGCAAGAAAAAGCAATACTTTACCTGAATACAACGGCTAATGATGTCAGCAAACCGTGATAATGATTTTTCAGAATATTTTCCACCGATAGAAGGATCCACCATCCTTGATAAGGTGTTAATGTCATGAAGCTGAGAACTGGCCCATCTCACTAGATGTTGCTCTATGCGAGGTCGTGAACTGCAACAATTTAGGGAAGAAAACAGATAAGTTTACAAATCCTCATGAATTTTCTAAAGAAAAATAACAAAGTCAATGGCCAATTGAAGTCTCGCTCTCCTAGGGCAAAAGCACATATTTGTTACCTGTCAAATGGTTTCCGTCCAGTAAGGAGCTCTAACATGACAACTCCAAAGCTATAAACGTCGCTCCGATCGGTACATGACCCAGCTTCATTGATTTCTGGGGCTTCATAACTGTATAATGCACGCATACGACCTGACAACTGCTATTCACATGACAACACAGTTACTAATGCATAAATGGTTTTGGAATTGAATTCAGAATCCATGCTTCTGAATTATCAGGTATTACATGTTAATTTCAGTTTTGTAAAAGCTGATATGTCAGGCAGTATCAATTTTTTTAAAGAACTTCTATACATTCACAGAAGTTTGATCGGTTTATTATTAAAAGTACGGTCCTCTGATTTTTTTGCTTGTAGTTGTTTTTCTTTCTCATGTAATTACAGGATAAAAGCTATCCATTAGTTTACCAAGACCTCAAAATCCCGCTATCATAGAAGCAAGCACCTAAAAGCATTTTTTAATCTTTCCATACTTTCAATTGGTTCACTATCTGTAATCATGTTCAATTCTATCCATGGTCATGCATCTCCATTGCATTTTCCTTTCCAATAATTATATCTGTTTCTAACAATATGATGCAATAAAGTGTGAATTATTTTTATGATGTTTATTTCATTAAGTTTTTACAAAATGCCCATTTTGTTGGCAGTTATAGCAATCCCAAACCTTATGCAATTTTCTACATTGCTTGACATGTGGCATGTTTTATTACTTAATTTCTATAAATTTCAGCGAGTTTCACCGATTAATTTGGAAAGCATTCACACCCCCGCCAGTTCTAACATACTTTTGATCATCTGCACCAACAACATTAGGACATTTCTTTACTTTCAAGGATACATGTTCTTTCCAGTCTAGCATTGTGGTTGATGATACACATTTGCAACATATACCATTAACAGGGTAGTGACATATAGCAAAGAGGTGTACTTGGATTTCCTGATGAAATTAGAATATATTTTTTTATCTAATTTTGCAAAAGGGTGACTTCATATGTTGAGCATGATGATGTAGTTAACATTGATATGACAGACTGATGGCACTAAAAAATTATGGAACAATTGCATAAAATCTAATATGTTTATTAATTGTTCTATATTTAATTATTTAAGATTATATGAGAAGTTGGCTTCTTCAACAAACATCACTAAATTAATCACCATGCCTAGTGATGTATAAGCATACCTACATCATCGTATGAAGGTTTGTGTGTAACACCCAGCCCAGCTAATAAGAAACTGGGCCTAATCCACTTGACCGGCCCAGATGAAAGAGTTTGAGTAGGAGATGGAAAAAAAAAATAGAACCCTATTCGACTTGTAGGAGACGGACTCTTCTCCTCCATCCTGGTTTTCTACAAGAGCCTCCAATAGCTATTTAAAGATCCTCACACCCCCTTTTGCCTCACTACCGACAGGTTTTGCCGATCGCCACTACTAAACCACCGCCAGTTCCTTTCTTCTCCCCTTGGCGTCCAACGGCCTTGGCTCACAGCGCTCACTAGAGATTTCAGTTGAGCGCTAACTGGAGTCTTGGGTTCTGAGAGGGAGCTCTCTTTTTCTCTCCTCGCTCTTCCCTTCTCTCTCCTCTCTCTCTCTCTTTTCACCACTCTTCCTCCATTTAGAAATCTTACGGCCCTGCGGAGGTCCAAACATCTTGATGGGCCTAGATGACCTTTGACCCCAGGAGGGTTCCGGGTCAGCCATGCGGCCCTAGGGGGGTTCCGGATCGGCATTATGCGGCTCTAGCAGAGGGTTCGGGCTGACTTTGTTATGATCATCTCCCATAATCCATGGGTGGTTATGATTATTTTGATGATAAGATCTAACTCTGTTGGTGAGAAATCGTCTGGGCAAGAAGGTGTTGAGCAGAACACTTTGCCTCCGAGTTTGTAGATCAAGAAGTGGATCGGTGTTCGCGATTCTTAAGTCTGAGACCGGTACATGTAAGAATTTTCGGGCATTAATCGCCTATATATATAAACTATTTTGTGCATCAATGATTTTGCTCTGTATGGTATATGATGGTTATATATGATATACTTAGTTAAGTATGTGTGGATCTTTATGAAAGAATGCACCATATATTACCGATTCTGATTTGTGTGGGCTTGGATACTTGCATGTATCGAATTTTGTAAAAGAGCATGATGTTGAGTTATATTCACATAACAAGCATGTAATTGAATTGTATATTTGCATGGTTGGTTGTAGTGCTCCGAACTAGCCACAATGTTGATACCCCGTTACAGGCCAAAAATGCAATACTACTGATGCCCCATCACAGGCCGAAAATGTGGTATTGTTAATGCCTGTCACGGGCCGGAAACGTCATGCTATTGATGCCCCATCACAGGCCGAAAATGTAGTATTGTTGATATCCCGCCACGGGCGGGAAACGTCATGCTATTAACGCTCCATCACAGGCCGAAAATGTAGTACTATTGATATCCCACCATGGGCCGGAAACATGGTTGTAGTAGTCTAGAGCTGAGAACCTAAATATTATCAAATCCGATATATGATAAATTAAGATGATTACTTAATGCAACCTATTGTATTAAAAGATGTGTTTGCTATGCACATTTTATGATCATGGTATTTTGTGGCATGGAGTTTACATAAGTAATAATTATTTGACAATCACTCATTATTATTATAAAAGTGTGGGTGTCTGAAAATTCTTACCAGGCTGTAAAGCTCACACCACCTCTTTTCTTTTTCTTTCAGAGTTGCATAACACTTAGAGCTCGTTTGGTTCGCAGGAAGCATTTTCCTTCCAAGGAATATGATTCCTGAAAAACAAATTCCTAGGAAGAGGATGCCTAGAAAAGTACTTTTAGCATGTTTGGTTGACCATGGGAAAGTGACAAATTTACAAAGTGCTTATGTTTGGTTGGCCATCCACTTTCCTGGAAAAGTTATGTATAATTCCTATTATGCCCTTAATAAAAATTAGGTCTTTAATGCTTCTTTAATGCTGAAGGGCCTTTTTGGAAAAAAATAAAAATGTAGTGATTCCCGCCTCATGGGAAAGTAACTTTTCCATGAAATATGGCAATCATATTCCCGTGGGAATACAACTTTTCCATCTCTCTCTTTGAAAACTCCAACCAAACAAGAGGCATCTCATTACTTTCCCGTTGACCACACTTTTCCCCCTTCTTTTTCCGTGAACCAAACGAGCCCTTAGTCTCAAATAGATCGACATAGAGTTTGTGCGATAGAGTTTTTATTAGTATATTTTCTGATGCCAAATGAACAATTGAATATCTTGTAAGTGGATTAGTTTGATTATTTGAATATGGTGGATTTATTTAGTTGGATTATTTGGCTATTAATTATTGAGTTTTTGGAATTTGTTCATCTCAAGCCTTGCATGATCTCTAGGGCATCGCTCTAGGGTTCATGCAGCCGTGTCACGTGGCCAACCCAAATGACAAGTTTGGAGCGTGACATTGTGTATGATTCCAAATAGGTTTATATGGAAAAACATGCATGAAAATCTCATTAATAGATAGCCCCCTTTTTCATTATCTTTTTGTTTCTTCTGGAGCCCCCCTTTTCCATTATCATCATCATCTAAAAGTTATGATATTGGTGCATTTTAACAAATGTTATACCAGATAGTGCAAATGGAAGAAAAAAAATAGGGGTTAAGTGAATTCCCTCATGATTTCAAGCAATCCGCGATGCAAAGGTAATTTTATTTGTTTGCGTAATTGAAATATATTCATCATAAATGAATACATGGCTTCTTCAATCTATCAAGCTACCAAAACAAGTTATAATCAACAAGAATACTTGTCAAACACTTCTCAACCAAAAATTATAGTGTGTAGGACTCCTGACCCTATCCAAAGAGTATTAAATACCTTATTTCTAACAGGAGCCATACTCTATTCTAATCCCATATTGGAGCTTTAAATCAACTTGTAGCTTCTAAAGGAACATCCGCATCATCGCATGCTTAAATCTCAAATGCCTCTAGAAAGGCAGCTAATGCATTACATCCAGAAATTTACTAAATCACAGGTTCATAAGCCACCTGACTTGCATCAAATTTCGCTATTCCACTTATGAACTGTGCAATCATGGACTAATGCAAATCCATATACCAAAACTAGCATTTTTTTCCTTCCAATTTAGACTTTCCAAGTCTGGAGGTATCTTGGAGGGTTGCTCTCCAATTACGTTAGCTTTAGCTGCTAAACCTATTATTGATTATATGTCCCTATTCCACATTTACACCTTCAAAATGGCTCGTAGAAGTTTCATGGAAGGTCCTCTAGCTCCAAAATTGCCGTCCTTATGAATTCAAGAATGGTCAGTAGAGGGTTTAGATTGAGTACAAAAGCAAGTAATACAACATTCTCAAGTTTTGATAGATTGTATATAGACCTATAAAGTCAAACATATAAGATTTGCTGGCAAAGGTTAAGGAGCATTAAATACATGTATCGATGTCCTCATAGAATGCCTAATGTCAAACATATTGTAGCATTCTTATAAATGTATGCTTGGTCAAGGTCAGAATAGGGCCTATACATGTATCACCACCCTCATGTAGCAGGTCACATCAATCTTATCACTCCTTTCAACAAAGTATTTGTTGAATTCCAATTATATGTCCTTGAGAAATTTATTTAGAATCTTAATTATGAGGCTATGGTTGCTTGATTTTCTTCAACCAAAACAATCATTTAGATTTAAATTAAGCAATCATGTATTAAATAAAACAGTAAGACCCATATACACAATATCTTATTACAAAAGCTCACCTGAGTCACTGAGATGGATGACACTAGTGAAGCAAGGCCACATTCAGAAACACGTACAGCAAGCTCATCGTCAATGAGAACATTGGCAGGCTCAAAATTTTGATGGGCAATTGGTGGTTCACAGCCTTCATGAAGATACCTTCAGGACAAAATCAGATGTTCTATGTCTATGAGTTTACACTTTTGTCGAGCAAACAGTTAAATAAAAGAAAATAATTCTAAACCATTATTAACAAAAGAAAAATCCCTCTTACTCTAATGCTTTTGCTGCTCCAAGGGCCACCTGGAGACGGGCATTCCATGATAATTTCCTGTTGAGATCATCTCCACAGTGAAGTATATCATGTAAGGTCTTTCTACTGAAGTACTTATAGACAAGTAAACGCTGTCCAAACTCCGCACAATAACCCACAAGCTCAACAATATTAGGATGCCTAAGTTCAGAGATATTCGCTACCAGCTCTAGAAACACATCAACTGGTATTCTTGAGTTCACATTGTCAATCTTCATAACTTCCAATAGCTGTACGGTAAAAATAGTTATAAGATAAGGGCACTAATATCACCTCTTATGACCATAAGAAGATAACAACCATCGTCATCTTTTAGAGAGGCTGTGGAGTTGATGTTGCATTCCTATTTACATAATGTGAATTAATATTTCAAATTTTACCAATAATGGTGCATACTGAGAGTAGCCACAGATTTAGATGTAAGAGCGGTGGTACAATCCCCCCAAAAAATGAGAAAGCAGCTAATTCATATGCACAAAAAAATCATCCCTTCTTTTTTTTTTTTTTTCATGGTGGTGATAAGGTGGGGGATGGGGGATTACCAAACCGAACAGAACAGTAGTACGCATAAAGTTAGCCATGAAAAGTTGGACTTAAAGTTGAGGTTTACAGCTATAGAAGACTAGTAGTGCATAATGGAACATGTGGTAAAAAAATTTAAAAAATTCATGAGTTTACCGTTTTAGATTAAATGTGACATCATAGAGAGAAAATCCAACCATTAAGATTACGATCTTCAAAAATAAGTGATCAAAGATAATGAACTTTATGAAGCATTGAATTTTCATAGCTAGGATTTAATAATCTTTGTTAAAATTGAGGGTTCATTATCAAGATAATGCCCATGTTTGAACAAACATTAAAAGTTCCACATTTTTTGAACTATGGAGATTCGATAAGCTTCACCAGATCTGAATTAATGCAACAGACAACACCTCCCTGTTCTACTCGATAGAATGTTTCCAAGTTTTTTGAAAAAAAATGTGAAATTCATACTCAGGAGTACCTTTCCATCAGGAAGCTCTGCCAAATATACTTTGCCCAGCCTACTATCTCTGATCAGTCTTTCTTCTGTAAAACTGTCTGTATATTGCTGAAGAGATGCAACGGAAAAGGATATTGCAGAAGTTGGGGGACATATCTTTTCAGGTGGTGGACTCCTTGCAATATTTTCAGCAGAGGCAATGGGATTTACAATAACTTTTTCAACGGGAGGTGGTGGCATTACAAGTATGCTTGTCCCTCCCATTTCAATTACATGTTCTTTCTGTTTTGCAGATGTCTCCTCTGGAACTGCCAGTGATAATTTATAAGTTCTCTCTTATGTAGCTGAACTAGCAAAAGTAACAAATGCTGACAGATGATCAACTACAGTGAACCTCACCAGTAATCCTCGTATCCATTTCAGGTTCCTTCTTCCGTTCCTCGGGAACCTCCTTTGCAACTGCTGACAATCATTTCCCAGATTCAAGGTTTAAGGAAAAAAACGGAACCAGAAAAACTAATAATTCAAAGTTTATGGAGGGTGGAAGGCTTACCTTCTTTAGCTTCATCTTTTGGCATGATCAAATGCCCTTTGCTTCGAGGCTCCTTAGATCCTTTGCTAACCCTCCCTACCTGACTTTTATATAATTCACCATGCTTAGACTTTCGTTCTTGGTATTTTGACATACAAAAGATCACCATCAGCACTACAACAATAAATAAAACCACCGCAATAAGAACATATCCGATAACCCTCATGGTTGAAAGGTGTTTCTTTTTCCCTGGTGGGGCACTTTGCTGAGCAGATGGTCCATCAGAAGAGTTTGCAGGCATGGTACCAGGAGCAGGTGGTGCCTTCGAAAGAGGCGATGATGGTTGTGGCACCATTGATGATGGAGATATACTGGTATTAAATGGGTTCCCATCCTCTCTGCATAGCAGATTCATTAACTGAGAGTTTGCAAAAAAGAAAATTGTGCTCTGCAGTTAACTGGATTTCCACAGGATGATTAAAATGAGCTAAAAATTAACATAGAAAACAAGGTGGATATTTTTTGGTACACTGGAATTTCAAATTTAGCATTCATTATGATTCTAGCACATCCAAATAGAATATATCAACCAAGAAAAAAAATAAACAAAATACAAATACAACAACGCTCTTACTTGAAATTTGGAATACTCAGTAACTTCACAGGCACGGGTCCAGAGAACAGATTATTTTCTATATTCCTGTTGAAGTTTATAAAATAAAAATTAAAAACACATAAGGGGAAAGCTACTATAAGTAAAAGACCTGTGCATCAGTTTGTAGGTGCACTGAAGGTAGCCAAAGTGACTTTAAAACATGGAATGAGGTGCAAGAGAGAGGCAGTTGTGCTGAGGCACATGCATTGCACAAGGAGGAACAAACATGGAATGCTCAAACATTACATGTTTTTCAGAAGCTCATAAAATTTGAAATCAGAGCTGGCTTTGAACAATATGATTAGTCAATGCACGACGACAAGGACACAGAGGAGGAGGAGGAGGAGGAAGAGTTCTAAGAAAGTATCCACAGGCTTCAGGTTTAAAACATTGAAGGGTTCTAAGGCACCACTTGTAGAGAGGAGAAATATATTTCTCTAACCCTCAGGAGGAAGAAAAGGTAAACAAGGCACTGTGAGTTGCTGACAAGCCACCACCACAAGCACATGAAGATACCGTGTACCTGTAATAGCTTCTTCAGATGCTTACGCTTCTACTTTCAACATCTTTTGTTTCCAGCATTTGGGTTGATCTATAGATTAGTCCACAATTGGAAAATGTAGAAGTCTACAAGAGGGTAGAGAATGGTATAACAAAACATGCCTAAATTCTTTAATGATTTTCTATGGCAGAAGCAGGTCTCCAAGATGGACTTCATGCATGAGAGCTCATACTAAAAACTTTCATATAAAACAATTACTTTACACAAATTCCTTCCCCCCTTTAGATGCCTATATATAATGAGATGCCAGAACAGCTTTTTACCTACTTCAGGCTCATGTCAATTATTATGACTATATCCGAAACTAATTGCTCTCAAATAGAAGCCAACTGGGCATTGCTAAAGTGAAACAGAAAATTACATGTCAGAAGTAAAGTGAAGTGGTTTGGCTGAACTGATGAAAAATGACAGAAACCAGTAGCCAAAACCAACCACCTTACCAGTCTGATGGTCTTGACCACTTTGATGGAAAAACCTACTCCAGTGATAGTCTGAATCACGGAGCAACTGAAATGGGCTCACATTGGCATGAGCTCAATGCCAAGAAGACTAAAAAATAAAAGAGCTTACTGATTTCGGTACATTAAATTTAATGCATAAGCTCTTCTCAGAACTACACTAATGTATAAGCAAATAGGTGGATTTTAGTCCCAATTCTATCATAGATTTCCACACTCCCATAGACATAATTATGATCTTAAGAGTTCAACTGCCTTGACCAATTCCACCTCTTAAGACACTGGCAAAAAGAAGCAATGATTTGTGTGTGTGTGTGTTGGTGTTTTTTTTTTTTGGTTTCTTCCACCTCTTAAGACACTGGCAAAAGAAGCAATGATTTGTGTGTGTGTGTGTGTGTTTTTTCTTTTTTTTTTTTTTGGGGGGGGGGGGGGGGGGGAGGGGAGGGGAGGGGGGGTGTTGTAAGTGTGGAAAGTACAAGTCTTTGAGAGGAAGATCTGCCAATACATCAAGGGTCCCGGAAAGCTGATTGTTTTGCACATGCCTACAAAACAAAGATTCTTAAGATTAATATGTTCATGAAAATGAAATTAGTTGATAGAACGACGAAAATACTTACAATGTTGTCAAAGATGACAAACTCCCCATTGACGATGGCAGTTGCCCAGTCAAGTTGTTAAAGGAAAGATC
Organism: Phoenix dactylifera; assembly: GCF_051530095.1. Classification (NCBI taxonomy): domain Eukaryota; kingdom Viridiplantae; phylum Streptophyta; class Magnoliopsida; order Arecales; family Arecaceae; genus Phoenix; species Phoenix dactylifera. The sequence continues at coordinate 42,717,468 of NC_143190.1, forward strand.
ACTAGTTTGAAGTTTTAAAATGCCAGTAGTCAGTAAAGTAAAAAGAAAAGCCGAAGAATAAAAAAGATGACTTGTGTAGGGTAAAACAGCTCACAAATTTATTAGGCCAGTGAGAGACTGGAAAGCATCTGGCAATTCTCCAGTTAAATGATTGTTATTGACTGACCTGGAGGGTACAAAAATCAGAAGAAAAAAAAGGATAACTACCCATAGCAGCTACTAATATGAAAGATAGCTGAAGCTATAATCGTTTGAATGAATTACATGTCTGTCAGAAGTGTTAACTTTGACAAAGAACTTGGGATGCTTCCTGTGAACTGGTTAGCTGAAAGAAAACTGCCACAAACAAGAAAGTACAAATTTCCAATCAAAATGACAACACAGAAAGACTGAACAGAATTCTCTCACAGGATTCTGATGATTTGGGTCAAGACATACAATCTCTGCATGGTAACAGGTAGATTTTCCGGTATACCTCCGCCAATATTATTATTACTCAGATCTCTACAGCAAAAAAAAAAAAAAAAAACATTTTAATCCATGATGATCTATCCAGACATACATGAACAACAAAATGAATGTTTGGTGCTGAAAAGGCATTGTGCAGTAATTTGTCTCCAGAATGATGCAATGACAACATAAAATCAACTCCCTGATCATGTTTATAGAAAATTGAGATTTTATGGGGACGCAACTTACATCGTTAATATTGAAGTAAAATTGCCTAATCCATCACCAAGTTGTCCTCCCAAGTTTGCTCCATTGAGCACTCTATCAAAAATTAAATCAATGAGAAAACATGAACTAAAGCTTTCTTAAAAGAAAAAAATCATTAGCAGGAAAATCACCATACATTCCAGTTATATTCGAGTCCATGCATTGGACACCCTGCCAGGCCTCTACACAGGGGTCTCCTCCATTTGAGAACCATCCAGGAAGAGGAGGCGAGCCCAGTGCAGCATACAAGCTATTTATGGCATAAACTGAAAGGAAAACAAGATTTAGAAGATATAAACTGTAAACAGAATGTGTAGCTATAAGAAAATCTGAAAATCAACTACCATAATATGTGTGTGTCCCCCATAAGACAAAATAAAAACCCATAACTTTGTGTTATTCTAAGAATAAAATCATGCAATCAATATAACATAACACATTAGCAAAAAGAAACAAACTTAAATAAGAATTTATAAAAGATACTTGATGCAACAGGAAGATATAAGTGACCTTTATGGTACCACCTTTTTACACAGTCAACTTCACAAAGAAAAGCAACAGGAAGAAGAAACATTATATTTTCCTGAATTCGTTGTTGGACCATGCTCTCTCATTCATTGGACGACTTTGAATTAAAAACAACATAAAATTTATAGTTCCACTGAATGAATGTTTTTAGCTCCTGCTGTCAGCTTGTAATTGAAAAATACAAACTTTAATATATTCCACTTATATCAAACAGCATAGCTACATGCATAAAAATAGAAATAAAACCTTTGTTTGGATATGATTGCATAAAGAGTTCCAGGGTTCAAATTTTCTACATAATTCCACATCTATTGATAGCAGGTCTTCACCTGCCAAGGCATTTCATCTAAACTGACCTTTTACCTACGTCAAAATGTCGCCTGCATCTGGTATCTGAAGTATCTCAAGGGCTATCTACCTTTATCCTATTGCTTGTGTGGTAACTTCCTCTGCATTAACGATCTTTACACTCCTCTGAGTTCTCTCGTACACATTTGTTACAATTCTAAGGAAAAAAAGTTCATCTTTACAAGTAAAGCTTGTGAAACACATTATAACTTAAAAATGTTACAGCCAAAACCATGAACCAGAATGAGAAACAAATTCTTCCCCGGAGTTTTCATCTACATGTGCTGTCACAACCAGACAGACCTACTTCCATCACCTCTCCATCGTACAATTTCTTTTTCATTTTCTAGCTTCCCCTAGAGAATAAATAAAATTGGACCATCAATTGTAGCCGACACATGGTCCAAAGGGTCCAACAATGAAGGCTGAGATGTATGTATCCTACCTGACAGGTTGACACTTGTCCAGCATCTAAATTCACACACACACACACAGGGAGCTTAGACAATTAAAGGCGTGCACCCGGCATCTTAGGATGCACAGCAACCGTTATAAAGGCAACTGATGCTTGAACAAGAATGCTCACAGAAAGTAGATGAAAAGAAATGACATTTTTAAAATCTTATTTGAAGAAGTAATACCATTAGATAACCCGTACCAGAATTAAAGCTTCAGAGTAAAGGGCAAATAAAACAACATAGTTTCCAATGTTAAGAAAAAAATGTACAGAGCGAAGACAGCCAAGTGTATAGCATACCATCTCGTTCATTAGTGTATGCTTGGGAAAATGGCATGATAACAATTACCATCAACCCGGCACCAAGACATGCCGAGATTCTCAAGCCAATGTTAGCTATCCAAGCGAACAACATGATGCGCTGATTACACTTGCAGTTCTAAAACACCAAACTTAAGAAACCTGCTCAGAAACAGAAGAACGAGAGAGGAAGATCAGCATATAAAAACAATTTTACTGGGGAAAAAGAAGGTTTCTGAACCAAGCAAACATCGTTCAATTATATGACTTCAAACAAGTTTATCCTACTCATTGCCAAATCCTTCGCCGCTCCACTAGAAATTCAAACAGGTTCGCTATCTTTTCAGATATGAGGCTCTTTTCTTTCTAATCTCAGAAGAAATTAAGTAGCAAGCATGTTACACCACAAAATAGAAGGAAAGTAGAAAGATACGGGAAATTAAAAACGAAAAATAGAATCTTGAGACGTACGAAGACTTCGCTCATCAAAGCCCCGTTCTTGGCTTGCAACTTGCAAGGAGGAGAAACGATAGATAAGAAATCGAAGCAAAATCCCAAATAACCCAACCCATCGAATTCTTTTCCGAATCGCTCGCAAATTCTAACAAGCACCAAAATCTTCTTTCTGGAGAAAGAAAACAAAAAGCTCCAAGATCTAGACCCAAAGCACCGACAAACGGCAATGCCGCAAATCCCACGGCACAGAACCCTAACTTCTTTCAAGAAATCACTACCAGAAGCAGCCAAGGGCACGAAAACACCACTCCCGAGCCCAAAGAATACAACCAAGCTCTCAAAGAACCCAAAGAACGAGACGGAAGTAAAAAGAAAAAACAAAAAACAGAGAGAGAAAACAAAAAAAAAAAGAAACAAAGAAAACCCGAAAAGCTATCTCATTCTGGAGAAGCTCACCTAGGAAGCGCCGCCTTTCCCAGGCCGAGCTAGACTTCGCCGCTAAGATTCCACAAAATATCTAGTCTAGATCATAAAAAGAGGGGTAGGTAATAAAAGGAGGCGAGTAGGAGAGAGAAACAAAGAGGAGAGAGAAGGGGAGGGGGTAGTGGCGTTTTGATACGAGGGAGTGAGGTTGGGTCTTTTGGAGGAGGGGAGAGTGGGACGGTGGAGTTTCTTGCGCTTTGGTTTCATTTCTTTTTCTTTTTCTTTTTCTTTTTCTTTTCCACTGGATGGAATCAGCGGAGATATACGTACAAATAAAGCCGCTTCCACTTTCCGGCGCGGGACTCCATCGTTCCCGTTCTATCTTTTAATGATTCACCTCCTTTAGCCGCAACCGTTGGATCGCGCAATTTCCGCCTTGAGATCTGTGTAGAGGTTAGATTAGAATGCTTCGAGAGCTGTGCAAGATGCGATCTAACGGTTGATGCTGGGAAAGGAAGGCCAGTCATTCTTTTGCGGGAGAGATACAACCAGAACCCCTCCTAAATAGACTCCTTTGTTTCCCAAATGCACTCCCCCATTACCACTCGAATAAATGCACTTTAATTTAGAGAAGTGTGTGTATCCAAACACTTCTCCAATAAATGGGCATTAATTCAGCTATCTCAATTGCGGAAGCCTCTCCCAAAACTAGGAAGGGGGGCATGGCAATCGGAACCACAGCACCATGCTGCTCATGGTATTGACGTCCAGGACAAACTTCGATCGTCACTCCTTCATGGCTAGTAACTAGCTGGCTACCTGCCACAGCACACTGGCCAATGTAACTGTCCGATCGTTCATATTCTTGATTGAAAGATCATCAAATTTTCTATCATCGAAAAGGATTCAACACCATACTTCAACTTATTTTGTAGCCAAAGGTTGCATGTCATCCAATCCGTCGGAACATACTATTCTAAGTTGTGATCCAACAGTTGATGTCGAGAAAGAAAGACCAATTATTAGAGATACAACCCAAACCCTCCTAAATAGACTCCTTTGTTCCCAAATGTGCTCCCCCGTTACCACTCTAATAAATGGAGTGTTGATTTAGAGAAAGGTATGTATCCAAACCGCCCTCCGAATAGACCGTTAATTAGAGATTACTTCCCTTGTCATGTCCATAGTCAATTAGAGATAGCTTCCCTTGTTTTTCAAAATTTTAAGCCGTTAACCTAATCAAGCGCCCACTGGATAATTCCAAAAAAGAGTACCATATGAATAAATAAATAATATATTTATATTAATTATTTTGGCCGTATTTGGATGAAAAAGGCCCGTTGTGTGATATAAAATAATAAAAAACCATTAAAAGAATGCCGAACTGGAATCTTTTCATGCCTAAGTTAAAAAAAATAAAAAAGAGCAAAAAAGATTAAAAAATAAGAATAGCAAAGTGCAAATAGGAACAAACATACTTAAAGCCCTCTGAATGAATGCTGTTTGTATAAGATAAGAGTCAGCATCAATTATCGAGTAAAGAAGATGTGTGTTAACTGTTCGGTAATTGTTCACATGTTGCAGAACTTAACTATTTTTTTTTTTTGGGCTAAGCTGTAACCATCACCCATTAGAATAGTTTTAGACATCTTCATGGCATCTTTAATGGAGGTCTCAGAGTGAGCTACTATTGATTGGTTAGATGATGTCATTAGAAAGCGGATCCAACGTTTATCTCAGGCAAATAGCTATGTTGGCATGTTAGATTTTTTCTTTTTCTTTTTTTGCGTGTGTGTACACGTTCAGAATTCTTGCACCCGTAGAATATCCATTGTTTCGGAAAAAGAAACAGTACTTTGTATAAAATATTTTAAATATTTGCCAGCTTCATGTTCAATCTATTGCAATGTAAGACAACATCTAATGTTTTGTGCAACCATCTATTATTATAATACTGCTTGCATCAATGGGCAACCAATAACTCGTCACATGTGATTAGATTGTGAATCTAAAGGCAAGACAGATTTGGAAGGCGGATGAACTAGGTAATCAATAGTGACATGGCGTTGACGTTGAAATTATTAAAAAAAAGAGCATACAGAGGATCCATTTTAGCTACAGGAACGGTCAAAAATATAAGCTTAATGAAATTTTGACTGAAGATAATATATCAGCCATATATAGGATATATCTATGTTGACCTAAATTTAAATATATATATAAAATTGTTTTTGGGCAGAAAAGTTTGGACCAACTTTCTTGGTAGGGCACCAAGATGTCGCCGAGTCAAAAAGCATCTAGATGCGAAACTTTTGCTTTGCTGTCAACGTTTCAGGACCTTTGGAGGATGCCTTTAGAAACTTTACAAACATTTACATTCTTTTTTAAGCATAATTAGTAACATGGACAAGTTTTTTTTTTTTTTTTGCACCCCCCTGATACAGCTATTTTTTTATTTATCAAAAATATCAGATTATAAGTAAAAACATTGAACTTCGAGATTATTTTTTTTTCCCCTTAAATACATGCTAACATGGACTGGAATATTTTTACATGCAAACATACGCTTGCTTAACCATGAATACATGGCACATTTTAGACGTTAAAATCACCAAACATGACAATAATTATCATGATGGAAAAAATATTTGAATCTTATCTACTTTCCATGATAGCTTTGATGTTGCAGGTCAGAGGAGGCCGAGGAGAAGGAGGAGGAACTGGCCCCAATTACAAAGTTGGAGAACAGCTACCAACAGCATCAACATTTTTTTACCAGGCCATACAAAGGAGGGGAAAAATTATGAGGAAAGAGCAGTGGTTGTAACTAAGAGCAGTGGCTGAGGAGGTTCGTTCCTAGGAATGTGCTTAGCTTTCATTTTTCAGGAAAAAAAAAAGGTTGCAATGGCTTCAGCCGGTCACGTAGCATTCCATCATCATGCACAGCGAACCCACGGCAAAGGTGATGGGTGGTTCGACCCACTGATCTCCACCGGACCGACCGGCCTACTTGTTATATGCTAATATTCGTCGTCGCCATTTAGTGCACGGATAACTTGTTGATCTCGCATTTGGGAGCAAATCTTATTAAATACCAAACAATTAGATGACGAAAAAAAATAGTTTGAAGGTCTAAAAAAAAATTTTCTAAAAAAATATTTTTTAGCTAAAAATATAATATTTTAAAAATAATTATTATATATTTGGCTGACTATAATAAAATAGCATACTACAAAATAGCTCATATCTATTTTTTTAGATAAATTATAAAGAATAATAAAAAAAATTATTCTAATTTTCAGCTGGTGAATATTGTATTTATTTATGTCCAATATAAATTTTTTTATGAAATATATAAATTTTATTCTTAAATAAAAAAAAAAGTTACTTTTCGATCTTTCCTTATAAAAACTTCAATCAAATATAAGACATTTATTAATTTCTTGGTTGACAATACAGTTTTTACTCTCCTTCCCAACCTACCAGGTACTAAAATTACTCAATTTGTAACCAACTCATATCAAACACCCAATAATGAGATGACAAAAAAAAGAAAAAGAAAAACTACTTCAAAATTGGGCAGTGGTCCTCGTTTGAATGAGATGGCACGTGATTGGGTATGGAGTCGTAGATTTGGGATCACCATGCCGCTATCTACCAGGTCAAGAATGACAACTAGGTCGGCCCATCTTTGTCCTAATGGAGCCGACTCTTCATGGGCCAAGTGAGTATAACCTCATTGGGCCAGCACTAAAAGACACTCAGATCCGGCCTACCATGTCGGACCATTCAGTGACAAACTCAACACACACACGATACACTCACAAAAAGAAAAGCTATAGGGTTTTGAATTCACGGATGGCTTCAAATGTCATACTCTTACATACATGGTCATATAGAAGCTAGTGCTTTCTCGAAAAAGCTGCAAAAGTTGGTACTTTTATATGACCAAGTTAATTTCAGAAGAAGAGTTCTTCAAAAGTTGGTGCTGCACAAGTTAGGAAAAAATTCTCCTTTTAGAAGAAGAGTTCTTCAAAAGTTAATTTCGTGCCATTTCTGTCAGAAAAATGCTTAAATTTGCATGCTTTTATCACTAATGTAGGTGGGAACAAATCTGTCAATTTCTGATATTTTAGGGAAAAAATATATTTCTTTCAGGACTCTGGTAAAATAATATTTGATATGTATACTGGCTTTTTAGGTAGTTTCAATTAAGAAGAGCTTTTGCAAGCATCTTGTTGTCAGTGTTGACGATTGAAAATAATAAATAGAAGAGAAGTTGATTGAGTAACTTCAAACAAAAGGATCATCTCGCAAGGGGCAAGCGTCCTTTTTACTGTTCTTGACTCTTGTGCTATATATTTTATTTTTTAATTTTTTGGCTCTTGTGAACGTATGATTAATAGCATGATTTTTTTTAAAAAAAATAAAACATTAGGGAGCACACTTGCCAAGTAGAACTGCCAGCTGGTAAAATAAGCTAGTCCTTAGCTCATGCCAAGTGAAGCCGTGCATGTTTCAAACAACTCGCAAGCTAGCAATACAAAGGCTAATTCTCACGCTGGTTTTCAGCTTATAGTTTTTGTTGGAATGCAGTTTAGTTACTCTTCAACTTTGGTTATGTTGTCTATTCATAGTTGAACGAATTTGATTATGCCTTTGGATTTCTTTCACTTTCATCTCCATGTAAAAAGTTCAATTTCCATCTGCTAGCATGTTAAATTCTCCATTTCTTCCGTTTTGATAAATTTTTGTTCACTAAAATGAAAACAGTGCATGTAAAAATATATCTTTTTTTGAAACAATTATCCTTGTCATAAATAAATTCGACTGGCATCCGTATTTCTTCATTCTAACTCTTTTTGAAACTCAAATAAACTACTTTGTTTGTTTGGTTCTATATATGCTCAAGTTGAACTTGACCGATATTAGCAAGTGGGGCATGTTCCTTTTCTACTTCCTACGTAGAGCTAGTGCCTTTCTTAAAAAAAAAAAAAAAAGTAAATTAGTAATTATACTAATCTCCCCTCCATATTTGGGCATGTTTCTTTTTGCCTTGAGACTTCAATTCCTCATTAACAATGAAATCACAACAAATAACATGAAGCAAATACCAAAAAAAGAAATTAAAAGTTTATTTTTGTGCCTCGAACATCATAATTTAATAGTTGATTTTCGAACTTCGAAAACCACAACCTACTTAAAGTGCTTAAAGTGCTACTCCTCCATGTTATTAATAATAAATGTTAGCATCATTCATGGCAACATTAGCTTCTTTATATCATTGTACACAATACTAGACTCTGATTTGAGATTATCATGAATTCTGGCAAATAAACTTCATATTTGGGAGAAAAAATTAATGCCCATGAGATCAGATATGCATAAGGTTAGAAACCAAATCTAGGCGATCAGTGTAATTTCCAGATTCTCCGCGTTGTTACCACCATGGGTGACATCATTATAGTTTCAAGTTAAAAGACAAGGGTACTTTGGGCAAAGGACTCAACAAAAAGGTGGGAAATCGTGACCTCAATCTCCGGTCCCCTGTTACGGCGGTCTGCCACGTCAACGCGTCGTCTCGCGTCCTTTTCCGAAAAATATCACTCTGCCCTCCAAGCTCCAACCAACTCGAGGAGCACCGTCACTGAGCATTAATCAAATATTCCGTCTCCAACAGCGTCGGCCTCTTTTCGTTAACGTGGCTTCAACTCGTACCCTCCGAAACTTGTATCTCGACTTCCTGAGGAGCCGCGACCAAAGACGGTTGGTGCTTCTGCTATTCCGTGAACGGGCTCGGTCAGCCAATCTAAGCAGATTCATTGCAGAAAGGGCAATCCCCGAAATCCAGGGGCAAATTTGGTCAAAATCCGGCGGTTGCCGGCACTTGGGGACGTTCTTTCTTTTCCGTGGGGAAAAAAAGTCCACTCGTGGACCAACCCCCCGGACGGATTTGGTGGACGGACAGGCAACGGCGAAAGCAACCTCTTTCCTCTATTTAATCCTCGTTCCACTTCCTCGCTTTATTTTTAAATGACACTTCTTTCAAACTCGCATCTTATATTGTTTTATCGTCGAATATAGTTTTATCATGCCGGATTTACCGCCGTTAGTTCAAATGCAGCTGGCCTATCACTGGCAGGCCCTGATTGCTTCTCAAATAGAAATCCAAGGCTGAG